>NC_142517.1:107946538-108260961 GCF_057876585.1 Rhinolophus sinicus | reverse complement strand
TATTCTAATAACAACAACAATACTTTAATCCCTAATATTTAGAATATATTAGTATATGCAAATAGAAGTGCTAAGTGAGCTAGTTGGAATTCTACACATTTCTCTCAGTCGAAAAAGCATATCAGAATGCAAAAGTGAGAATGATGTTAGAAAAACAATCTTCAATCTATTCTAACTTATTAAAAATAACTATCTGCAAACTTGGATGCTTCAACTAATATTAGTAAGGAGTGAATTCTACATATTAAAGCTGAGACCTGTTACTGTGTAAGTCCACACAATTGGTCTTCAAGTTTTTCCCACTCTATCTCATAATTGTGAATTGTCTATGGCTAAACAAGTGTGACCCGAACTCTGCTTTTATTATACAAAGATAATGTTAACAATTAGTAATGACAATAAAGAAATCTTAGGGTATTGACATACTACAGAACTGGATTTCAGAGTACTCAATGGTCAGTCACTGACAGTATTTAGAATCAGCTCACGTTTGTAGAGATATACAATATCAAATCAAGCTACACCTTCTACTAACCTTTTCATTGACGACTTCCCCAGTTTCATTCGGTGGTGCTTTGGAATGGCCTTTCACCGGTTTACTCCATTCCACAAGAGGATCATGTAGAAAAGTCTTTAAGACACTAAAATGGAAACAAAAATATTATGGTAATAATACAGTGTTATCTTTGTAAAAAGAAATCTTGATAAAGTCAATACTTAGGTGAAGAATAAGTGAAGGATTACTAATGGTAATGCTCTTACAACACAATTATTACTGTTTCAGTAAAATATGTGAAATTATTCTTTTGGGATGAGGAGGGAAGGAGAAGTCAAAAGACAGAGGGTCAGAGGTATTCTTAGAGAGTAAAGTAAGATGTGTGCTGTCTGTGTGCTGTCTCTAAATGCATCACATAAACTGGTTAATGAATATTTATTAAATGAGTGAATTTTATCCCCTGTCATGTCTCCACAATGACCATAAAACATCTATAGCTTTCCATATAGACCAGGGGTGTCCAAACTTTTTTCAACGTTTTTTACCAAGGGCCATACGCGGTAAAATACACAAACAGCTGGGTAACTCACTTGAGGTGAAGTACGTACTGCCTCACCAGGTTTATTTAAGTAAAAAATATATTTTTGGAATTTGCTGCGGGCCAATTAAAAATGGATTGCAGGCCGCAGTGGGCCCGCGGGCCGCAGTTTGGACACCCCTGATATAGACCAATCCAGATTCTTCTTCTACTGTGCTCTAAAAGTCAAATCCAATTCCCTATGGGAAAACCACTTAGGTAGCTTGAAGGCACGTCAAATTCAATGTTTTCAAAACAAAACTCATGACTCTTTCCCAAACTGTATCTCCTGTATTCCTCAAATCAGTAAAGAACAACATCATTCACCCATTGGCCCTGAACAAAAATCTAGGAATCATCCTGGCTTCCTCAATTCTACCTCCTAAATATCTTTAGAGTCTCTCTACTTATCTCCGTCTTTACTGTCACTACCTCATTCAGTGCACCATCATTGTTTTCTTGGGTTAATGCACAGTTTTTTAACTAGCTTTCTGGCCTCTAGCACAAACTGGAACTATTTTTCTATAGTATAAATCTGATGATCTCATTTTCTCTTCTTTTTTTATTTTCTTCTTAGTATCCTCCAATGACTTCTGGTTGTTCTCAGGGCAAAGTTTAAATGTGTAAACTGGCCTCATGTGGACTTTTCAGAATCTAGCTCTGCTTATCTGTCCTTTAAAAAAACTACAGTTGAGTCTTGAACAATACAGGTTTGAACTGTGCAGGTCCACTTATATGCAGATTTTTTCAATAAATATGTACCGTACTATAATTAGTTTTTTCTCTCCCTTACAATTTTCTTAATAACATTAGCTTTTTTCTGGCTTACTTTTTATTGTAAGAATACAGTACATAAAAAACACATAACATACAAAATACGTGTTAATCAACTGTTTACGAGTAAGACTTCCAGACAACTGTAGGCTATTAGTAGTTAAGTTTTTGGGGAGTTACATGCAGATTTTCAACTGTGCAGGGGGTCGGTGCCCCTAATCCCCATATTGTTCAAGGGTCAACTGTACCTCCCACAGCTAACATAATATTTAATAGTGAAAGATGGACTTCTTTACCACTCAAATCAGGACAAGACAAGACTGTAGACTCTCTCCATGTCTACTTAACATTGATCTAGCTAGGGCAATTGGGCAAGGAAAAGAAAAGGCATTGAGATTGGAAAGGAAGAAGTAAAACTATTATCTGCAGATGATGTGCTGTTGTAGAGAAAAAAATTTAAGGTATCTACAAAAATAACTATTAGAAGTAATAAACAAGTTCAATGAGGTTGCAGGATACAAGATCAATCTACAAATATCAGTTATATTTCTATATACCAGCAATCAACAATTCAAAAATGAAACTAAGAAAATTCCACTTAGAATAGCATTAAAAGGAATAAAATACTTAAAAACTTGCAAACCAAATACTACAAAATGTTGAAAGAAATTAAAGAAGACTTAAATAGAAAGCAATCCCACATGCACAGATCACAAGACTTAATACTGATAAGATGGCAATACTTCTCAAATTGATTTACAGATTCAATGTCATTCCTATCAAATCCAGGCTGTCTTTTTGCAGAAACTGACAAGTTGATCTTAAAATTCAGATGGAAATGCAAGGGACCCATAACAGCCAAACAATCTTGAAAAAGATGAAAACGTTGAGCACTCACACTTCCTGATTTCAAAACTTACTACAAAGCTACAGTGATCAGACAGTGTGTGTTCTTGGCATAAGTTAGAAATAAAGATCAATGGAATAAAATTGAGAGCACAGAAATAAACTCTTATGTATATGGTCAATTGATTTCAACAAAAGTGCCAAGACAAATAAACTAATCAGAAACAGTCTCAGAGACATAGAGGAAAAACAGGGTTGTTAGATGGGAGGGGGGGTAGGGATAAGGGGGAAGATGAGGGGATTAGAAAACACAGTCAGTAACCGTAAGATTGCCATGGGGATACAAAAGTCAATTTGGGGAATGTAATCAATAATGTTGTAAAGATTGTGTAGGGTATCAGATGGACACTTGTCTCATTAGGGAGACCACCTCAGGGATGATGTAGATGCCTGATCACTGCACTGTACACCTACAGCTGAAGCTGAACAATAATGAATGTCAACTACAATTTTATATATATACATAGTTACAAGAAGCGGAGTACAGCATTAGGAATAGAGACAGTGGAAATGTAATGGCTGTGTGTGATGTCAGAAGGGTAGTGGATGGGAGAAGGGGGTTGTCACTGTGTGAGGGATATAAATGATAAATGTCTAACTATTACATTGTTTGGTGCACCTGAAACTAATAAAAAAAAAGTCAAGACAATTAAATGGAGAAAAATACTCATTTTAAAAATGGTGCTGGGACATTTGGGTATGCATATTCAAAAGAATACATATGGATCCCTACACCTCACACTAGATACAAAAAATAACTGAAAATGATCAAAGATCTAAATATGGGAGCTAAAACTATAAAACACTTAGAAGAAAACACAGGTGTAACTAACTATTCATGACTTAGGATTATGCAATAGTTTTTAAATAATGACACCAAAAGCACAAATAACAACAAAAATAGATAAACTGGAATTTATCAAAAGATAAATTTATGCTTCAAAGAGCATCATCAAGAAAGGGAAAAGACAGCCTACATATATGAGAGAAAAATATTTGCGAATCATATCTCATAAGGGTCTAGTATCCAGATTATGTAAAGAACTCTTACAAGTCAACAAAAAAAGACAAATAATCCAATTTAAAAATGGGATTTGAATAGACATTTGTTCAAAGAAGATATATAACTGACCAATAAACACATGAAAAGATGTTCACATTATTGGTCATTAAGGAAATGCAAATTAAAACCACGAGATACCACTTGACACTCAATAGGATGGGTAAAATTACAAAGACATACAATCACAAGTGTTGATAAGGATGCGGAGGAATTGGAGCCCTTACACATTACTAATGGGATTGTAAAGTATCACAACTGCTTTGGAAAACAGCTTGAAAATTCCTCAAAATGTTAAGCTTAGAGTTAAGATATGAGCCAGCAATTCTCCTCCTAGGTATACCCCCAAAGAACTGAAAACATGTATTCATATAAAACTTATATGGGGACTTCCGGAAAAATGGCGGCGTGAGGTGGGCCTCTGTAAAGCTCCCCTGGAATTTACAACGAATCGAACAACAAAAACTCCACAAAGGACTCCCTGCACAGCACACAGGCAACACGAAGAGGGCCACTACCGACAGAAATCACCTACAGGTGGGAGATTCGCGTGAGTGGAGGGAGGAGGAAAGGGAGAAGTGCGCGGAGACGGAGCCGCGCGGGCAGAGGACGCAGGCCTAGCTCAGTGCGCCGAGCTCGCTGCTCCCCGGAACTACCGCAGCTGCGGGAGATCGGACTGCTAGGGCTCCGCCAGGGCTCCACAGGGCTGAGGGGGCAGCATATAACACGGCTGAACCCAACGCTCACGGCAGAGACCTCGGAGAAAAGACTGAGGGAAAAAGGCTGAAAACGGTGGTTTAAGCCCGCACTGCCGAGCAGAGACCGGAGCCTCAGGCACTGAGACTAGCCGCCCCCTCCCACCCCTCCCAGAGCTCGCCCCGCCCCCACCTGCCCGGTGCTAGAAGTGAAACAGTAGCAGTGTCAGATCAAAACAACAGAAAATTTGCTATTTTGAGAACTGTGTACCGCAGACACAAATTCACAGCCCAACTAGTTCCGGCAAAGGGGAGAGAGCTGTGGAAGCAGGACCGGCTGTGGTGGTGGTCGCCGCCATTGCTCTGGGCCACCTCTCACAACTCACCCCGCCCCTGACCCCACCTATCTGGGCGGATCCCTGCAGGAGTAAACAGAATGGCTGAAACATACGGGCTCTGAATCAGGAGCTGGAAGAGCTTTGGAACATCAAAAGCTCTCCGCATACCCACCGGGACACTGCGCCCTGTGACCTAGACGAACTATTAATAGAGGAGAAGCCCGTCTCCCAGGGAATCCCCCCATTGTGTGAGAAGTTGGAATAGTGCAGAGAAAACATAGCACTACCGTGTGGGAGAAGAAAAATAAGTTGCAGTTGGAGAAATAATAAAACATTCTACCAACAAGTACTGGCAAACAAAAAAAGACCGCTTTCTATCAACCTATTGCAGAAGTCACTCCTGTAGATGTCTAGGAAGAGAAATAGTAAACCAGTAATCGCCATGAATAACCAAATCAACAAGATAGCTCAGAAAGAAAGTGAAAAATCTCCAGAGAAGGCACTTAAAGATACAGAAATATGTGACTTAAATGACAGAGAATTCAAGATTGCAGTTCTGAAAAAACTCAACGAGATACAAGAAAACACAGATAGGCAGTTAAAGGAAATCAGAAACTCAATCAAAGAACAGCATGAGCATTTTACGAAAGAGATTGAAATCTTAAAAAAGAACCAAATAGAATTTCTGGAGATTAAGAACTCAATAGAAGAAATTAAGAATGAAATAACCAGCTTTGGTAGTAGAGTTGACCAGATGGAGCAAAGAATCAGTGACATCGAAGATAGAAACCTGGAAATGACACAAATTGAAGAAGAAAGAGACTTGAGACTTAAAAGAAATGAAAGAACTCTACAAGAACTTTCTGACTCCATCAGAAAGAGCAATATAAGAATAATGGGCATACCAGAAGGAGAAGAAAGACAGAAGGGAACAGAGAATATATTCAAACAAATTGTCGATGAGAACTTCCCAAATTTGTGGACAGAACTGGACCCTCGAATCCAAGAAGCAAATAGAACACCTAGTTACCTCAATCCCAACAGGCCTTCTCCAAGGCACATTGTATTGAAGCTCTCTAAAATCAACGACAAAGAAAGAATCCTCAAGGCAGCCAGGGAAAAGAAGACGGTAACATACAAAGGAAAGCCCATTAGATTATCATCAGATTTTTCAGCAGAAACTCTACAAGCCAGGAGGGAGTGGAACCAAATATTCAAACTATTGAAAGAGAGAAATCATGAGCCAAGAATAATATATCCAGCAAAGATATCCTTTAGATATGAAGGAGGAATAAAGACCTTTCCAGACATACAGAAGCTGAGGGAATTTTCTAATACACGACCTGCACTACAAGAAATACTAAAGGAGGCTATTCGACCACCATCAACAGGGACAATTTGTGGCAACCAAAACTCAAAAAGGGGGAGAGTAAAGGCCTGAACCGGAATATGGGAATGGAGAAAGTAAGCGTGCTGAAGAAAATGGAATACTCTAAATATCAAACTTTCTTTTACATAAACTTAAGGGTAACCACTCAAAATAAATCCAGAATTGAAATATATACTGAAATAAAAGAAGAAACAGAGGGAAACATCGTAGAATACCACCACACAGAAATAATAGACAACAACAAAAAGGCAAAGAAACAATGGAGACACAGCCTTACCAGAAAACTAAAGATAGAATGACAGGAAATCCTCACATATCAATAATCTCCCTAAATGTAAATGGACTGAACTCACCAATAAAAAGGCACAGAGTAGCAGATTGGATCAAAAAACTAAACCCAACCATATGCTGTCTCCAAGAGACACATCTCAGCTACAAGGACAAGCATAGACTCAAAGTGAAAGGGTGGAAATTGACACTCCAAGCAAATGGTACCCAGAGAAAATCAGGTGTAGCCATAATGATATCAGATGAAACAGACTTCAAGGTGAAAAAGATAACAAGAGATAAAGATGGACATTTCATAATGGTGAAGGGGACTGTACAACAAGAAGACATAACAGTCATCAATATTTATGCCCCCAATCAGGGAGCACCGAATACACCAAGCAACTACTAACAGAACTAAAGGGAGAAATTGACCAAAACACAATTATACTAGGGGACTTAAATACATCATTGACAGCTATGGATAGATCATCCAAACAGAAAATAAATAACGAAACAGTAGCCCTAAATGACACATTAGATGAAATGGACATAATTGACATTTATAGAGCACTTCATCCTAAAACATCAGACTATACATTCTTTTCTGGTGTACACGGAACATTCTCAAGGATAGACCATATATTGGGACATAAAATCAGTCTCAACAAATTTAAGAAGATTGAAATCATACCATGCATATTCTCTGATCACAAGGCTTTGAAATTGGATATCAACTGTAAAAAGAAAGCGGGAAAAAACACAAATACATGGAGATTAAACAACATACTTTTAAAGAAGGACTGGGTCAAAGAAGAAATTAGAGGAGAGATCAAAAGATACATAGAAACAAATGACAATGAAAATACATCCTACCAAAATTTCTGGGATGCAGCGAAAGCAGTTTTAAGAGGGAAATTTATCTCATTACAGGCCTATCTCAAGAAACAAGAAAACTCCCAAATAAATAACCTCATGGTACACCTTAAAGAACTAGAAAAAGAAGAACAAGTAAAACCCAAGGTCAGCAGAAGAAAGGAAATAATAAAAATTAAAGCAGAAATAAATGAAATAGAGAAAAGACAATAGAAAAAATTAATGTGACAAAGAGCTGGTTCTTTGAAAAGATTAACAAAATTGACAAACCCTTGGCTAGACTTACTAAGATAAAAAGAGAGAAGACACTGATTAACAAAATCAGAAACGTAAAAGGGGAAGTTATCACGGACACCACAGAAATACAAAGTATCATCCAAGAATACTATGAAGGACTATATGCCACCAAATTCAACAACCTAGAAGAAATGGACAAGTTCTTAGAAACATATAGCCTTCCAAGGCTGAACCATGAAGAACTGGAAAATCTAAACAGACCGATCACCAGTAACGAAATTGAATCAGTCATCCAAAACCTTCCCAAAAGCAAAAGTCCGGGACCAGATGGCTTCACTAGTGAATTCTACCAAACCTTCAAAGAGGATCTAATACCAATTCTGCACAAACTCTTCCAAAAAATTGAAGAAGAGACAGTACTCCCTACCTCATTTTATGAGGCCAACATTACCCTGATACCAAAACCTGGTAAGGACAGCACAAAAAAAGAAAACTACAGACCAATATCTCTAATGAATACCGATGCAAAAATCCTAAATAAAATTCTAGCAAATCGAATACAACAATGCATTAAAAAGATTATTCATCACGACCAAGTGGGGTTCATCCCCGGGGCACAAGGATGGTTCAACATACGCAAATCCATCAATGTGATACATCACATAAACAAAATAAAGGACAAAAATCATATGATTATATCAATTGATGCAGAAAAAGCATTTGACAAGATACAACATCCATTTATGATTAAAACACTTAATAAAATGGGTATAGAAGGAAAATACCTTAACATAATAAAGGCCATATATGACAAGCCCTCTGCTAATCTCATAATTAATGGAGAAAAGCTGAAGCCCTTTGCTCTACGTTCAGGAACACGACAGGGATGTCCCCTATCACCTCTGCTTTTCAACATAGTGTTGGAAGTCCTTGCCAGAGCAATCAGGCAAGAGAAAGAAATAAAAGGCATCCAAATTGGGAATGAAGAAGTTAAATTATCACTCTTTGCAGATGACATGATGCTATATATAGAAAACCCTAAAGACTCCACCAAAAAGCTATTAGAAACAATCAACGAATACAGTAAAGTTGCCGGCTACAAAATCAACGCACAAAAGTCCATTGCCTTCCTATATACTAACAATGAAATCTCAGAAAAAGAAATACAAAAAACAATTCCTTTTGCAATTGCAGCAAAAAGAATAAAATACCTAGGAATAAACTTAACCAAGGATGTGAAAGACCTATATGCTGAAAACTATAAGACATTTTTGAAAGAAATTGAAGAAGACACAAAGAAATGGAAAGACATTCCGTGCTCATGGATTGGAAGAATCAACATAGTTAAAATGGCCATATTACCCAAAGCAATATACAGATTCAATGCAATCCCCATCAAAATCCCAATGGCATATTTTAAAGAAATAGAACAAAAAATCATCAGATTTGTTTGGAACCACAAAAGACCCCGAATAGCTAAAGCAATCTTAAGAAAAAAGAACTATAATGGAGGTATCACACTTCCTGACTTTGGCCTGTACTACAGGGCCACAATAATCAAAACAGCATGGTATTGGCAGAAAAACAGACACATAGACCAATGGAATAGAATTGAGAACCCAGAAATAAAACCACATAAATATGGACAGATAATTTTTGACAAAGAAGCTAAAAACATACAATGGAGCAAAGACAGCCTCTTCAATAAATGGTGCTGGGAGAATTGGATAGCCACGTGCAAAAGAATGAAACTGGACTGCTATTTGTCACCATGTACCAAAGTTAATTCAAAATGGATCAAAGACTTAAGCATAAGACCTGACACAATAAACTGCATAGAAGAAAACATAGGTACTAAACTTATGGACCTTGGGTTCAAAGAGCATTTTATGAACTTGACTCCAAAGGCAATGGAAGTAAAAGCTAAAATAAACGAATGGGACTATATGAAACTTAAAAGCTTCTGCACAGCAAAAGAAACCATTGACAAAATAAAGAGGCCACCAACTGAATGGGAGAAGATTTTTGCTAACAGTGCCTCCGATAAGGGGCTAGTATCCAGAATATACAAGGAACTCGTGCAACTCAACAACAAAAAAACAAACAACCCAATTGAAAAATGGGCAGAGGACTTGAAGAGACATTTCTCCAAAGAGGACATACAAATGGCAAATAGACATATGAAAAAATGCTCAACATCACTAATCATCAGAGAAATGCAAATCAAAACCACAATGAGATATCACCTCACCCCAGTCAGAATGGCTATCATCAACAAGACAAATAGTAACAAATGTTGGAGAGGTTGTGGAGAAAAAGGAACACTCATACACTGTTGGTGGGAATGCAGACTGGTGCAGCCGTTATGGAAGGCAGTGTGGAGGTTCCTCAAAGAATTACGAATAGAATTGCCGTATGACCCAGCAATCCCTCTCCTGGGTATCTACCCAAAAAATCTGAAAACATTTAGAGATAAAGACACGTGTGCTCCAATGTTCATTGCAGCTTTGTTTACGGTGGCCAAGACATGGAAACAACCAAAATGTCCTTCGATAGATGAATGGATAAAGAAGTTGTGGTACATATACACAATGGAATACTATTCGGCAGTGAGAAAAGATGATATAGGAACATTTGTGACAACATGGATGGATCTTGAGAGAGTAATGCTGAGCGAAACAAGTCAGACAGAAAAAGCAGAGAACCATGTGATTTCACTGATATGTGGTATATAAACCAAAAACAACAAAAGAACAAGACAAATAAATGAGAAACAGAAACTCATAGACACGGACAATAGTTTAGTGGTTGCCAGAGGGTAAGGGGGGTGGGGGGGGAGGTGAGGGTAAGGGGGATCGAATATATGGTGATGGAAGAACTGACTCTGGGTGATGAACATACAATGGGATTTATAGATGATGTAATACAGAATTGTACACCTGAAATCTATGTAATTTTACTAACAATTGTCACCGCAATAAATTTAATTAAAACAAAACAAAACAAAAAAAAAACACTTATATATGCAAAGTTCACAGCCACACTAGTCACAATAACCAAAAGGTGGAAAAAATCCAAATGTCCATTAATTGAAATTAATGGTATCCATTAATTTTAAAATTTGGTATCCAAACAATGGAATATTATTTGGCAATAAAAAAGAATAAAGTATTGATACATGCTACAGCCTGGATAAACCTTAAAAACATTGTAATAAGTGAAAGAAGACAGACACAAACAGCCACATGTTGTATGATCCCATCTATACATGAAATGTCCAGAATAGACAAATCCATAGAGACATCAAGTAGATTAGCGGTTGCTAGGGGATGGTGGGGGAGTAAGGATGGGGAGTAGCTGTTAATTTCTTTTGGGGGTGATGAAAATGTTTTATAATTAGACAATGGTCATGGTTGCACAATCTTGTGAATATACTAAAAACCACTGTAGTGTACACTTTAAGAGTGAATTTTATAGTATGTAAATTATATCTTAATAAAGCTATTATTTAAAAAAATCTACTTCAACCAACGCAAATTAGATTCTATATAAAGAAAACAAACTCAGAAACCAATAATTGTATTCAAAGTTACTGTTAAATTATTTACAAAATATAGATGATTACCTCATTAAAGGCTCTCTCTGATCTCGCATCAGCCTCATTGTAACTTCACAAGCTCTTCGAAAAAGACCTTCTGTTCCCATAGGACCCATTCCATTAACCATATTATGAGTCAGGCGAAATGGAACAATTTCT
This sequence comes from Rhinolophus sinicus, assembly GCF_057876585.1. Taxonomy (NCBI): domain Eukaryota; kingdom Metazoa; phylum Chordata; class Mammalia; order Chiroptera; family Rhinolophidae; genus Rhinolophus; species Rhinolophus sinicus. The sequence goes on along the minus strand of NC_142517.1, from coordinate 108,249,588 downwards.
GGAACTTCAAAGGTTTCTCCCTTAAAACAATGCATTTTATCAAAAAGCAATGTTAGAATTTTAAAATCTTAATGCAAAAAAATTTAGAACTTCACATCTACACTCTCTTGGCAAAGAGCAAACATACCCTCAAAATACTTATATCTGTAACTACAAATAAAACCCATTAGAAGCTGTATCATAAAACATCCATATGGCTCTACCTTCGCCTTTTGGGACTTGAATGCAACCCCATGGATAAAATCTAGAGGATGGATGATGTAGTCACCTTTTGCTGAATTACTATGATCAATAGCATACAGAAATTTTTATGCATTCAGTATTTAGTCTTATATTAACTTCCTTAATGTCCTTCTTGAATAATATAAAGTACATACAAATAGTCTCATATCTTTCTTCTTTTCTTTTAGACTTTTACTTTAAAACAGGAGGGGATAAGATATAGCCAAGTGTTAAATGCTCATATCCCTCAGACAGGAAATGTAACATGTATTAGGTTGGTGCAAAAGTAATTGCGGTTTTTGCAATTATTTTTAACCTTTTAAACCTCAATTACTTTTGCACCAACTTACTAATATAATGAAGTCCAATTCATTTATTTTTTGCCATTCTCTAACCTGCCTTTCTTAGGGCTTTTTAATCCCTCCAATCAGCTTCCTTCAATTCCTCTCAGGTATGACTGAACTTATACAAGTAATTTATCTCTGATTTGTTCTCAGTTTGGTCTGTGATCTTTCTTGGTTTCCTGTGACAGCAGAAGGCAACGCACAGAGAATGCGGATGAAGAAAAAGCGGGTCTACCTACAAGTCTGCCTTCCAGGATCATAACACTGGAAAAATGGAGGAGGTCTCAGGGAGAGTCTACACCTTAATTTACTCCCAGGCCCCACTCTGGACCTATAGAATCTGAACCTCCTGGGATATTTCCTAGGTGTCTACATTAAAACAAACAAACCAAACTCTTAGATGATTCTGATATGCTGACAGCTTTGGAAACATCCAAACATTAAATTACTCTGTTTCTCCAAAAGGGAGTCTCAGCAATATGAACTTGTCCATGTAACGAAGAACTGAGTCAGAACTTGAAACTATGCTTTTGGACTTCAGGTTCAGTGCTAGCTTTATTACATCACTCCTTTGAGTTCTCTGCATTCTGAGTTGCTTTAGTGAGGGCTACAGGACTCACTGATCAAAACGAGTCAACAAACTCTCAATGTGATTCAACTGTGATTATAACTGCTACCAAAGGCTATGTCTACAAGAACAGTTGTTGGGGAAAGAAAATTAGGAGAAAATATACAATTAACTAGAGTAAATCACATCACATACCTTATTAAAGAGACAGTTGAAATCCACATGGACACATTCACCAGTTAAAGAATCAAAGAGAATGTTTTCCCCATGACGGTCTCCAAGGCCCAGGATATACCCAACCATTGACATGACTGCTGTGGAGCGGCAATATGCTGACCTGCTGCTGTACCTACAGAAAACACAAAGATGCCTACCAAATCTCCTCAGGCATGTGAGCCAGCATAAATCTAAAATAGTTTTAAAAATCCAGCTATAATAATATATATTCTTGGTAACTTACCATGATGTAGGATCAGGGAATGTTCTCAGAAACCACTCATGAAAAACAGGAGGATGCCTGGGAAGGAGAAATTCTCGGAATACTTTGAGTTTCTCAGACAGAGCTGCTGCCTTCGGTAGCATACACTGGCGAAGTTCCTTCCCCGTCATATAAACTCCTGCAAGGTCGAGTGATCTCCATTAACACAGAAGCCAAACGAGAAAAGGGGCATTTTTGTTGTTGTTGTTAAAATAGGACAGGGAACATGAACCCTTATTCAAATTGTTATTCAAAAGCATGAATGGAATATTTTCAACTAGTCATACGTAAATTTATTTTCTTGTTGATGATAATTAATGTCAACTAAAACCAATGTTGTGGAATCAAATAATACCAGAAGATACCACTCAGAATGCGAATAGTGCCCCTGAAATTGTAAAACTGCTGCAGCCCTCACTGAAATTACAGTGATCTCTCTGTTAATCAGCATGCAGTAATGGTCGACACTGAACCATTCATTACTAAGAAACCTACTATAGAACTCTGAAATAATCTACTCTGTGTGAAGGCCAGCCTGGAAGATTCATAGTATATCTGATTTGTAACTAATCCTGTACAATGCAAATCATCTGGAGAAGCAGAACTTTCCCTTCTGATATATTTCTGATCCCATATTAGATGGTTGGTATGACTCCGGTCTATAGAGTGACTTTTAGGCCCACCTTGGTTTGGTGCTTTTTGGACCAAAAGCAAGCTGCAAGTTTTATGGACAAGTTTGCAATTTGAGATTTTTAGACTCAAATGTTGTATAGTTCAACTGTGTTCATGACAAGGTAGAAAATATGTATTTTTAAAAATCCAATAGCAATAATTAAAACATATATTTCATCTTTCTAAATAAAATAAGTCAACAGCAAGTTCCTTGCAGTCAGATTCTAATGTGTCTGAGTTTCAGCTCTGCAATACAGTAGCTGAAATATGTGAACTTGGATAAGTTACTGAACCTCTTGGCACTGTTCATAAAATAGGGATAAATAGGCTTGTTAACAATAAATAAAAAAATGTATGTAAATACCACAATACCCATAATACAGTAATTCATCAATATTACTTAATGTTTTATAGGTTGAATTATATCCTGCAAAAAATATGCTGAATATCCATAGGATAAATAATTTATTTTTTCCAGCATTACTGAGATACAATTGACAAATGAAATTGTATATATTTAAAGTGTATGCCATGATGATTTGACATATGTATACTTTGTGAAATGGGGTTATCACAATCAGGTAAATGAACGCATCCCTCACCTCATATTTGTGTGCGTGTGTTGAAAATGCTGAAGATCTACTCAATAAATTTCAAGAATACAATACAGTATTATTAACTATATTCCCATGTTGTACATTAGGAGGACAAATAAATTATTGCAAGGAATAGAAAAAAAAAAAATTTGCTGAAGTCCTATCCCCTGGTACCTATGAATGTGACCTTATTTGGAAACAGGAATTAGGTTAAGATGAAGTCATTAGGGTGGGCACTTCATGTAATATGACTGATGTCCTTTTAAGAAAACAGAGACACAGCCTTAGGGAGACTACTACTCTGACTGAGACAGAGAATGAAGTGATGCATCTATAAGCCCAGAAATGTCAAGGATGGCTGGCAACACCAGAGCTAAGAGAAAAGACTGGAACTGGGGCGGCGGGTTAGCTCAGTTGGTTAGAGCACGATGCTCTTAACAACAAGGTTGCAGGTCCGATCCCTGCATGGGTCACTGTGAGCTGCGCCCTCCAAAACTAGATTGAAACAACTACTTAACTTGGAGCTGATGGGTCCTGGAAAAAACACACTTAAAATACGATAAATTAAAAAAAAAAAAAAAAAAAAGTTTAAAAAAGAAAAGACTGGAACTGATTCTCCCCTGGGGCCTTCAGAGATACCGTGGCCCTACTGACACCATGATTTTGGACTCCTAGCCTCCAGAACTGTGAGAGATTAAATTTCCATTGTTTGTAACCAGTTTGTGGTATTTTGTTACAGCAGCCCTAGAAAATTAATACACTATATTCTACTTCACTCTGATAACTTCATATATTTATTTGAAATGCACTGTAAATTACATAAATGATACAAAGAATTCCCATATATTTATCACCCAGATTTTCTTACTGTTCATCTTTTTTATAACAGTAGTGTAATTATCTAAACTAGGAAATTTTGTTATATTATTAACTAACATTCAGATCTTCTCCAAATTTCACCAAATGTCCCACACTATTGTCCTTTTTCTAGGTGAGGATCCAATCCAGGATTCCATACTGCATACAGCTGTCATGTCTCCATAATGTCCTCAAATCTGGGAAATTTCTGTCTTTGTCTTTCATTATGTTGACATTTTTTAAGAGTTCTGAGCAGTTATGTTTTTGTTTCTCCATTGTAAAGTTACTATTTTTTCTGTCTGTAATTAATAAGTTATTCTGTAAGGATATACTTTGAGACTCTGTAAATAACCTGTTTCCCATCATACTTTTCCTACTAATTTAAGCATCCACTGATATTCATTGCCTGTAACAATTATTACTATGGTATTTGTTAATTGTTGATATTCTATTTCCATCATTTCTTCTACATTTATTCATTTCAATTTACTGTAAGGAAGAACTGCTCCTACTTCCCTATTTATTTACTTATTTATTCACATATTTGTTTACATCAGTTGGACTCATGTGTATTTATTATTATTATTTTATTCCGTGGGTTATAATTCAACACTATCATTATTTATTCTGGTGCTCAAATCATCCCAGGTTTGACCAGTGGGCACCTCTACTTCTAATCTAATACTTTCACCTTCATTCTAGTCTTTCCTTTGCTTTTCTTTCTTGGACAGTGAAAACCCAGCTCTCATTTAGCCATGATATATTTACTTATTTGCTAAAGTCTAGTAAGCACATGAAGTAGTTTCAGGATGGCTAACCAGTAAGTTTGTGAAAAACAAATTTTTACATACATTTTTGTAAACTACCTCAATCCTTCTAAGATGGAAGATAGAGAAGGAATTAAGATACAAGGAAAGAAAATACTTCAGTACTTCTGTGTATTGGTTCTCATTTGACTGGATATTTCATCATGGCTTATACCAAAAAAATGTATAATAACATATGTTAATAAGAATTACATACATATTATATGTTAGCAGCTATTATTGCCATATTATATTTATATTGTAAGAATTAATTTTGGTACCCTTTTCCTTATATAGTTTGGTCAGAATTGGTCTCAAGCCAGCAGTGTTGTTAACCCATTCAATAATCCCACATTCATCATTCAGTGGAATAACTGCATATGTTCGGATATGAAGTTCTCTTCTACGAGATTCTGCATCTTTTCTTAAGCACTATTAAGAAAAAAAACACAAAAAAATTAAAAATTAAAAATTTCTAAATGTTATGCCAAATATATCTAACGATTGTTCATTTCATAGCAAAAGAAGGTCAATGAAAGCTTACTATGCAATGTAGATGAATAGTTCTTCAGAATGAAAGGCCAGGAACAGTATCCCTAATCTATTTCCAAATCATTAAAAATGCCTTGGGTAAGTCCTCCTTTTTAATTATAAACTATTAATGTGACAACAATATTGTGTTTAAAAATATGATGGCTGTACATTAAACAATGACAAAATACTCTTATATTTTATTCCTTCGAAAATATTACTGAAACATTAGGTACTTAGGTACAGAGACTGCTGATTAATTTTGATTATCTCAAAAATGCATAAACAAAAAAGTATGAGTTTTATGATATCCCCAAAATATATTTCTTACTCTTGCAGTTTAATATTACAGCTTCATTTGAAAAATTCTCTTCTAGCATAAGAAAGCTTTTCACATCTCTTCTGATTAATCCTGAAATATATTAGGTAAGGATAAACAGTATTTTGTTTAATTCTTTTAACTGCATGGAATATACTAAGCACACATCTATAATTGTATCTTTTCTTTGTTAAAGGTCCAAAGCTTTTCCTGCTAACAAAAGAGGTACTGGTAAAATGAGGGAAGGGATGGAAAGGAGGGACAAAAAGCTAATAGAAAAACAATAAGGTTTTTTACAGTATGATTTACAGTTATGATTTATTTTTACAAATAGAAAAACAGGTGCTATGCATTTATAAATACCTGGCTACAGAACAGCTCAAAATATCTAAGACCACACAAATTTAACCTTTTAATGAGATTTCTTATATAATTTCCAAGATAGAAATCAAGTACTTACCAACAGAACCCCCAAAAATACTAATAATCACCTTAAAACAGTGTGTTGATTAAAATAGAACCTAGCACTGTCTTTCTAGCATTGAAACATAAAACATAAATAAATCTGATAGAAAAAAATGTGTTATAGATAATTTAAACATTAAATAGAAAATATTTTCCCTCATTAATATATCTTATACATTTTTCTCAATATAATAATAGTATCTTATTTTTAAAAAAATTAAGTAAAACCAGCAATTCTACTTCTGGGTACATACTCAAAAGATTGAAAGCAGGGACTCAAACAAATATTTGTACACCCATGTTCATAGCAGCATTATTCACAATAGCCAAAAGGTGGAAGCAACCCAAGTGTCCACTGGGGTGAACAGACAAACAAAATGTGGTCTATACATACAGTGGTATACTATTCAGTTTTATAAAGAAAAGAAATTCTGACAGATACTATACCATGGATGAACCTTGAAGACATAATGCTAAGTGAAATAAGCCAGTAAAAAAGGACAAATACTGTATGATTCCACCAATATGAGGTATCTAGAGTAATAAAATTCATAGAGACAGAAAGTAGTATGGTGATTACCAGACCCTGGGGGGAAAGGGAATAGGGAGTTAGTGTTTAATGGATACAGAGTTGCAGTTTGAGAAGATGAAAAAAGTTCTGGAGAGAGATGGTGGTGATTGTTGTACAACAATGTGAGGGACCTTAATGCCACTAAACTGAACCAGACAGTTAAAAATGGTTAAGATGTTAAATTTTGTTATGTGGAATTTATCCCAATTAAAAAAATTAATCAAAAATGAAAGGCACTACATTTCATTCTAAGATTGATCTATTTACATACTGAAAAGCCCGCATCACATTGATAGTAATTATGGTACTTCTAAAAAGCAAACTATCTCAAACCTTATTAATCAAGGAATTGAATTCCATTAGTCTACAATCCTTTCTCAGGTCATCTTTTGGCTTACACATCATGATGTAGAACTTCCCATCTGATCCTTTTAAAGAGATCTTCTTTGGTTTCTGAAGAGAAGCAAGAATTTCCACCTAAAAGATGAGTTATACATAAATTAAGGTCAAAATTCTTTGTTTAAATTTCTATATGTATTATAAATATTGTGTTACCTAATATAATAAAAAGGAGAATATAATAACTCATGTTATGCAGTAAATTTACTATTTTAACAATTTCTTTTAATTATCTATGATCTATGAAAACAATAGTTGCCCATGAGTAGAGACACATTTTCACCCACAAAGAATGGCTATGAAGTAAAAGGATTATTTTAGCAGCACTGTAAGTACGTACACATCCAAATTCAGGCAGCCTCTTAAAGCAGTCACAATGTTAAAAAGATTTTTGAAGTATTTTTAGGACCTTTCTTCAGAGCCTGAGACACTATTTTTAAATGTCTTTAATAGTAAGAAATGTTTATTAATTGAAAGTAACTTGATATTTGAAAAAAGAAATTCCTCTAAAATCAAGTCTACCTTATGAGGTGAGTAAATAAGCTGAATAATATCACATTAAAAACAAAGCATGACTCTAAGTGATAAGACTGATTTCATTATGTAGTTTAGTAGCTGGCTCTGAAGCAGTTAAACAAATGCTTTGAGTCACAGAAGTATTAGAATAAATATAGTTTTTAAAAGTGTTTACTTAGAAGTGCTCTAGTACCATTTCTTTAAAATAGTTACATTATCATACTTCAAAAACAGAATCAAGCTCTTTCTAGAAGAATTTCACCTCCTTCCAAAATACAAACAAAAGACTGTATTTTGTTCTCTTTCTGTTCTCCTTAATTGACAAAGGAAGAGTATGAAAAAATTGTGAAAAAAATAGTTTTTAGGACTAAAACAAATATGAGCATATGAAAATCAACATGGGATTTTTTATCACTTAATTTTGCTTCACCAGTACCAGTTTTACTTTTCTGAACTACAATCGTTTTTTCCTTTGCAATAAAATTCATTTAGTCTCTGAGAAAAACACTTTTAAACTTAATCTGAAAATTTTAACTTAATAATAATTAAAAAAAAAATAACGGTTATATAAAACTGAAGTTTACCGTATCATCAAAGCTTGAAATATAGGCCCAATGCCCAGGAAATGGATCATGGTTAGCATGGGCACCTGGAATTGATGGAAGAGTGGGTATCATGACTGATTGTAACGGAATGAGGATTTCACTAAATGTTGCTTCTTCTACCAGCTTTTTAAGCATTTTAAAATGAGTGCTCATGCTTAATGTGGAACTACTTCCATTCACCTGGGGGAGAGGGGGAGGAAAGTACATTTTAATTTCTGTTATAGAACCCTTAGTTTCACCCAAACCTTGAATTACAGAACCCTTAGTTTTCTAAGTAATTTTTACACACCACCTCATTTTAACCTCTCGGTAGTCTTTCACCTTATCAATAATAATACCTACATCATAGTATTGTTAAATGACTAAGGAGATAACAGAACCTAAAATCCATCAGACATTACAAAACCCAAAGAGCTTTGTAAATCACTTTGTTTGGTACCTCATCTCATTTGGCAGCAAAATGATATCTAAATTTTTCAGTGCAAAGATTAATATGTTTCACTACAAAAATAATTAGATATCTATTTACAATACTCAAAGTATATGTACTATATTACCTTTAAAAATCTGCAAAATTCTGATTTCCTAAATGTAGCTGACCACAAAGTTTTGGAAACTTTGGAAACAGATAAAGAATTGGAAACTTGTCATGTAAAGCACTTAGAAAAAGTGCCAGTGTTTAATAAATGTTGACCATTATCATAACACTGTTTTTGACAATGTTAAGTGCATTAGACGTCAAATAGAATTACCGTATTTTGCTGTGTATAATGTGCTCCCGTGTATAATGCGCAACCACGTTTTTGGCACAAATTTTCAGGGGAATAAAACTCTTCCGTTTTATTTTTTTAATTCAAATCTTTATTTGTTTACATTTAGGTACTTATTTTTTGTATCATAAAGGAACTTTAGCTTCTTTTTTTTAACATATTATGGTACAGGAAATTTTATGTAACAAGTAATTATAAAACACAAGACTAGATACAAGGTATAAGACAGTTTATGTACTGATAACAAATTTACCATATCTACACATCACAGAAGGCCGAGAACTCCTGTTGTTTCAAATTTGTGGTAAGCTCAACAAAACCACATCACATTCCAGGGTATTATTTTGCATATGGATACCATTATTGATTTCTAGAGTTACACTTTTAACTCATAAGCGTAAATAAAAGAATTAAAAACATGCATAAAAAAAACAACAACATGCATATAGATACAGAATTAGTACTACCCATGTATAATATTCATCTTTATTTTTCCCTCACAAATTTGGGCAAAAAAGTGTGCATTATACACAGCAAAATACGGTAATGCAGACAGCAAAAACATATCACTCTTTCAAGATGTTTACTGATGAAGGGAAAGTGAGAAATAGGATGGTCTGTATTTTCTCACCTACAAACAGTTAATAGAATGAATATTTGCAAAGTGAAATCTAGCTATTTATCTTATAAAGAGTCTCTCCCTCCTTATACCTAACCTAGCCCCACCTTTACCTTTCCTAGACATTCTTCGGGGCTTTTTGTCCCCTTCTAATTCCTTTTGTAGAATAGGGGTCACTCCTATAAGCATGTCCATATTCTAGTCACAAGTCTACTGAAAAAAAGTAGTTTTTATACTAGATAATAACCATCTGCTTAGTTTCCTACGACACTATGAGCACTTCAGGGCAGGAGAACATATCTTATTCATCTGTGTTTCCCTTAGCACAGTGTTTGTCTCCTGGTAGATACTGAAATGTGTACTGAAAGAATGAAAACCAAAACTCCAATCGTCTTTCCTCTCATGTATGTAGGTTAATGTGTATAAGTTTTGAAACTTTAAAGATATGACAGAAAACAATTATAGAGACAAGTTGAATTAACTGAGTATTTTACATACTTATATTTTTATGTCTTATTTCATATCCTCTACTTAAAATTATTTTTAATAAATATAATTTACTCTCTGAAAAATTTACATTAAGAGGAACTTTTAGAAATTTGGAGGATAGCTGAGAGAGGGACATGTTAGAAATTTTAAAAAGAGCTTTATTAAACTGCACATGTTTAAAGTATACAATGTGATAACTTTTTATATATGTATATATCCATATATGTTAGAATTTTAATTAAATAAAAGAAAACTAGCTAAAATCATATAGAAGTTTTGTACAAGATTATCCAACATTGATTTATAAGTAGTAAGATTTATGACAATACCGGTTTATTGCACAATTCTAGAAGCTTATCTGTTAGGCGAGTCGCATCTCCAACAAATTTTTCTAATGAGTTTTTCATATGAATAGCTTTATTTAGGATTTCCTTGCATCTGTTCACACGCATGGGATAAGAAGACTGTCATAAAAAAAATGTTAAACATAACTTTATATAAGATTTTAAAAAGGTAACAACAGAACTTTTTACAAAAATCAACTTAAAAAGTATTTATGATGAGAGTTTATACTGATACAAATTTTCTAGAAATCAATTTGGCAATACTATCAATAGCCATAAAAATGCTGCTATCTTATGACCTGATGAATTCCCTTCTTAGGATCTACCTGGAAGAAATAATTAGAAATGAGAATAAATATAGATGCGTCTACATGTATTACAATAGCAAAAAACATAAACAACCTTAATGATTAACAACAGTTATATAAATTATAAAAGGCTAACTACTATAGCATTTTATGTAGTTATTAAAATTGTCTTCAAAGAATATTTAATAACATGGGAACATGCTTATAGTAACAAGCTAAAGTAAAAAATATGAAATTATATATCTGTGATCCAATTAGGGCTAAAATACACATAGAAAATAAACATACAAAAACACACCAAAATATTAATGAATAGTAGAGGAGTGAATTTTTTCTTGATTATATCTGTGTATTTTTGAAATTCTCAAAACTATTAATTAAATATGTATTACAAACTTGTAAAGTTCCATTAATAATGCAACAAAATTTTTCTAGTATTAATAGTTCAAGTACTTTGGATTAAAACATTTGAAAAAAATATAGGTTGCCATTTTATAGCAAACACTAACAGTTTATAGACTTCATAAAGAAAAAAACATATTGAATTTTTTTATCTTAAACATGGTAGTCACTTCTTTTGATACGGTAAATTTTCTAAATTTTAAAATGAGACATAATGCTATAATATCTCTTTTTAAAGTATTTAAAATTTATGCTTGGTACAAATCTAATGAGATTTGTAGAGAGAAACCCTAAAACTTTCATCATCATATTAGCATTAAATAATTAATGCCATATAAAATGGATAAAAACACTGTTGTGACTAATATATTACCTTTGACACAGCTGTCATCATCCACATTGCCTGCTGAGGATAAGCCAGAAACACTTTGGCTATAATTTCCATCAATACAACAAAAACTTCATCATGAGAATGACAAATTCGGGAGATCAATTGTGAAAAAGCAGTCAAAAACTGATATGGAGCTAAGTGATTTTTGTGCTCTGTGATAACTTTGTTTATTTTAGCTAGATCATTTCTCATTTGTACACGATCACAGCGGGCAGCTGGAAGAAAAATCAAAGTTAAAAAATAGTAAAGAATAAAACAGTATATCAGTTCATTTCACAGAAGAAAAATTTTGTTTTAAAAATAGCTTCAAGATATAGTCTTCCCATCCCCAGTTTTGCTTTCCAGTTTCAGTTACCTGCAGTCAACTGTTGTCTGAAAATATTACATGAAAAATTCCAGAAATGAACAATTCATAAGTTTTAAATTATGCGCCATTCTGAGTAGCATGATGAAACATCAAGCTGGCCCCGCTCTGTCCTGCCTGCGACATGAATCATCCCTTTGTCCAGTGTCTCCACGCTGTACATGCTCCCCACCTGTTAGTCACTTAGTAGCCACCTTGTCTATCAGATCCACTGTTGGAGGTATCACAGTGCTTGTGTTCAAGTAACCTTTATTTTATTCAGTAATGGTCCCAAAATGCAAGAATAGTAATGCTGGCAATTCAGATATGCCAAAGAGAAGCCATAAAGTGCTTCCTTTCAGTGAAAAGGTGCAAGTTCTCAACAATATGGAAAGAAAAAAAATCGTATGCTGAGGTTGCTAAGATCTATAGTAAGAACGACTCTTCTATCCATGAAATTGTGAAGAAGGAAAAAGAAATTTGTGCTAGTTTTGCTGTTGCACCTCAAGCTGCAAAGGTTACGGCCACAGCCACAGTATGCTTAGTTAAGATGGAAAAGGCATTACATTAGTGGGTGGCAGACATAAACAGAAAACGTGTTCCGATTGACAGCAATGCACCAGCAAGCACTGAGCTTATAGGAAGACTTCAGCAAGGGGTCCCCTGAAACAAGTGACACCAAGCCATTGACTCAAGTAAGGGAATAGTTACACCGATTTAGGAATAGGTTTGGACTAAAAAATATAAATGTTACTGGAGAGGCTACGCCTGCTGATGAAGAACCTGCTGCCACATTTCCATCAGAGTTGAAGCAGCTTATTAGGGTCTGGTACTATCTACGGATTCAGGCATCCACTGGGGGTCTTGGAACGTGTACCCTGTGGACAAGGGGGGACTACTGTATGTTATTCCTGTGTACAAAGCCAGATCACTTGCCAATTTGTGAAAAGATAGTTTTTTCTGTCCAAGTAAGACAAAATATGTAGGGCCATTGAAAAATTCAAGGGCCATTAATTTTCACTAGAAACAAACAGAACAAGCCACAATCCCTTGTAATTTTATAATAAATTATTTGGCTTAAACTAATATTTGTCAGTATGTGTTAGGTTCATCAAGGAATGAGCAGATTTTCATTTGCAGGCCCTGAACTACAACTACTTAAAAAATCTATGTTTGGTATCTAAAAAACAAAACAAACCAACAAACCACACAGAAACCGACTCAGATACAGACAACAAACTGATGGCCACTGGAAGGAAAGGAAGTGGGAGAAGGGTGAAAAGGGGGAAAGGGAATAATAAGAGGTCCAAATTTCCAATTATAAAATAAATAAGTCATGGTGATGTACTGTACAGCATGGGGAATATAGTCAATAACATAGTAATACCTTTGTACCGTAACAGTTACTACTTATTGTGATCACTTTGTTAGGTATGTAAATGTTGAATAACTATGCTGTACACCTGAAACTAATATAATACACATGAAACTAATATACATTAACTGTATTTTAATTAAAAAGTCTGTTTAGTCTTTCCCCTTTTTAATATTTAGTTTCTTGCTCACACTTATATAAAATCTTTTAAATTTATTTTTCAATTACAGCTGATTTTTTTAATTTATAAAATCTTAATTATCAAATTCATTCCTAGCTTTTAATAAGTTAGACTGTCAAGCCAAATCTGACTTCATACCAAAATTATAATTCTTCTCAGTTCCTTAAATTCTTACATACAAAATTAATATACCTTTTTCCCATTCATAGGCCTTAGCACCAAAATCAAGCCATAGTGATAACATCCGTGGCATTGACTGATATATGAATTGATTTCCGTACTGTAGAGATCTGCAATTATACAAAGATATTATTAATAGTGTTCTTTGTTTGTATTATATAAATTAAAATTTTAAGATTTAAACTGCTACTTGAGTAATATATAGCCCTCTGACAAAAATTATGGTATCAGTATTTCTTCCTAGCAGAGGTTAACTTTGACTCCTCTCTTCTTTTTTTTCTTACTACATATATTCCTCACTAAGCCCCATATTGCCTACTCCAAAATTAATACAAGTTATGACCTAGTCAAAGTCCTGTCGATACTCTTTCAAATAACCCTTAGGATCTGTGCCTTCATTTGCATTCGATAACCATAAACCTAGGTCAGGCCCAATCACTCAATTTCTGGGAAATTACAATAACTTAGTCTCCCTAATTCTACATTACTTCCCTGCAATAAATTCCAGACAAACATTCCTTAAATTCTAGTTTTATCATGCTCTCCCTCTGTTCAAAAATAAGAATCAACTGCCTATATATTAAAACTACATGAATGGCTCCGCCTGGGATTCAAATATTTACAATCTTGTTTCTTTATAACATTCCAATTTTAGTCACTCACTACTCACCAGCATACATCCTCCATCAAGGCTAATTTCCTCACCATCCTCTGAACAAATCAGTCAAACCCTGTTTCTCTGCCAAACCTGTGAAAACTTAGTGTAATGTCCTCTCCTTCTTGAATTGAATTATCTTTCAAATCCTACCTTCTACATGAGGCCTACTGGACTTCTGTAGCAACCCAGTGCGAAGAGGTATGCTTTGGAAATCATAAAGCCAGTGGATTGCGTTTTGACTTCAGATTTGCCCAAAATCACTGACTTCTGGACTTGTTTGGCTCATTTTTAGTATCTTGCTAATATCAAAAAGATATTTGATATTTATACCATTTATTTCGATATCTGATCACACATTCTGTTATGTACCATTATTTAAAATGTTTTATGAGCTTAAGGCTTCTCTATCTATTAGGTTGGTGCAAAAGTAATTGTGCTTTAAAAGGTTAAAAAGAATTGCAAAAACCAAAATTACTTTTGCACCAACCTAATAATTGGATTATAGGTCTCTGACGGCAAATACTGATGCTTTATTTATGAGGAATAACACAGTCATTCAATCACTCAGGAGATAAGTCTCGTGAGTTTACTAGCCAGGTGAGTTTACTCCTTTAAGTATGCAAATGCTTTACTTTAACTACTATGGATAAAATGTTCTAAAATAGACTCACTTTAAGCTGTACTTCTAAAAATCTCACACTATACCTAAGTGTTATGTACGTTAAAGACACTAAGTAACTCCATTTTAGAAGAAATGTATTAAATCAATTCTGTATACTAACTCACATGATATATGCTAGTACTAAAGAGCAAATGAAAGCTATCACTTGTTTTAGAAAAGAAAATGCATTTAATAACTGTTCTCTGCTTCTGCTGCCATTTCAGAACATCAATATGCCAGGAATTTTGCCTCAACAATAAACAACTAACAATCATTAGTTAATAAAATTACGTTTGGATTTTATAAAACTTGAATTCTATTGTAGGAAGAAAGGCTTGGCCAAATCTTGCAATCCTACCATCACTGATGAAAAAATATTGCTTAGATTTCTGATAATGCTGAAATGAGAAGTCAAAATACCTGATAATAGATAATTAAATAGATAATTTAAATAGATAATAGAACTTTAAATAGATTTATTGCCCTGAAGTAAGTTCCTTTTCAATGTAAAGCAATAGTATGTGAGTATGATAAGAATGAGTGGAATGTCACTACTATTTCTTAGGAATTAATAATTTTGACAATATTAATAGTAGGCATAGACAATGTATTATTTGATGATAATACACTAATATATGAAATTAAGTTATATTTCAACTGTTATCTAGTTTAAGAGATAAGTTCCTTCTACACGTCTAACTTTAAAGTCATTTTCATACATACTACTTAGCAGAATGGGCTGGAAGGAAAGATTCCACCAGAAATTAAATACAACCATTAATTATATTAGATTCAGGGTCTTCTGGAATTCTAGGGAAGGTGGCTCAGGGAATGAGGGCCTGAAATGGGAAGGACACTTAATTTTCATTGTCTATTCTGGACACTATTGAATTTTTAAAAAATATGTACACATTACTTATTCCATTAGAAGTTATTTTTAAAAGGGAAAAACATTGTATAAAGAAAAAATCGTCTCATCTAAGGTGATAGGTTGGATCAGTGGTAAAGCAGAGAACACTGAATATGCTACGGTCTGTGATAACTGTTCCGTATCAACAGTCACCTGACACATTCAGTCAGCAAACCTGCAGTACTCAGACTCACCTTCCGAAATGAAGGACTATGTACCGAATGAGGTCACCTTGCTTTTCCATCTTGTTGTCTGTGACCATGGGCATCAATTTGTCGTAGTACTTGGCGAGGTAGAAATGCCCATCTTCCCACTCTGGCAGGAACAAGGTCACATCCTGTAAGAGAGAATACAGGGTGCTCACCTAAGAAAACCTCACACTATGCTGGGAAGGAAAATATGAACAAATGACTAGGGAGTCACATCCCGGCAGAGCAAAGTCAAAGCAGGCTGACTCTGATGTGGAGAAGGAACAGTTAATTTCTTACAAAGTTTTCTCGGGATAGCTGGTTGGTTCTGGTGATGGCCCACTGTGCAATATCTCGTGATAATTTGCTACACAGGAGAAGAAAACTCCATTTACATTGCCACTTTATATAATACATCAAAATAATTTCCAGATGGACTATTTTATATATGTGTGTATATGTATATATTTATAGTTAAGAAAAAAAACCCTCAAAGGAAGGAGAGGTAACATCAAATCTCTGAAAAGGACAGGACTTTAAAAGCACAAAAATGTCATTTTAAATATATCACATATCTTTTCTTCAAGATCTCTCACCTATTGCCCTCTCTTAACTCCTTCGTAATCAGGCTTCTAAAAAGAATTCTCCACCTTACATTCATTCCTCAAACTATTTCTTTTGGGCTTTAGTTTTCACCACTGTAGTAAAGCAGATCCTTAATTCCAAGAGATATTTTCCCATTCTGGTCTCATTTGAACTCTCTTTGGCACCTGTTTCTGTTGTCTCCCCTACCCACCCCCAATTTTCTCTTTGAAATACTTTATTACCTGGGCTTCTGTGAGGTCATAACCTTCCAAATTTTCTCCTACTTTACTGGCCACTCCTACTCAGTCTCCTTTGTCATTTCCTCTCTGTTTCCTTGCCCTTTAAATGTTTGTGGGGTTTATTAATTTCTTAATAATATGTGAAATAATGATGGAAAATACATAGAATGGCTGACTAAAAACAATTTTTTAAAAATCAATTTCCACTCTTAATCCAAGCAAGTTTGGGAACATAGTTTAGACCAGGAACCTTAAATGAGATCTTGAGTTTCCTGACTCTAATCATGAAAACATACATATGCAAAGCTGCCTGTGGAGAGGAACGCACGACTAGATGTATGGAACAGAGGCTGGATTCAGGTACCCAACCAGCCACAGAGACAAGGCAGCCATTGGGCCTCTCCCATTTAACACAGAGTAGCAAAGGGAACAAAGGAAAATACTAATTAAGAATTCTTCATAAAAGGTATTTTTCAATCTAGTTTTATCATCTTTCCATCTTCCTTCCTCTCTTCTTCTTTCCCTCCTTTCTTTTGGTTTAAATTTTCAAAATTTATTATATTTTGGAAAATAAAATTTACATACAGAAAAACACATAAATCTTACATGTAAACTTGATCAACTATCACAAATTGATGACACCCATACAAGAACTCCAGAAACATGAGTCTCCCCATTCCCTCCCTTTCCTTCCCCCCCAAAAAATAACCACTATTTGAATGTTGTGCTCCAATTCATATGCTGACACTTAATCTCTAATGTGAAGGTCTTAGGAGGCGGGGGCCTTTGGGAGGTGATTAGGTCATGAGGGTGTAATCTGGGGATGGCCCACTATGCCCTTAGAAAAGAGGCCCCAGAGAGCTCCCTTGCCCCTTCCACCATGTTAGGTTATAATGAGAAGATGGTAGTCTATGACTCAGGCAGCAGGCCCTCACCAGGCACCAAACCGACCAGTGCCTTGATCTTGGACTTCCCAGTCTCCAGAACAGTGAGGAATAAATCTTTGTTGTTTAAGCCACCCAGTATGTTTGTTATAACAGCCCAAATGGACTAAGACAACCACTGTCTCTATTTCTAATACTATAATTTTGTTTTGCCCAACTTTAAAATTGGAATCATACTACATGTAGTATTTTGTATCTGGCTTTTTTCATTCGACATTATGTATGTGAGATCAATCCACATTGTTACATGTTACTTAGGTTTGTTGATTTTCATTGCCATATATGTATATTACTACATTGTAAGAATGTACTACAATTAATTTATCCATTCTATAACCAGTTGACATTTGAGTTACTTCCAGTTTAAAACTACAAATAATGTTAGTAAAAACATTTTTGTACATGTCCAATGGAGTCATGTTGAATACTGGTACAGTGGCTGGATCATAGTATTATCACCTTTAGTATAAAATGCCAAACTGTTTTCCAAAATGACTGTACCAATTTATACTTCCAGCAGCATTTTATGAGAGTCTAAATGCTCTATAGCCTTTCTAACATTTGAAATTGTCAATCTTTTAAATTTTAGCCATTCTGGTAGGTATATAGCGTTATCTCATAAAACTGTTCATTTGCATCTATTCCTGTCTACTACAATTCAACATGTTTCTTTCTTTTTGGGGGTCATTTCTATATTTACTTCTGTGAAGTCTTCTATCCTACTTTAAAACTGAGTTATCTGTATTTTTCTTATTGACTTTTAAGCATTCTTAATAGTATCTTTTGACGAGCAGAAATTCATAATTTTAATTTAGTCAAATTTACTAATTGTTCCTTTTACAGTTACTGCTTTTTCGTCTGTTGAAGAAGTCCTTACTTACCTCTAGGTTTGAAGATACTCTTTTATATTTTGGAAGCTTTAATAGTTTTGTTTTTCACAATTAGAGCTACAATCTACCTGAAGTTTATTTTTGTTTATGAAGTGAAGAAGGGCTCAAGTTTGATCTTTTCCCCCATAAGATATCCAAATGACACAACACCATTTATTGAAAAGACTGTTCCTCGCTGCTGTACAGTATTATCGGGAATCTGTTTCGTTTCTCTGTTCTGTTCCATCAGCTTATTTGTCTAATCTTACATGAATACAAAATCATCTTAATTACTATACCTTTACAATAAATCTTGATACGTATGCTTGTTATTTTCAGTTTGCCGTTCCAGATATACTTGTCACATTTTATTTTTTTCTATCCTGCTCTTTCCCAAAAGATTGACACTGATGGACACATCAATGGACCTATCTGCTCTCTAAATACTGTTCTTTCCTCAGCAATTGTTTGCAGTGGGGCCTCAGTTCTGAGTTAGCATGTCAAAGTCTCAGGGGGTTCCTAACACAGGTCTAGAGCTTTTTGCCTGTTTAATTTCTCTAAATCAATCTGCCTCACAAATTCTAGCCCCACCTCTTACTTTATTATTTCCTATCTTTTACATTCTTTTTTTTTTTTCAGTTCCTTTTCTAACTTTTTGAGGTGGATACTTAGCTCATTAACTTTGGAGCCTTTATTTTCTTCTAATATATGCAGATAAAATAAAATACATTTAAAGAATGGCTTTAGCTGCATTCCACATGTTTTGATTTGTCATGTTTTTATTATCATTCAGTTCAAAGTATTTTTAAATTCCCACTGCAATTTTTAATTTGACCCAAGGTTACTGAGAGGTATCTGTCTTATAATACCATCTATATAAAGCTTAATAACTAGTAAGGAAGATATATATTGTGTTTGTTCAATAATTTTCCGGCTAAAAAAAAAATTTCAGGCTAGAGTGCAGTTAACTTTGGGGAGTGAGGGTGAAAGGGTGGGTTGTGAAGTACTAATAATATTCTACTTCTTCACCTGGGTGGTGGTTTCATGAATGTATTTACTTTATAAAAATTCCTTCAGCTATATACTTATGCTATATACTCACTAAAAAGTCAAAAAAGTTTCCTGGCTATTTTTATACATGTATTCTTCCATATGGACTTTAAAATCACTTTATCCATTTTCAAAAAAAAAAAAAAAAAAAAAAGTTTCTAACTGAAATTTGCATTACACATATACACTTGCCTTATATTTTTTCATAACGGCATTGCTTTCAAAGTTAGCTGTTTCTTCCATAAATCGGCCAACTAGTAGCATAGCTCGACCATGTATTAACTTGTTCTTACTCTCAGCTGGGGTTTTATTTTCAGGAAAACATAATTCAACACCCTTTTGAAGAACAATTAGTGCCTGGTGAACATCACCCTAAAAAAAAAAAGGAACAACAAGTCTTTTAATTTAAGAACATATTACCATTTTCTGAAAGACAAATAAAATTGCTAGGATTTAAAGTTCATTAGATATTTTATGTATAAATCCAATTGTAATTTCCTATTTAACTCTTATTTCAATCCTATGAAAGTAAAATCCTAAAAAGGAAGCATTGCTGCATTTCCTGTAGAACTCTTATATTCATTCATTCATTTACTCATTCGTTTTATAGTTAATCAAAGTGCAGGGAACTGAAGATAATGTGTTATGACTGGGGATAAACAAACATGAATAAATCAAAACCTCTGGCTTAAAAAAGCTCATAGTCAACTGAGAAAATAGACTATATAAATTAACAATACAAAGTGCTAAGTGCTAGTAATAGAGGAATACACATTGGTATAAAGGGGAAAGAAAAGAGAGCCCCTATGTCTACCTGAAAAAAATGGGAAAATGGAAGAGCAGCAGTCAGGAAAGTTACCAAATGAAAAAAATCTGACTTAGGTCTTAAAGAATGAGTATAAATTTTCATGGCAGAGAATTCAGTGAAAGACATTCTTGGTAGAAGAAGTTATTTTAATTGGGAGAAAGTAATCTAGTTTTAGTTGAAGCCTAAGGTTTTGAGAGATAGTGACCAATGAAACTGAAGAGACAGACTGGACTCAATCACACAGGGCCTTGTGTACTTCCTAGAATTCAGACTTAATCCGAAACGCATAAAGAATACTTTGAAGGATTTTAATAAAGGGAACAACATGATTTAACGTACATTCCAGAAAGACCACAGACTGCAGTAATGTATACAGAAAAATGGTGAGACCCCCAAAAAGGCTGTCAGTATTATTATAGGCTGTAAATTCTAAGACCATGAATGAAAGCAGCAGAGATAAATAAAGGGTGAAGAGTCAAAACACTTTTCTAAGGTAGAGTGAGTCTCCAACTGGATGTGGAAAGTGAGGAAGAGGAAGAAGTTCAGGATGATGTCCAGATTTCTGTTTTGGATGAGAGAAGGCAATAGAGCCCTACTTAGAAAAATAAGGAATATGGGAGGAGAAATAGGTATTGAATATTAGATGACGAATTGCATTTTTAACATATTGAGTTTAAGGTATGTATTACAATATATAGCTTAGTATGAGCTCAAAAAAGGAGCAGGTACTGACTCAAGTAAGCTGAATTATTACTTTCACTTCCTGTCCAGGAAATATCTCCTCCTGTCCTTTTCTAGCCACCTATAAAGTTGGTAAAGGTCAATTTTGGAACACTCTATGCCTACCAATTCTAGACTGATGCCAAGCATGAGATATTAAAGTAACAGCCATCTAAATCTGAAGCATAAGGTTTGCAAATAGTTTAGCTATTTAAAAAGCCCTTTTATCATCACTGTAGCTTTAATCTGAGGATTGCTGGGCACTTGTGTTCCAAAACTAAGCCCTTCCTAGCAGACTAGATTAATTGGAAGTGAATCTTGACAGTACTACTGGCAAGTCCACACAAAACTAATTATTGCCAAGGATGTAAGGATAGTTTTGTGTTCATTTAACAGATATTTTTTGATTGCTTACTACATGAACCCTTTATATGTATAGAAGATAAAAACAAAGCAAAAATTGGTCACTTCCCTCAAGGAAAAAATGAAAAACATGAAAATTGAATGAACTACACTTTCAATCTTGAAATAGAAAAATATTTGGGAACTTTAGGATAGAAAGAACAGTTTCTTCCCAGTTATGGTAGATAAATGAAGGAGAAAGGTGACGGAAAAAGGGAGGTTCTGAATTCAGATTAGCAGTGGTCTCCCACTCAGGCCTCTGTAGGAAGCACACCCCCGTAACACAGTACATACCTGTGAGACCTCCCCTTGGCCCTTACCTTGGACCACAGCCACTTCGCCCTTTCCACACACAGCTCAGCAAGACGTGAGTCTCCAGCATTAAGAAGAGCATTGTAGGCTGTCTGGTGGTGACCAGCCTTTCTAGCTACTCTGGCACTCTGTAACCAGCATTCTCCAACCATTTCATTGTAATCTGGTCTGAAGAAATATGACAAAACGGGGGGAAAGAGCATTTCAAGTGTATTTAACAACAACTAAAATATCTCCAAAAAAATTAATTAATTAAAATATCTCTTCCCAACACGGAACATTCTCAATATAGCAGTTCAAAGGAATCAAAGACTAATTTGTTCAAAACTAATTTTAATTTTCTTAGAGTGCTCCATTTTTATTATGAGTCTATGAAGACCTTATTATTGGCTCGTATCTGTACCTCCCCCAGATAGTTTTTTAACATTTAGAAAAGATATATTGCATATACACGTAATTCTTAAGTTCTAAGTTCATTTCAACTATATAGAGTAGCCTTGACAATTAAAAATAGGAAAATACAGATTCAGAAAGAAAATCAGGAAAAGTAAATGCTCCCAAATAATATGTAAATATAATACTAAAGTCACGATAATTGACATTTTAAAAACGAGTGGAATAACCTTTTGTTGAGGCTTAATAAAGCTCTCCTGAGAGCCAGAATGGGCTCCTTGGCTCTGTAGGAATTCTGGGTCATTTCTAGTCGAGCCACCCAATTTAGAGA
Organism: Rhinolophus sinicus; assembly: GCF_057876585.1. Lineage (NCBI taxonomy): Eukaryota > Metazoa > Chordata > Mammalia > Chiroptera > Rhinolophidae > Rhinolophus > Rhinolophus sinicus. The sequence continues at coordinate 108,227,166 of NC_142517.1, read as the reverse complement.
ATCTTCTTGAAAACTGTCACCTGGAGACTGGTGAAAAAGTGGTTTGATGCTATGCTCCAATTCACACAACATGTGCAGTCTGAAGAGAGATAGAGACTATGTTAAAACATTATAATATTCAGCCTTGTTAATCTCACATATAAAGCATGTACTTTAAATTAGCCATAAAGAATCTGAAATGTGCAGTTTTCTCCGGAAGACTTTTAACAAATATATATTCGTGGTATATATAAGCACTAACATTTATATCTTTTCAAATTCGGTATAAATACCAATTTATGTTGATTTAAATATTTAGTGCTTTGCTATGGCCCCCAAACTGTATTACTTAGAGAAGGGTATATAAAACTAAATTCAATTGTATGAAAATCAAACTTTACCACCTATATGAAAATAAAAGATATGGATCCATTATAAATCAACATAAATATTTGCATATATTGCTGGTGCTACTGTAAGAAGACCTAGCATAGTAGATGCCAGTAAAAAAATTGTGAAATGAATGCAATTTCAATCGCTTTTTTTTCTGAGAGTGATGGAAACACTCGTGATACATTCATATTAGCTTTTTCCATATATAATCACGAACATCACTCAATGTACAAGAATGCAGCTGAGACGTCATCAAAATGGCAGCGTGAGGTGAGCCTCTGAAAAGCTCCCCGGGAATTTACAACTAACCGAACAACAATAACTCCACAAAGGACTCCCTGCACAGCAGACAGGCAAGACGAAGAGGCCGACTACCGAAGTCAACTATAGGTGGGCGAATCGCTCAAGCAGGGAAGGAGGGAAGGGAGAAGTGCGGAGATGGAGCCCTGCGGGCACAGGACGCAGACCTAGCTCAGTGCTCCGAGCTCGCTGCTTCCCGGAACTACCGCAGCTGCGGGAGAGGGAAGAACTCAGACTGCTAGGGCTCCATTATGGCCCACAGGGCTGAGGGGACAGCATATAACACGGCTGTACCCAACACTCACGGCAGAGACCTCGGAGAAAAGACTGAGGGAAGAAGGCTGAAAACGGCGATTTAAGCCCTCACTGCCGATCAGAGAACGGAGCCTTAGGCACTGAGACTAGCCGCCCCCTCCCTCCCCTCCCAGAGCTCGCCCCACCCTCACCTGCCTGGTGCTAGAAACAGAACAGTAGCAGTGTCAGATCAAAAGAACAGAATATTTGCTGTTCTGAGAACTGTGGACTGCAGACACAGATTCAGAGCCCAACTAGTTCTGACAAAGGGGAGGGAGCCGTGGAAGCAGGACCGGCTGTGGTGCTGGTCGCCGCCATTGCTCTGGGCCACCTCTCACAACTCACCCCGCCCCTGGCCCCACCAAACTGGGTGGATCCCTCTGGGAGTAAACAGAACTGCTGAAACATACGGGCTCCGAATCTGGTGCAGGAAGAGCTTTGGAACTTCAAAAGCTCTCCGCATACCCACCGGGACACTGCGCCCTGTGACCTAGACGAACTATTAACAGACGAGAAGCCCGTCTCCCCAGGGAATCCCACCATTGTGTGAGAAGATGCAATAGTGTAGAGAAAACATAGCACTACCGTGTGAGAGAGAGAAAAAAGGCTGCAGTCGGAGAGAAAATTAAACATTCTACCAACAACTACTGGAAAACAAAAAGAAAGACCTCTTCCTATCAACCTGTTGCAGAAGTCACTCCTGTATATGTCTAGGAAGAGAAATAATAAATCATTAATTGCCATGAATAACCTAGGCACCAAGACAGCTCAGAAAGAAGGTGAAAAGTCTCCAGAAAAGGAACTTAAAGATATGGAAATATGTGACTTAAATGACAGAGAATTCAAGATTGCAGTTCTGAAAAAACTCAATGAGATGCAAGAAAACACAGAAAGGCAGTTTAATGAACTCAGAAACACAATCAAAGAACAACATGAGCATTTTACGAAAGAGACTGAAATTGTAAAAAAGAACCAAATAGAATTTCTGGAGACTAAGAACTCAATAGAAGAAATTAACAATGAAATAACCAGCTTAGGTAGTGGAGTTGTCCAGGTGGAGGAAAGAATCAGTGACATCAAAGACAGAAACCTGGAAGTTACATAGATGGAAGAAGAAAGAGACTTGAGAGTTAAAAGAAATGAAAGAACTCTACAAGACCTTTCTGACTCCATCAGACAGAGCAATATAAGAATAATGGGCATACCAGAAGGAGAAGAAAGAGAGAAGGGAACAGAGAGTATATTCAAACAAATTGTCGATGAGAACTTCCCAAACTTGTGGACAGAACTGGATCCTCGAATCTAAGAAGCAAATAGAACACCTAATTACCTCAATCCCACAGACCTTCTCCAAGGCACACTGTATTGAAGCTGTCTAAAATCAACGACAAGGAAAGAATCCTCAAGGCAGCCAGGGAAAAGAAGACAGTAACCTGGACTTCCGGAAAAATGGCGGAGTGAGGTGAGCCTCTGTAAAGCTCCCCTGGAATTTACAACAAATCGAACAACAAAAACTCCACAAAGGACTCCCTGCACAGCAGACAGGCAACACGAAGAGGGCCACTACCGACTGAAATCACCTACAGGTGGGAGATTCGCGCGAGTGGAGGGAGGAGGAAAGGGAGAAGCGCGCGGAGACGGAGCCGCGCGGGCGCAGGACGCAGACCCAGCTCAGTGCGCCGAGCTCGCTGCTCCCCGGAACTACCGCAGCTGCGGGAGATCGGACTGCTAGGGCTCCGCCAGGGCTCCACAGGGCTGAGGGGACAGCATATAACACGGCTGAACCCAACGCTCAAGGCAGAGACCTCGGAGAAAAGACTGAGGGAAAAAGGCTGAAAACGGTGGTTTAAGCCCGCACTGCCGAGCAGAGACCGAAGCCTTAGGCACTGAGACCAGCCGCCCCCTCCCTACCCTCCCAGAGCTCGCCCTGCCCCCACCTGCCCGGTGCTAGGAGCGAAACAGTAGCAGTGTCAGAACAAAACAACAGAAAATTTGCTGTTTTGAGAACTGTGGGCCGCAATCACAAATTCACAGCCCAACTAGTTCCAGCGAAGGGGAGGGAGCTGTGGAAGCAGGACCGGCTGTGGTGGTGGTCGCCGCCATTGCTCTGGGCCACCTCTCACAACTCACCCCGCAGCTGACCCCACCTATCTGGGCAGATCCCTGCAGGAGTAAACAGAACTGCTGAAACATACGGGCTCTGAATCAGGAGCTGGAAGAGCTTTGGAACATCAAAAGCTCTTCGCATACCCACCGGGACACTGTGCCCTGTGACCTAGACGAACTATTAACAGAGGAGAAGCCCGTCTCCCAGGGAATCCCCCCATTGTGTGAGAAGTTGGAATAGTGCAGAGAAAACATAGCACTACTGTGTGGGAGAAGAAAAATAAGTTGCAGTTGGAGAAACAATAAAACATTCTACCAACAAGTACTGGCAAACAAAAGAAAGACCGCTTTCTATCAACCTGTTGCAGAAGTCACTCCTGTAGATGTCTAGGAAGAGAAATAGTAAACCAGTAATCGCCATGAATAACCAAGGCAACAAGATAGCTCAGAAAGAAAGTGAAAAATCTCCAGAGAAGGCACTTAAAGATACAGAAATATGTGACTTAAATGACAGAGAATTCAAGATTGCAGTTCTGAAAAAACTCAACGAGATACAAGAAAACACAGATAGGCAGTTAAAGGAACTCAGAAACTCAATCAAAGAACAGCATGAGCATTTTACGAAAGAGATTGAAATCTTAAAAAAGAACCAAATAGAATTTCTGGAGATTAAGAACTCAATAGAAGAAATTAAGAATGAAATAACCAGCTTAGGTAGTAGAGTTGACCAGATGGAGGAAAGAATCAGTGACATCGAAGATAGAAACCTGGAAATGACACAAATAGAAGAAGAAAGAGACTTGAGACTTAAAAGAAATGAAAAAACTCTACAAGAACTTTCTGACTCCATCAGAAAGAGCAATATAAGAATAATGGGCATACCAGAAGGAGAAGAAAGAGAGAAGGGAACAGAGAATATATTCAAACAAATTGTCCATGAGAACTTCCCAAATTTGTGGACAGAACTGGACCCTCAAATCCAAGAAGCAAATAGAACACCTAGTTACCTCAATCCCAACAAACCTTATCCAAGGCACATTGTATTGAAGCTGTCTAAAATCAACGACAAAGAAAGAATCCTCAAGGCAGCCAGGGAAAAGAAGACGGTAACTTACAAAGGAAAGCCCATTAGATTATCATCAGATTTTTCAGCAGAAACTCTACAAGCCAGGAGGGAGTGGAACCAAATATTCAAACTATTGAAAGAGAGAAACCATGAGCCAAGAATAATATATCCAGCAAAGATATCCTTTAGATATGAAGGAGGAATAAAGACCTTTCCAGACATACAGAAGCTGAGGGAATTTTCTAATACACGACCTGCACTACAAGAAATACTAAAGGAGGCTATTCGACCACCATCAACAGGGACAGTTTGTGGGAACCACAACTCAAAAAGGGGGAGAGTAAAGGCCTGAACCGGAATCTGGGAATGGAGAAAGTAAGCGTGCTGAAGAAAATGGAATACTCTAAATATCAAACTTTCTTTTACATAAACTTAAGGGTAACCACTCAAAATAAATCCAGAATTGAAATATATACTGAAATAAAAGAAGAAACAGAGGGAAACATCATAGAATACCACCACACAGAAATAATAGACAACAACAAAAAGGCAAAGAAACAATGGAGACACATTACCAGAAAACTAAGGATAGAATGACAGGAAATCCTCACATATCAATAATCACCCTAAATGTAAATGGACTGAACTCACCAATAAAAAGGCACAGAGTAGCAGATTGGATCAAAAAACTAAACCCAACCATATGCTGTCTCCAAGAGACACATCTCAGCTACAAGGACAAGCATAGACTCAAATTGAAAGGGTGGAAATTGACACTCCAAGCAAATGGTGCCCAGAGAAAATCAGGTGTAGCCATAATGATATCAGATGAAACAGACTTCAAGGTGAAAAAGATAACAAGAGACAAAGATGGACATTTCATAATGGTGAAGGGGACTGTACAACAAGAAGACATAACAGTCATCAATATTTATGCCCCCAATCAGGGAGCACCGAAATACACCAAGCAACTACTAACAGAACTAAAGGGAGAAATTGACCAAAATACAATTATACTAGGGGACTTAAATACATCATTGACAGCTATGGATAGATCATCCAAACAGAAAATAAATAACGAAATAGTAGCCCTAAATGACACATTAGAAGAAATGGACATAATTCACATTTATAGAGCACTTCATCCTAAAACATCAGACTATACATTCTTTTCTAGTGTACACGGAACATTCTCAAGGATAGACCATATATTGGGACATAAAATCAGTCTCAACAAATTTAAGAAGATTGAAATCATACCATGCATATTCTCTGATCACAAGGCTTTGAAATTGGATAGCAACTGTAAAAAGAAAGCGGGAAAAAACACAAATACATGGAGACTAAACAACATACTTTTAAAGAAGGACTGGGTCAAAGAAGAAATTAGAGGAGAGATCAAAAGGTACATAGAAACAAATGACAATGAAAATACATCCTACCAAAATTTTTGGGATGCAGCGAAAGCAGTTTTAAGAGGGAAATTTATCTCATTACAGGCCTATCTCAAGAAACAAGAAAACTCCCAAATAAATAACCTCATGGTACACCTTAAAGAACTAGAAAAAGAAGAACAAGTAAAACCCAAGGTCAGCAGAAGAAAGGAAATAACAAAAATTAGAGCAGAACTAAATGAAATAGAGAACAAAAAGACAATAGAAAAAATTAACATGACAAAGAGCTGGTTCTTTGAAAAGATTAACAAAATTGACAAACCCTTGGCTAGACTTACTAAGATAAAAAGAGAGAAGACACTGATTAACAAAATCAGAAACGTAAAAGGGGAAGTTATCACGGACACCACAGAAATACAAAGAATCATCCAAGAATATTATGAAGGACTATATGCCACCAAATTCAACAACCTAGAAGAAATGGACAAGTTCTTAGAAACATATAGCCTTCCAAGGCTGAACCATGAAGAACTGGAAAATCTAAACAGACCGATCACCAGTAACGAAATGGAATCAGTCATCCAAAACCTTCCCAAAAGCAAAAGTCCGGGACCAGATGGCTTCACTAGTGAATTCTACCAAACCTTCAAAGAGGATCTAATACCAATTCTGCACAAACTCTTCCAAAAAATTGAAGAAGAGACAGTACTCCCTAACTCATTTTATGAGGCCAACATTACCCTGATACCAAAACCTGCTAAGGACAGCACAAAAAAAGAAAACTACAGACCAATATCTCTAATGAATACCGATGCAAAAATCCTAAATAAAATTCTAGCAAATCGAATACAACAATGCATTAAAAAGATTATTCATCACGACCAAGTGGGGTTCATCCCCGGGGCACAAGGATGGTTCAACATACGCAAATCCATCAATGTGATCCATCACATAAACAAAATAAAGGACAAAAATCACACGATTATATCAATTGATGCAGAAAAAGCATTTGACAAGATACAACATCAATTTATGATTAAAACACTTAATAAAATAGGTATAGAAAGAAAATACCTTAACATAATAAAGGCCATATATGACAAGCCCTCAGCTATTCTCATAATTAATGGTGAAAAACTGAAGCCCTTTGCTCTACGTTCAGGAACACAACAGGGCTGTCCCCTATCACCTCTGCTTTTCAACATAGTGTTGGAAGTCCTTGCCAGAGCAATCAGGCAAGAGAAAGAAATAAAAGGCATCCAAATTGGGAATGAAGAAGTTAAATTATCACTCTTTGCAGATGACATGATGCTATATAGAGAAAATCCTAAAGACTCCACCAAAAAGCTATTAGAAACAATCAACGAATATGGTAAAGTTGCTGGCTACAAAATCAACGCACAAAAGTCCATTGCATTCCTATATACTAACAATGAAATCTCAGAAAAAGAAATACAAAAAACAATTCCTTTTGCAATTGCAACAAAAAGAATAAAATACCTAGGAATAAACTTAACCAAGGATGTGAAGGACCTATATGCTGAAAACTATAAGACATTTTTGAAAGAAATTGAAGAAGACACAAAGAAATGGAAAGACATTCCGTGCTCATGGATTGGAAGAATCAACATGGTTAAAATGGCCATATTACCCAAAGCAATATACAGATTTAATGCAATCCCCATCAAAATCCCAATGGCATATTCTAAAGAAATAGAACAAAAAATCATCAGATTTGTTTGGAACCACAAAAGACCCCGAATAGCCAAAGCAATCTTAAGAAAAAAGAACAATACTAGAGGTATCACACTCCCTGACTTTAGCTTGTACTACAGGGCTACAATAATCAAAACAGCATGGTATTGGCAGAAAAACAGACACATAGACTAATGGAATAGAATTGAGAACCCAGAAATAAAACCACATAAATATGGACAGATAATTTTTGACAAAGAAGCTAAAAACATACAGTGGAGGAAAGACAGTCTGTTCAATAAATGGTGCTGGGAGAATTGAATAGCGACGTGCAAAAGAATGAAACTGGACTGCTATCTGTCACCGTGTACCAAAATTAATCCAAAATGGATCAAAGACTTAAGCCTAAGACCTGACACAATAAACTGCATAGAAGAAAACATAGGTACTAAACTTATGGACCTTGGGTTGAAAGATCACTTTATGAATTTGACTCCAAAGGCAATGGAAGTAAAAGCTAAAATGAATGGTACTATATGAAACTTAAAAGCTTCTGCACAGCAAAAGAAACCATCGACAAAATAAAGAGGCAACCAACTGAATGGGAGATTTTTGCAAACAGTGCGGGGAGCTAATATCCAAAATACACAAGGAACTCATGCAACTCAACAACAAAAAAACAAACAACCCAATTGAAAAATGGGCAGAGGACTTGAAGAGACATTTCTCCAAAGAGGACATACAAATGGCAAATAGACATATGAAAAAATGCTCATCACTAATCATCAGAGAAATGCAAATCAAAACCACAATGAGATATCACCTCTCCCCAGTAAGAATGGCTATCATCAACAAGACAAATAGTAATAAGTGTTGGAGAGGCTGTGGAGAAAAAGGAACGCTCATACACTGTTGGTGGGAATGCAGACTAGTGCAGCCATTACGGAAGGCAGTGTGGAGGTTCCTCAAAAAATTACAAATAGAATTACCATATGACCCAGCAATCCCTCTCCTGGGTATCTACCCCAAAAATCTGAAAACATTTAGAGATAAAGACACGTGTGCTCCAATGTTCATTGCAGCTTTGTTTACGGTGGCCAAGACATGGAAACAACCAAAATGTTGGAATGGATAAAGAAGTTGTGGTATATATACACAATGGAATACTATTCGGCGGTAAGAAAAGATGATATAGGAACATTTGTGACATGGATGGATCTTGAGAGTATGATGCTAAGCGAAATAAGTCAGACAGAAAAAGCAGAGAACCATATGATTTCACTGATATGTGGTATATAAACCAAAAACAACAAAAGAACAAGACAAACAACTGAGAAACAAAAACTCATAGACCCAGACAATAGTTTAGTGGTTACCAGAAGGTAAGGGGGGTGGGGGGTGGGAGATGAGGGTAAGGGGGATCAAATAAATGGTGATGGAAGGAGAACTGATTCTGGGTGGTGAACACACAATGGGATTTATAGATGATGTAATACAGAATTGTACACCTGAAATCTATGTAATTTCAGTAACAATTGCCACCCCAATAAATTAAAAAAAAAAGAAAAAAGAATGCAGCTGAGTAACTACAGAACAGAATTAATCTCTGTCGTTCAATCTCTGGTTTCATTAAGCTGTTACCAAATGAGCTGATACAAAATATAGTAAATTCTTCTAAAAATATTGCATACTTATCTTTTTAATTTATTATAGTTCATTAAAAAATTTGTTTAATTATTTTCTTCAGAGAATGAATTAACAAATCTAAAATGTTTTCCATGATGTTCTTTCTTACCTCTGAAATTCAATATTCCTATCTAATAATGTAATGTATTTCTAAATGAGAAGAGAGAAAAGGAACCAACAACACCAAGAACCAGTGTGCTGAGTACAATAGATATCTAGATTTAGATTAGTTGTATAGAAAATAAACTTTGGATTACACCAGGACAAATCTTTTTTGGTTATTTTTTAGAAGTCTCATAATTGCCTTTCTAATTAACAGCACGTATGTTAGAACATTTTTTTAAAAACTACAGGGTGATTGTGAGTTAAAGAATGAGAGCAATTTTGTCTAGCTACGCATGATACCAAACATACTGTCAGTTATGCACAAATCAAAGAATTCTAAGCCTGTCAAATGACACTTATAGACCAGAGATATAAAAACAGAAACTTCTAAATACCTCACAATATACTCATATCCTCGTTGGTAAGAGCCTCTTTCAAAGCTTGCAGCTGAAAGAGGTACAATTTGTTCTGCTCTCACTAGTTTCAGTGTGTCATAAAAACCTATGACATCTCTCTTTTTGGCTGAGAGCAATAGCTGTCCCAGTCTGACACTCCATGTTGTAGATTTTCCATCTGAAAAACAAATGAAGAGTCAAGGACCACAGTAGCTGGGTCCAAGAACAAGCTTTATTTCATTTGGTAAAATGGTCAGGAGAAATAGTGAACAGATGGTTTCATTCTACTTGGAACAACTAAACAATGCTATCACAAAACAGGCTAAGTTTATGACTGTTCCTTAGATACTTAAGTCTGAATATATATGGGATATTAAAACTGCTTATATTTCAAGAAGTAATTTTACCTGCTGCCAAATAGTTTTCCACCAAATCCCACTGTGACAATTTCCAAGCTGCTTCCACTCTGTACGTGTTTAATTCATCTGTCCATTCAGACCTATTAAAAGAAACCCATATCAACCAATCTTCTATTTATTTAAAATGGCATTTAAAGATTTTTTTCATTGGTTTAAATACTCTATTTAATATATTTATTTATCACTCTATTTATTATATTTGTATTGTATTGTATTTTGTACACAGATACAAAATAATTATCTGTATCCAAAAGAACCTCTCAAATTTTAATCTTTGCATTCCCTGAAAACATTTCTTCAATAACTACTTCTGATAGAGCCATTTAAAAATGCCATTCCTTGATGAATTAAATTGTGCCACGTGTTAGAGCAGAACTAATACTTGGATAATTACGAACTGTAGTTGTAAGATTAGCGCTATGCTTAACTTGAACAAACGGAAAATAGGAAAACAGCGAACTGACCATACAAGCATTCCGAAGTAAGCAATTCTAGTAATTTTGGATTTTGAATTAAATATAAGATAAAAATATAACAGCTGTTGGGGTGGTCAGAGGCAGTTGGGGGGTGCATAGAACACTCAATAATAAAGGCATAAGAAAAACAAATGATGTGTCAATGGCATAACAAAGGATACAAAATTAGCTAACTAAAATATATACCTACTCTGAAACCATCTTCAGTTACTTTAAAATTTGGGTTTGTAAAACCAGTATGATATAAGTAATTATTTTTCCTAAGTATTCTACTTCTATGACACTAAGATGGCTAGTGACATTTTGGATCATGACTGCATAAAAGCAGCTAGCTTTTCCCCATATTTTCTCTTTATTAATCATACCATTTCAATGAATACCTGCTATATATGCTAGACCCTGGGCTAGGCACATTTTGCCATTTAATTAACTAATGACAATGAAAGGCACACATATACCCATATTATAAATAACAGACTCAGAGAGGCTGGGATAAATGCTCTCCTTGCTCTTCTGTGGTAAAAACACATAAAGAAAATGTAATAAATGAGTCAATTTTTATTTTAAAAAATCTAAAATATCATAAATATTTAATATTACCTAATTCCTAAACATGAAATACCACCAAAAACAATTTAAAGAAATGCAATAGAAATATAATTTTCAAAAGTACAATTTTTAATAACTTTACAAGTTTATCACCAGATGCTAGAATATCAAGGTTTTAGGATAAAAATCTGAGTAGCATTAGCAGGATTTGCTATCCAGAGGAATGTGTCATACCAAGCATGATAGCAAAAAGTACGAAATGGCAAAGGGGACCAGGCTGTGAGGACTTGGCCCCATAAATGGATGCATTAAAAAGAATGACTGTTTAGGTCAAGCACAGTCAATAATTTTGGAAAAATATTTGTTTAAATGCAAATATTCGCCCAAGGAAAACACGCCCCCTCAATGTCCATTTGCTCCCATATGGTACAGTGGCATTCCCTGAATACTGACACTTGCCTTTTCACACAGATCAGGAGGTTGTAGGCATCCCAAACCCAAAGAGAAGACAAGAGGAGTCTGCCTGTCCAGTAAGCATCATCAGGAAATTTGACACCTTGGCTTCAGCCAAGAGAAACAGTCCCAATCCCTGCAATCCCTTTATTCATAAGGCCTCTCAACTAATATGTTCTGGAGAAACATAGTTAAAACACACAACCATTCTTTCCCTGCTTCTACAAAGTTTCCTCCATCGTTTCATAAATTCCACAACTACGAAACCATGTAGCCAACAGTGAGCTCTTCTGCTCTGAGACATTTCAGAATGGTGGTCTTTAGAAATCACATTTTGGGATTGATAGAAACTAGCTATACTTAAAAGAGCTTTCTCAGAGTCATCTAACTGAAAACAGTGGCCTGTGTGCTCTGTGGTTAACTAAGATCCCATCCCTTTCAACCAGATCTCACTGGCCAGAAAACTCAGTTGGGGTCTGGTAAATACATTAAGCAATACGGCTTTCAGTTCTCAGAGCAAGGCAGTTCAAGAACAGAACCAACCTCCACAATCGGTCTCCAAATTAGAACTGTGTGGCCTAATGTTTGCCACATGTAAGTGCTATTTGGGGGCGGGGGTGGGGGGTATCATTTGGTTTGCTATAACAAACCCACTTTCTTTATGAAAGGAAGGCTGCTTTCATTAGGGGAAAATCAAAAACACAGAATCTGGTGGTATTCCATATGGAGTTATGGAGTCACAAAGTTTCTCCCTCCCCAACACAGAAAATAACTAATGCTGATAACCTAGGCATCATTAGAGCTTAGATCCCCTTTGGAAGTGCCTCTATGAGCTTCATCAGGAGTAAGTGAGCTTTGGAAGGTTCCTGTCTTAAAGCAGATCTAATTCAAGGATGACTCTTTGGACAGAAGATAAGTTTTTAAGTGTCAGATCAACTTACAAGAAAATAGGAAAAACTATTTTTTGGTGCTTATCTCCAATGCATGAAAACAAAAATATTTCATTACTTCAGTTAAACATTATGTCAGCCCAATTCATTAATTTATAAATTCCCCATTAAGATACAATAACAAAAGAAAATCGTTCTTTTAAAAAATACTACCTGTTAGCATGAACTCCATTAACCTGGGTGATTACAGTAGACAGCTGACCAAGACCCAACATGGACTTCACTACACCATGATAATGAATGATCTAAAATTTTAAAAATATTTAAAATAACAATTGTCACTTCAAATATATCTTGGGAACCAGTAACAGCTTAAACAATATTTATTTTTTAAAAAACCAGAACGATTTACCTCATTGAGCCTACCCTTCTTAGTTTGGCCAGACATCTGAATTTTTTATTTTTTTAAATACAAATAACCTTAAAAATCGCAGATTAATTGTATTTTTTTCTGGATTTGGTCTAATTTTTGGTTCAGATCAAATATATTTTATTTAAAGATTATTTGTCACATTAAAAAGGAATACTCAAGGTTATAATGTTAGTGTGGATTTGGAGCTTTAGAACTAAAAAGTTAAATAGGATTATTTAGCAATATTCTTTAAAATTGAAAACAAGATTGTGAAAAATAAAGGCCCTGGACACTGAGCTTCTGAGAAATGAACATGTCAAACATGACAAAAAGCACTACCCCAAGATTAGAGAGAATCTAAACCAACAAGTATAAATCAACGATTCTAAGCCCCTTTCCTGTCCCAATAAACATAAGATATGTAACATAACCCCATTGGTAACTAACTCACTGATTCTCTGGGATTATTTCAGAGATTCACATATGTTGGTAGGAGGCATGTGAAATCTGAAGAAGTTTCTTAGACTATAGAGAATCATTATTATTATTATTAAAAATTGATGTATGTCTTATACTTCTACTAGCAAACTAAAATTATATAAAGTTTAGAGCAATTGGACACACAGTTTAATGGAAACATACTCCATAGTAAATCTCATTCACTTGGGGGATTTCTAAGGTCACAGAAATTTGGCAGTGGAAAGGATCTTTGAGATCATCTAGCATGTCTTTTATTTTATCAATCAGGAAACTCCAGCTCAGAGATGGTTAAATATTTTCCAGACACACTGGGACACTGGGAGAGATGGTATTGAAATGAAGTTTTCCAGAGTTCCTAGTTTAGGGCTCTTCATTACATTGCTTTTATTTATTATCTTACCTGGTCTGGTTCTAGCTGAATAGCCCTGTCATAACAAGCAGTGGCATCCCTCAGTAAGCCAATGCTTTCATGTTCAAGGATCTGTTCTTTCAGAGATGGTTCTGCCTTTCGAATGGCGCTCACTCCAGCCACTCCATCAGGTTCATGCATAGCAGCATATAATTTCTTTGTTCACCATTAAAAAACAATCACATGAAGGGAAAAATACAACTGAAAATAAAACTATAAAACCACCAGTTTATGTGAAAAGGACACATGATAATTTTTTTCTCAAAGCAATAATAAGTTTTTCTTTCAAGGCATACTCACAATAAAATTACAACTTTATTCCCAGCCATTCTATTACCACAACACTTATTCCACTTAAATACAAACGTACATTAGTAACTGTTATTGATAATAAGAGCTATAAGGAACCTCAAGGTTCTGAACTCTCTTCAAACCCAATTTATAATAAATTCTGTTGAGTATAATTTATAAGTGTTTCACTAAATTTTAAAACAAAAAAAAATTAAACAATCATTTTAATATACTGATATTTAGATGCCTTCAAGAAACCCAAGACATCAAATTTGGGTTCGAAGGAAATATTCAGGCTTAAGACAAAAACTTCAAAGATGACAGGGGAAAGGCTGGCATGATTTAGGAAATGAGAAGAGGGAAGGACAGAAAGGGGGAGGGAGGGAGGGAAGGATGGGGGGGGGGGGGAGAGAGAGAGAGACCAGAGAGGGAGGGAAAGCAGAGTGCTTCTACTCTGTATTTAAAGATAAGGAAGAACTAACAAAGGAGTGAGAGGAGAAACCAGACTAGTCTGAAGAAACCTGGAGAACGTGGTATCACAGGAGCCGTGGGAGAAAAGCAAATGTCTCACTAAGAAAGGAGTGGTCAGATGGTGCTGTGAGGTTAAGAAAATGAGGACTGGGAAACACTGTGTGGATCTGATAACATGAGGCAGCTGACTTTTTTGGCAAGAGCAGTGTCAGTGGAATGGAGAAAGAAGGCTTGTTGGAATGGGAAGAGTAAATGGGAAGTGAAAATAGGGAAGACAGATAATTCTTTTAAAAACTGCTGTGAATGGAAACAGAGAGGTGGGAAGTGCCTGAAGGAAAACCTAAGATAGATGAAATTTTAAAAATTTATAAAAGAGATACCAGAGCATGTCTGTGTACTCTGTATACTCTGGTTAAGAAAGAGAAATTAATGGTACTAGAGAAAGCAGGAATATTTCAAGGAGCTAAATCCTTGAAATTGAGAATACAAGTAGGACTTTTTGACAGGAAGGGATACTTCCTTAGGAACAACAAAAGAGAAGAAAAAGAATACGGCGCAGAAGCCAGTGTGTTTTCAGATTTGGCAGACATGTGGCTTCTATTTTCCTAACGACAAATGGAGTAAGACCATCAGTTGAGAGTCAGTGAGGTGGCGGTGAGAAATGTTCTAAGATAAGGTAAGAGCCATCTTGAAGAGTGGGCGTGTGGCTTACTAAAGAAACCTAGAAGGACTGAAGGCAAGTTAGAGCCCTGCTGATGTCTGAGATTATGAACTGAAAAGCAGTTAAAAACCTCATCTGTGACTGCGTGATTTTTCTCTAGAATGTTCAGCTGCTTACATGCAGACACTAGGAAGAAAGAGGGTGAGTGTATCCAGGGCTCAAGTTTTACAAAGTGTGTACAACAGAGGGAGAAAGACAAGGGACTTGAACGTCCTTGTAAAGGGAATGATTGAACAATGAACAAACAGACTCACAGCTGGATAAGGAGGAAAGCAAAGATAGGAAAGGGCTAATATTTAGCCAGAATACCAGTACTTATATTCCATTCTCCCACTACACTTTGCTTTTTGACCTGAAAAAAGCCCACCAATTTTGACCTTTTATTTAATCCCACTGTATTAGCCCCACCTACCCCTAGTTTCCGGTCTTCCCCCAGTCATAATATTATCACCTAAACCGTTACTTCACCAGCGTTGTCATGGTTGACTCCTGTTATAACCAGTCCATCCCTCTATCCACCTACCCCAAATTCAGGCCCCCATTTCTCATGACACTAGTAATGGCCTGCTTGCCTTAAAGCACAGCCCTTTCAAACCCTTCCTCCATGACTGCCACAGGCAGTCAGCTAAAGTGTCATCTGACTAAAGCACTTCCCTGGTTCAAATCCTCTAAGAATCTTGGGCAACTTAAAAGTCCTCTGTGATTTACCTTTCCTCTGCCCAAAGCTCTATCTTTCCTCTGCCACTCTAAAACTAACACTTTCCTCTTTGGCACATATCCACACTCTTCCAAATCCACAGGGATGCCTCTGCTTGGAATACCTTTTGTCCTCCTTTTACCTGTCATTCATTCATTTTTGAAGATCCAGCTCAGACAGCATCTTCAAGAAGCCCTTACTGACCCCTGCTCCCCACTCCCATCTCTCACCATACCCCACATAGAAGATGAGTGAACTGTCCTTCCTCAGGGCATATCTACGTCCCTGTACTTAAGACACTACACCCAACTGATGCTTCTCTCTTTCCACCAATCTATAAGCTTCTATTACAAAAATATCTAGAGCCTAGCACAGCATCTAAAAGACTTGGTAAAATGAACAATAAAAATGTACTAGACTGGCGATAAATACCATTATTAAGTTCACTATATTAATTTCAAACCTGTAAAAATCCGAGATGCTCTTGAATATCTTGTCTCTTTTCTGTAATAAATGATTCAAAGTGCATGACAGCTCGTGTGTATGCTTTGGAGCGAAAGGAAGCCACTGCCAGAGTATCTTGAGGTATGAGATCTAGAAAACGGCTTACACTCTGATAGTCTTCATAATCCACACTGGACACTAGGTTATAAAAAGATAATTCAGTAATTAAAGACTTAGAGGATGAAATTTGAAGTGTCAGTTTTAATTTCAACATATTTATTTTCAATTCAATTGATTTCACTAGCTAAATTAATCTAAACGTTTTCAGGTATCATATTTAGAATGTAGCTGTCAACAAGCTGCTTGATCAAAGGATTCTTGCTCCAACTTCACCTTTATTACTTATCTCAGACATTCATTTGAGTTTCTGTTTCCTCATAAATAAAAGGGAAGTATTAGTATCTGCCTGGCCATCCCTACAATGTTGTAGTGAGGATTAAATGTAAATTTTAGCAAATGTTGAAAAGATAGAAACATGATAGAATAGATATAAAGATTAGTTAATTATATTGATAACTATAAAAAACACCAATAGAGTACAGCTATTGGTAGGAAAAAAGCAGAATTATGGAAATAGACTTCTTTTTCATTTTAAAGTTTAGACTTCTTTAACAATCTATGTTTTTCCTGCGTTGCCACATATACAATATCAACTATTACAATGGAAACTGAAAGTAAAATTACCTTTGAAGTAAAATCACAAATATTTTAAAAGGGTAATTTTTTTCAAGAGTCTAAGAAAAGACGTAATTTGGAAACTTCTAAATGAGGACAGTCCAATTTGTGAATTCTTGTTTAAAGCATATTAATTTTAATAATGATTCATAACAGTATGTAGAAAACAGGAAATATAAATTTCTCCAAAATTTAAACAATCAAGATAGTAAATTTAAAATAAATTATATTTAAAATAAGTCCCTTACTTCCATCAAAATTTGTAGACCATTTCAAATTATGAGGAATGTTAAAGGTATTGTACTTTTGAACCATAGCAAACATTCTTAAATGCTAGAATTTTCATCGCAATGTTAGTAGAAATGGTGATAACAGAGTTCATACTTGGTTTTATAGTAACATTTTCACTTGCAGAAACAGGAACATTTAAATGTTAAATTAATGGAAAAATATATTAGCCATACTCCAGGAAAAAAAAATTCCCCCAAACAGATAATTAGTGCAAGCTCAAAATTTTTTAGAAAAATAAACTATTGTGCTTAACAAGAGGAATGTATGTGCTTTCACAGGTATAAGAACAAGAGAAAGATGCTCAGAAACTGAGAACTGTGTAAGTGGAGGCCTCTTTAAGAATTGTTAGTCAATTTGTTCAATTAACCCCAAAGCCTTGGGGGGAAAACATATAATGTCCATTAAAATGGCTGAGGTATACAGAAGCAGACAGATAACATAGTTCATCTACTTGCTACAAGAATGAAAAAAAAAAAAAAGGTTCCAAAATGTTAAGAGAATCCATTACTATCTTTATTCTTCTCACCAAATGCTTATACCATAGGGGCAGATGTCATTTTTAACGCTAATAAGATTTCCCTTTTAATCACCTTAGTGGGAGTTGTGATACCACAGGGAAAAAGAGCGCAACAGTAGGTGCAGCAGGGCATAGTGTAGTAACACGTATTAGGCATTTTCTGGAGAGCTGCTGGATAAAAAAAACTACCCGAAAGAGGTCAGGAAATGAATAAAAAACGTATGTGAGGAGCGGGCAGGGGGAGGCCATGAAATTAAAATCTTTGAAATTTAAAACTTAAATGTGAAAAAGATTGCAGAGTATTTCACAAGTGAAAAAGGATAAGGAACAGTTCACTACATGTATATGTATGCGTATGTATATGTATACACACACATACTGAGGGGACATAAAGTAAATGCACACAATACACTGAGGTGACACGCAGCAAATGTTAACAGTTAGGGGTAGGTTAGTGACAATAGTAACACGGCATTTATTTCACACTTTACAATTCATATATTCATCATCTTCTTTAATACTCAATCTTCTAAGAAGAAAAATTAGGTTGTGTCTTGCCTAAAGCAATGAATGTGACAGAATTTATAGAGGTTTTCTAACTATAAATCACTGCTCTTTCTCAGTGAAATGGCCACCTTAAGAAAAAGAATGGTATACAAGAAAACAGGTCTTTTAAAAGCTAATACTTAAATTATAGAATTGATACAGAAAGAAGCTAATTGGTTAATAATTAAGAAAACAAAGAGAAGTTATAACTCACCCATTGAGTCTACCTTATCTCTGTTTGATTTGCTCTGTGGAAATTTCTCAGCATTCAGTGCCTGAAATTTGTGCCTCGCCCACTGTGTGAGATGGTCAAGCATGGAGAACACAGTCTGTGTGCTGAGTTGACAGAGATCAGATGCACTGTCTTGGGTACTTATGGTATGTTGATCATCATGCTTTAGAACGGCCATAATTTCTGCATAAACCTAAGAATTAATTTTATGGTTAGTAATATGTCTATATAATGTCATTTTACTACTATCTAACATATAAGACTAACCATTCTTAGGCAACAATTTTGAAAAGAAAAAACCCACAATGGATTAATAATAAATTATCTTTCTTATTAAGCCAATAAAAGGTTACCCTAAAAAGAAAAGTCATAAAAGGAAGTACAAAAATATTTTTAAATTCTTCTCGATTATTCAATAAATGAAAATGAAACTATTATTAACTACTAGTAAAACAACTTAAAACAATATCTCATACTAGCCAAAGAAATCAATTTCGGAATAATTGAAAGGCTAAATGTAAAATCAAAAGGATTAAAAGAAAATGTAGGAAGTATGTACATGACATAGGATTAAGAGAAGGCAAAACAAAAATGCTTAAAATTCGCAAGTTATAAAAGATTTATAAATTTGGAATTTACATTTAAAATCTCTCCATGGAAAAAGGCATAAACAAAAGTTAAAAAGAAAACTACTAACTAGGAAAGATTTTTGCAAGATATAACTGGCACAAATTGGTATCCAGAATATATGCAGAAATGCTACCAATTAATTAAAAGGGACACACACAACACACACACATACACACACACACCGACACACACACACACACACACACACACACACACACACACACACAATAAGTAGAGGATGTGAACAGACGATTTACAGAAAACTAATCAAAATGGCCAATGAACATAACTACTGGTAATAATGAAGATGAAAATTAAAAATAAAATGTCCTTTTCTTTTTTAATCCACCAAGTTGCCTAAATTTTAAATGTTTTAAAATATCAAGTGCTGGCAAGTATATGGGAAATGGATACACTTGTGAACTGCTGGTAGGACTATAAATCAGTATAGCCAATTTTGCAGTCATTGATTTTAAATTATATACCATATAACCCAACAGTTTTGCTTTTTGGAATTTACTCTAGATACACATACACACTATCATAAGTAAGAACTGCCATGATGCTTACCATGGTTTATAAAAGCAAAACATTGGAAATAATCATTATTATGGCAATAGTTACATAAATTATGGTACAACTATAAAATGCAAGGATTATATTATGCCGCATTAGTAAAACAGTGATACACTATCTCTCTCTCTCTCTATTAATTAATTAATTAAAGAAAGCAAGTTGCAGAACAATACCTACAACAGGATACCATCACAAAGAATAAAACAGAACCAAGTGCATTTAAAAAAACGGTCTTGAAAAATATACATCAAATTAATAACAGTGATGACCTCTGAGGATATGAGATCAGAAATGGAAGTCAAAGGGTACACTTTGATTTATTTGTATAATTTGCATTTTTACATTAAGAACATAGTAATATGCTACTTATGCTATTAAAATAATCATTTTAAAATGTTATATGTATGTGGTTACAAAATTAAACCTACGAAATATTATAAAATGAATAACAAAATACTCTCCTACCTTAATCCCAGGAAAAACCCCCATCAACACTTACTTATACATCTTTCTCACAAGTTCTGTGTATATTTGGGCATCTATAATATATATTTTCTAACTTTCTACACTAAGCATTCTATCATTTTTTGGTAAATAAAAAGTAAAAGAGGATATTGTAAGCACTTAGACATGCACATACATAGAATACACTGGTCCACATTTCCCACTAATATTAAGTAAAATGCTATCTCTCACCTCCTGCTGATCTTCCTGATTACAACCCAACAGGACATACACTAGAATATGCGGAAGAAGATAGATGGTCACCTTGAAGTCATGCTTCATCATAATGCTACAGCAGGTGAAGATTTTACTGGCAAGATCATGCCGAACCTGGAAACTCAAATGGTTTAGAGAGAGTAAGCAGTTTTATACATTTTATTCTACTGATTAATACCAAAGAACACATGAGCTAATTTACCGCTGCAGCGGGTACTCTGTTACAGAGGCGTGTGCACACAGCAGGAAGCTGCCTCTCTGGTAACTCAGTGTCACCAAGCTTCCGCAAGGGTTGAGACCTCTATAGGCAAAAGAGTTACCTGGGCTGCCAACTATCTCAGCATAAATTCTCTTCCTCTCTTGCAGTTCATTTTTAAATGCATCATGCTTTGTTACAGATTAATTTCCCTAATTACAGTATATTTTACTTAGCTAACATTAAATTTAGTGTTTTAACAACTCAATACAAAAAAAAATAAACAATCCAATTGAAAAATGGGCAGAGGACCTGAATAGACATTTCTCCAAAGAGGACATACAGATGGCCAATAGACATATGAAAAGATGGTCAGTGTCACTAATCATCAGAGAAATGCAAATAAAAACCACAATGAGATACCACCTCACTCCAGTCAGAATGGTTATTATCAAAAAGTCAACAAACATGTGTTGGTGAGAATGTGGAGAAAAGGGAACCCTCGTGCACTGTTGGTGGGCCTGCAAACTGGTACAGCCGCTATGGAAAACAGTATGGAGGTCCCTCAAAAAACTAACGCAACTACATTACGACTCAGCAATTCCACTTCCAGGTATTTATCCAAGAAAATGAAACCACTAGTTCAAAAAGATATATGCACCCCCTTGTTCATTTCAGGATTAGTTACAATAGCCAAGATATGGAAGCAACCTAGGTGTCCATCAATAGATGAATGGATAAAGATCTATCCATTCATCTTTGTATGTATAATGGAATATTATGCAACAATAAAAAAAAATGAAATTTTGCCATTTGTGACAACATGGTACTATGCTAAGTAAAATAAGTCAGACAGAGAAAGAGAAATAGAGAATGGTTTCACTTACATGTGAATCTAAAAGCAAAAAAACAAAAACAGACTCAGAAACAGAGACTAAAGAGACAGTTACCAGAAGGGAGGGGGTGCAGGGATGGGAGAAAAAGGGAAGACGAATATAGTCAATAATATTGTGATAAGTTTACAGTGACAGATGATTACTAGAATTAGTGGGGTGATCACATCAGAATGTTGAATCACTATAGTGTACACCTGACACTAATATAACCAGTGTAAGATTGTATACCACCTATACTTGTGTACTTAAATTCAAAATACAAAAAGAAAGAAATTGGCTAAGATTACTTCTTAAAGTTCTCATCACAAGGGAAAAAATGTATGTGAGGTGACCGATGTTATCCAATCTTACTGCGGTAATCATTTTGCAATATATACATATATCAAACCACTATGTTGTACAACTGAAACTTGCACAATGTTATATGTCAATTATATCACACTAACTGAAAAATTAAGAAAACAAACAACAAAAAATTCCAGAGCTGGAAGTAATTAACATAGTCTACATTTCACATAATACATTTTTAATATATTTATAAAAACTGAGATAAACTTTCTTAAAATTATCAGGTATAAATTATTTTATTTTTAAATACTAATTAACAGAAATGTGAATTAAAAGCAAAGGTTGTGAATTTTAAATACGCCTTAAACATTTTCTTGGAACACAAAGTATCTTTTTGTCTGCCAGGCACATAAAAATTTCATATTAGAAAAATATCAGAAATACACCTCTATTTTACCATGAAATTTTATTTAAAAAAATATTTTTATTCTAGAGTAAGCTCAGATAATGTATCCTCTTTTAGAAGTAGTTACTAAAGGATAATATAT
Organism: Rhinolophus sinicus; assembly: GCF_057876585.1. Classification (NCBI taxonomy): domain Eukaryota; kingdom Metazoa; phylum Chordata; class Mammalia; order Chiroptera; family Rhinolophidae; genus Rhinolophus; species Rhinolophus sinicus. The sequence continues at coordinate 108,204,866 of NC_142517.1, read as the reverse complement.
TTTTTAATTACTTAATAAATCTTTTTATTATGTAATAAACTCTGATAAAGCATTTACTTCCTTTTAAACAGTGTTATTTAAAAGTGTAAAACGAACGGAAATAACGTAATAGACATTTTACAAACGCATTAAGACCTTAGTAATCTGCTTGACAAAACAATTACCTTCTTACTAAGAAACATACTAGTATCAATAGAGAAATTGTTACTTTCTATTAGTAAACATTTTCTACAAAAATTTCTATCATTATCAGCACAAATATGTCAATGCCTGCCGAACATGCTATGCATTCAGATAAATGTTATTTCCTTTAGAATTTGTTAACAAATTCTCAACAGAATTCTCTCACCTTTGTTATAAGATAACCAGCCCAAGATGCTGACCATTCTGCAAAGTTATTACCTAATTTACTTAAGTAAATTGGCTTCTTTACTCCAGACCAATCTGTTGACTTCTGAGAACTCTTATACCTGCAATTTTGAAAATTTGTGTATTAAAAAATATATAAAAATATGTCTATCTGTTAAGAACTTTAGCAAAGAAAATTTAAGAAACAGTATCAACTTTCACTGACTATCCCACTACTGGTTTGCCTTTACTGAAATCTGGTTAAAGATACTACTTTTCCTATATCCTTCTTAATGGCGGGGTGAGAGGTCATTCTTACACATGCCAAGTACTTCCAAGGATCTGCGTCTGCCTCCTCCTCAACGCTCCTTTCAGATCCTTCAAACTCCCTTCTTCGAACTTTCCTTTGTGCTTCAAGCCACCCACGTATAGTGTTCTCTACTCCTCATTATGGGCATCTACCAAACTCACTGATTACCAAACTCATTTATAACTTTAGTATATGACCCAGTGTTTTCTTTCTTCCCTGAGTTTTATCATCTTGAGTGACTTCAATGTCTGGCTGGACCATCTAATCTAATTCAAAACTTCTCAATGACTTTCTCTTCTACTTCTTTACCAGGATTCCCTTGACAATACAAAGAAACTTCGTCACTTCCAAAATGAACTATTTAGAAAACTTACTCTATATAGGGCCATCCGTAGTTTCCCAAATTTACAGTTCTTTCACCCAGTTACTCTAACGCATCTGTTCTCTCTCATCTTTTGACCCTGCTAAACTCTCCCAATTTATACCTTCCTTTCATTACCTCTTTCCCTAACCAGCTTGGTCTCCATGCTCCTTCACTTTAAGCACTCTCTTGGTGATATCCTCTACCCATTCCATTGCCACTGTCTTTACCAGCTGTACCAATCTGCCAACCTCCCAACCTTGGATTCATCTAAAAGTCTGCCTTCTAAATATACGGTGATGGAAAGAGAACTGACTCCGGCTGGTGAACACACGATGTGATATGTAGATGATGTATTACAGAGCTGTACACCTGAAATCTATGTAACTTTACTAACAATTGTCACCCCAGTAAATTTTAAGTAAAAAAAAAAAAAAAAAAAAGAAAGGTTTGCCTTCACTGAAATGATATCCAGGCCACTGCACTGACAACAGAAAATCACTTAATTGCTTATGAGATCAGTACTACATATTCTTAGTCTTTAACCCCAATGGACCTTTCCTTATTAGTTCTCCCTTCAGGGTTCCACAGCAGCTATTTCAAATCATCGCTTTCCTCCTATCACCTATCCCAACTCCACTGCCACTTCCACCAATAATCTCATTTTCTATATCTCACATTTCCTGGGAAAAAACAAAAACCATTGCGCGCCATAATCACATCTGTAAACTTAGCTGAGTTATGTCCATCATTTTATCTTCCCCGACTGCAAAGAAAAGGACTGTATTCCCTCTGGATCTCCCATTAGGGGTATGGCTACCATTCGGGATGCTCCTCAGGGTCCTACTGCATCACCTACCACTTCTCTCTTCCTTAACTTCAACATGATCCTTTCCATTTGCTCCTCAGCACTAACATTTAAACATGTTCAAATCACTCTCATTTTACAACTACATGTCTGTAGCGGGTTGTCGTTTTTTCGTTTTTGTTTTTTTTTGAGGGTAGTTGGTTCCCTGTCAATCACCAATTAAGGTTAGAAAATGACAAATATAATAAATGCCCTGAGTAGAGACCTCAGCAAACATTATGTATTTCACCACAGTCTAAATTTCTAAAAATTGAAAAGCCCAATAATCTCTCAACTAACCATCACTCTTTTGAATCATTATAAACATAATTCTCTAGATGATTTTACCAAGTGTTATGGTGAACTTAGCTAAAATACTGTTGATACTGGGGTACAAGCCAGGTTCTACCTAGCTGCAACCAAATGTTTTTTCCTAAAATTATTTCTATGTCAACTTTGAACTGTAGTTGATTTATCTAGTTCTAAAAATCAAATCTCCCAAACATAGCCATCCTTTTATCTAAGTTTCTGATTGTATATAAACAGCCCAATTGAAAAAAATAAACAAAGGTGAGTATAGGAACATACTTTTAAGGCAGCAAAAACAGAGATATACTTTTAGAAAATTCTTTATTTCCCCCAGGACCTCTGAAGCAAATATCAAGCAGTCCAAGCTATAAAACTGACCTATTGGCTAACCTGCTGTCCTGGTGTTTCATACAGAAGCTGTCAAACAAAAGTGCATCAACTCCATTAATATTGTCATCTATTGACCTCTTATTTTTTTTTTTTTTTTAAGATTTTTTTTTTTTTTATTGGGGAAGGGGAACAGGACTTTATTGGGGAACAGTGTGTACTTCCAGGACTTTTTTTTTTTTCCAAGTAAAGTTGTTGTCCTTTCAGTCTTAGTTGTGGAGGGCACAGCTCAGCTCCAGGTCCAGTTGCCGTTGTTAGTTGCAGGGGGCGCAGCTCACCATCCCTTGCGGGAGTCGAACCGGCAACCTTGTGGTTGAGAGGACGCGCTCCAACCGAGCCATCTGGAAGCTCAGGTGCCGTGTTCAATCTTAGTTGCAGGGGGCGCTGCCCACCATCCCTTGCGGGACTCGAGGAATTGAACTGGCAACCTTGTGGTTGAGAGCCCACTGGCCCATGTGAGGATCGAACCGGCAGCCTTCGGAGTTAGGAGCACGGAGCTCTAACCGCCGGAGCCACCGGGCCGGCCCTGACCTCTTAATTTTATGAGGCAACAATTTCAGTGAGCAGATCCCAACTATATAAAGCTCCTAACTTTCACCACTGAGGGACCATCTGAGAGGTTCCTTTAAGTTCTCAAATACAAAAGCAGAAGAATCAAAAGAATTCTCACTGTGAGATATCACCTCACCCCAGTTAGAATGGCTATCATCAAAAAGACAAATAGTAACAAGTGTTGAAGAGGCTGTGGAGAAAAAGGAACCCTCATACACTGTTGGTGGGAATGCAGACTGGTGCAGCAGCTATGGAAGGCAGTGTGGAGGTTCCTCAAAAAATTATGAATAGAATTACCATATGACCGAGCAATCCCTCTCCTGGGTATCTACCCAAAATTCTGAAAACGTTTATCCATAAAGATGTATGTGCTCCAATGTTCACTGCAGCTTTATTTATGGTGGCCAAGACATGGAAACAACCAAAATGTCCTTCGATAGATGAATGGATAAAGAAGTTGTGGTATATATACACAATGGAATACTATTCTGCCATAAGAAAAGATGAAACAGTACCATTTGTGACAACATGGATGGATTTTGAGATTATAATGCTAAGCGAAATAAGTCAGACAGAAAAAGTAGAGAATCATATGATTTCACTGATATGTGGTATATAAAACTGAAAACAACAAAAGAACAAGATAAAAAAATGAAGAAACAAAAACTCATAGACACAGACAATAGTTCAGTGGTTACCAGACGGTAAGGGGGGAGGAGGGTGGTAGATGAGGGTAAAGGGGATTCAATATATGGTGATGGAAACAGAACTGACTCTGGGTGGTGAACACACAATGTGATATATAGATGATGTATTACAGAACTGTACACCTGAAACCTATGTAACTTTACTAACCACTGTCACCCCAATAAACTTTAATCACAAAAGAAAAGAATTCTCATTGCTTTGCTAAGATTACTCTAATAAATCACCACTTAAATACTGCTTCTTATGAAAGAATAACAAGTAGGCAAACAATGCTGGCTTCTTATGAAAAGTTAAATTGAATAGCAAGTAGGCCAAAATGTGGGCTTCTACTTCATATGAAGTAGGCAATAGCCACCCTACCCCTCATAAAAAATAAAAATAAAAAAAGCAAGGAATGTATTCAACCAGCTGAAACTGAATAATTATTTACTATTGAGTATTAATTAAATGGTAAGCACTCTACTAGGTACGTTTTAATGTTATCTTCTTTATTCCTAACAATGATCATTCAAGGGAAGTAAGGCTATCCACATTTTCCAGATGAGAAACTTGAGACTTGGAAATGTTAAGTAACTTGCCCAAGTCTTTAGAGCAAGCAAATGCAGAGCCAAGATTCAAATTTAGGTCTATGTGACTCCAAAGGCTACGAACTTTCCACAAGGTCACAGAAACTCTTAATCATCAATCCATAGGTGCTATAAAATATAAATAAATGAAGAAGAGTGGGATCCTCAAAAACAACCACCAAATTTTAATTATAGGCTTTTACTTTATATTAATAAATTGTGTCTTTAAATAATGCTGTCCATAAGAAATAAAATTATGTTTAAAATGTTTCTAAACATGAAAAGGTAGATAACAAGTATGCATACTTAAGGGCTTTTATAAATAATGTTACTACAAGTCTAGGCATGGTACTAAGGCTCAAAGAAGTAAATTTATCCAAGGTGACATAGCTAATCAGAATGTGACCTAGAGTACCTAAAATTACAGTTTCTCAATAAAAATCCTTTATAATTTATGTGTTTCAATCAGTCCTAAGTTATCAAAAAGGAAAAAAAAATATTACAAAATATTTTTTAAAAAGTAGAGGAAGAAAATCTCTTCAGGAGGAGAAACTGGCTAAGGTTGAAAATCTCTTATCTCTAACTGGGGTTACTAAAGGCTTTGAAACTAGCCTTAAACGTTAAATTTCTACATTAATTACATTTATCAAAAGCTTCAATTCATACTCAACTTAAAGGAGATTCTTTCAAAATACTGCCAGTTCAATTAAAAAAGTCAATCCTTTTAGCCTCAATAAATTTGTCTAAATACTTACAGAATTTAACCAATGAGTAAACTGTACTTCTCATTTCGACAAAATTGTAAGCATAAATCACAGGGAAAATACATATGAGAACATATTAAAAATACTTTGAATGCTACAAAATTTAATCAAATAAATTTTGTAAAGTTAAAACAATTTTATGAAAATAGTTTTAATAAGTCTACCGACCTGGTATTTAGATGAGGTTCCAATATTTCCCGAACATGCTCAGGGAATCTCCTCCACAACTGGTGACCTGGGCTGCCGGTCTGCATCTCTCTACAGTCATAAATAGAAAGTAATTCCTACAAACACATTATTTCACATTTGTAAATCCACAATGAAACAGATAAACCTTTACATTTATCAACATTCTACACATTATAGTTATAAAAATACATAGAAAAATACACAGAATTCTAAAATTTGGGGGTTGTGAACTTGCTTAGGACATTAATTTCAATGCTTAGAATCATTTAGGTGACAAGGTCACAAAGCTGTAGCAGTACTTGAACACGCAGTTTGTGTTCTATATATAATATGTATCGAAATATAAGATTAAGAGCTACTTGGAAGAAAAATTGAAATTTTATATATTTGCAGAAGCATAATTCTTAGAAGTTGACCTTTTTGAATTTTAATGAAAGCAACTACAAATTCAAAATAGCTCAAAAATTCAAGATATCTCTAATTCTAGATAAAAGATACTGAGCTTAAAATTTTGAAAATAAGATGCAAATGTTGAAGACCAATTTACTACTCAAGCCCAAGAATTAAATGATTATTTTACTTTCCTGAAAATATAACAAATGCGATTTTATAAATGAAGAAAAAAATGTTAACATTAATCTTTAAAACAAGATAACCTGTTAGGATACCCTAACACATTCCATCACTTATTATTGTTCTTTTCAATTCCACTGAAAATGACCATATGCAATAGATACCTACCTACAAAATACAAGCAAGCACTGTCTAGCAAAACGTGTACTTCACACTTGTATTTCGTATTTTTAAATAAAAGGTAGCATATCATTAAGTTCAAATACAGAAGTATCCCAAACTCATCCTCATTAACTTTGAAGTGTTATTAAAATCTGTCTTGAAGCCAGCCTTGCCTGGTGTTTGGCAAAGTTGCTCGTGCTAACAGGAGCCCTCTTCATCAACCTCCAGACGGACTCAGTTGATCAACAATTCCATAACTTTTGTTTCGGGACCATTTACACTCTTAAAAACACTAATACATTCACAAATGTGGAACTTGCTTCATATTTCATTGAGAAAACAGAAGCAATCAGAAGAGACCTCTACCGCTTCCATTCTCCTATCTACCGAGCTCAGTAATATCGGTATCAGGGCCACAGGCTCTGCTTTCTCACTTGTTACTACAGATGAATTCTTTTTGCCATTAATTAAGGTTACCCCTTCCACTTCTACACTATGTTCCACATCTCTTTACAACTAAAATAGTATTACACCATTTCTCTCCTACATCATCACTTTTCTCCTTTCTGCTGAATTGTTCCAAAACAAGATGTTATTTATCATCTTTATTCCTTATTCCATAGCTACTATTTCTATTCTTCAGCATCCAGGACTGGATGGTTTCACTAGTGAATTCTACCAAACCTTCAAAGAGGATCTAATACCAATCCTACTCAAACTCTTCCAAAAAACTGAAGAAAAGACAATACTCCCTAACACATTTTATGAGGCCAACATTACCCCGATACCAAAACCTGGCAGGGACAACACAAAAAAGAGAACTACAGACCAATATCTCTGATGAATACAGATGCAAAAATCCTAAACAAATTTCTAGCAAATCGAATGCAACAATGCATTAAAAAGATTATTCATCACGACCAAGTGGGGTTCATCCCAGGGGCACAAGGATGGTTCAACATATGCAAATCCATCAATGTGATACATCACATAACAAAATAAAGGACAAAAATCATATGATTATATCAATTGATGCAGAAAAAGCGTTTGACAAGATACAACATCCATTTATGATTAAAACACTTAATAAAATAGGTATACAAGGAAAATACTTTAACATAATAAAGGCCACATATGACAAGCCCTCCGCTAATCTCATAATTAATGGTGAAAAACTGAAGCCCTTTGCTCTACGTTTAGGAACACGACAGGGCTGTCCCCTATCACCTCTGCTTTTAAACATAGTATTGGAGTCCTCGCCAGAGCACTCAGGCAAGACAAAGAAATAAAAGGCATCCAAATTGGGAATGAACAAGTTAAATAGTCACTCTTTGCAGATGACACGATGCTATATATTGAAAACTCCACCAAAACGCTGTTAGAAACAATCAACGAATACAGTAAAGTTGCTGGCTACAAAATCAACGTACAAAAGTCCATTGCATTCCTATATGCTAACAATGAAATCTCAGAAAAAGAAATTAAAAAACTAATTCCTTTTGCAATTGCAACAAAAAGAATAAAATACCTAGGAATAAACTTAACCAAGAATGTGAAAGGCCTATATGCTGAAAAATATAAGACACTTTTAAAAGAAATTGAAGAAGACACAAAGAAATGGAAAGACATTCCGTGCTCATGGATTGAAGAATCAACATAGCTAAAATGGCCGTATTATCCAAAGCAATATACAAATTTAATGCAATCCCCATCAAAATCCCAACGGAATTTTTTAAAGAAATAGAACATAAAATCATCAGATATGTACAGAACCACAAAAGACCCCGAATAGCCAAAGCAATCTTAAGAAAAAAGAACAACGCTGGCAGTTTCACACTCCCTGACTTTTGCTTGTACTACAGGGAAACATTAAGCAAAACAGCATGGTATTGTCAGAAAAACAGACACATAGCCCAATGGAATAGAATTGAGAACCCAAAAATAAAACCACATAAATATGGACAGATAATTTTTGACAAAGAAGCTAAAAACATACAGTGGAGGAAAGACAGCCTCTTCAATACATGGTGCTGGCAGAATTGGAAAGCCACGTGCAAAAGAATGAAACTAGACTGCTATCTGTCACCATGTACCAAAATTAATTCAAAATGGATCAAAGACTTAAGCATAAGACCTGAAACAATTAACGGCATAGAAGAAAACATAGGTACTAAACTTATGGCCTTGGGTTCAAAGAGCATTTTATGAATTTGACTCCAAAGGCAAGGGAAGTAAAAGCTAAAATAAATGAATGGGACTATATGAAACTTAAAAGCTTCTGCACAGCAAAAGAAACCATCGACAAAATAAAGAGGCAACCAACTGAATGGGAGATTTTTGCAAACAGTGCCTCCGATAAGGGGCTAATATCCAAAATATACAAGGAACTCATGAAACTCAACAACAAAAAAACAAACAACCCAATTGAAAAATGGGCAGAGGACCTGAAGAGACATTTCTCCAAAGAGGACATACAGATGGCAAATAGACATATGAAAAAATGTTCAACATCACTAATCATCAGAGAAATGCAAATCAAAACCACAATAAGATATCACCTCACCCCAGTCAGAATGGCTATCATCAACAAGACAGATAGTAACAAGTGTTGGAGAGGCTGTGGAGAAAAAGGAACCCTCATACACTGTTGGTGGGAATGCAGACTGGTGCAGCCATTATGGAAGACAGTGTGGAGGTTCCTCAAAAAATTACAAATAGAATCACCATATGACCGAGCGATCCCTCTCCTGGGTATCTACCCAAAAAATCTGGAAACATTTATACATAAAGACACGTGTGCTCCACTGTTCATTGCAGCTTTATTTACGGTGGCCAAGACATGGAAACAACCAAAATGTCCTTCGATAGATGAATGGATAAAGAAGTTGTGGTATATATACACAATGGAATACTATTCGGCGGTAAGAAAAGATGAAATAGGACCATTTGTGACAACATGGATGGATCTTGAGATTATAATGCTAAGCAAAATAAGCCAGACAGAAAAAGTAGAGAATCATATGATTTCACTGATATGTGGTATATAAACCGAAAACAACAAAAGAACAAGACAAACAAATGAGAAACAAAAACTCATAGACACAGACAATAGTTTAGTGGTTACCATAGGGTAAGGGGGGAAAGGGGTGGTAGATGAGGGTAAAGGGGATCAAATATATGGTGATAGAAGGAGAACTGACTCTGGGTGGTGAACAATGTGATTTATAGATGATGTAATATAGAATCGTATACCTGAAATCTATGTAAGTTTACTAACAATCGTCACCGCAATAAACTTTAATTTAAAAAAAAATATGCTCTGCATGTGCTCTGAGATGTTTTAATTTCTGAGTATTTATATTATTGATATTTAGTCTGATATTTACTCAAGTGCTCAGAAATATAAGTATGTTCGCTAAATCATTTTTTAATAAAAGCAAAAAAAATTAAACACAACCTAAATGTGTTAAATAAATTTTTTAAATAAAATGTATATTTATATTGAATATTAAGTTACTGAAAAAAAATGAATTGTACTGACATGGAAAATTGCCTGAGATAGACTATGAAACACAAAAGAAAAATCAAGCTACAGAACATCATAAGTAATATAATCTCCTTGTTTGGTGGAGAAAACATACATATTTAAATATACATAAATAATGTTCAAAGTACCTGTAATAATTCTGAAATTTTTATCATGAACTTGTATTACTTTGATAATGAAAATGAGAGTTAAAACACTAAGAGTTTCCAAATTATAAAATTTACAGCTTTCTTACTAGAACCTAATAACATAAAGCCAGTAATGACTGTGAACTCTTACCTGAATGGCATAAGCAGCTGAGTCTTGAGCTCGGCTATTATCTGCATATGCAAGGTAAGCTCTTGTTAGTTCCATCAATAATCCATAGGCAAAGCTTGAATCTTCTACTCCAGTCTCAATAAAAACAAGAAAAAAATTCAAGGATATTTTGTATAAATTTCTCTAAACCATACTCTGCCTTCCATTGTGAATTTAACTTAATTGCCTAAGTGAAGTTAACTTAGAAAAGGAAAGGACAGTCAGGTTCAAATTAAGTTTGGTACCAAGGCTAAAATATAATGTGTAGCTAAGAAGCCAAATCGAAGGTTTTTAAGGCTATTTATAAAGTATATTAGAATCATTCAACTTTTGTATAGCTCTAGTAATTTTCATTTTTTGTTTTTTAACTCTTAGAAAATTATATTTATCTCATTTCCTAAATAGCATTCTGTGGAACACTGGTCCCTTGAGAAGCTCTGAGAAATAATTTTAACATAACTTTCTCTTGGAGATTCATAATGTGTATCAGTACAGAGGATGCAAAAAAAATGTATACACATTTTAAGAAAGGAAAACTCTGTATTAATTGTAATACTCAATGTATACCGATAACAAAAGATGAATACAAGTCACGTTTGACTTCTGCAATTACAAGATGTGCTCAAAGTGGTTACCATCAGCATCCAGACACTTCTGATTACTGCTTGAGCATAGGTACAGTAACATCTCTTAAAATGTGTATACATTTTTCTGGCACCTCCGGTATATTAAAGGTTCTGTTTAATTTTGTTTTACAGGACTTCCAAACTCATTTGATCACATAAACTTTATACACACACTATTAAAACACCTTGGGAAATTAGTTTCCCATGAAAACACTTAGCAATAGTGTTTAAATAGTAATATTTAAATAATTAAGTTTTAAATATTTGTCAAAATTAGGTTAGGAAGCTTATTTAAAAGTACACAGCAAACTAGACTGGGCTCAAACTTCACTGTTTTTGGCTAAAGATATCTACAACAGGATTAAAAAATAAATTCAGAAATTATCTATATTGCCTAGTTTAGATCAAGTTCCACTAAGGAACTTTATAATAAGCTGAATAGCTCTTTATAAATGGAACAGAAACCCCAATAGGACAGAGAACTCTCCCCGTCATTCCAAATTACCATTACTTACCACAAATGTAAAATCTTTTCCTTGGGTTTCGGTTGTTGAGAAATCTAGTCGACCTGGATCTATTGCCCCCAGCTCCCCTAAGCATTCCCCACAGAGCAGCCGAACTTGAGAGTTTGCATCTTGGCAACCTTTCAAAAGCACTGTCACCAACTGTGAGATAATGGGTTCCACTGTTTCACTATCTGTTGCATATTTTATCAGTTTTTCCTAAAATAAAAGAGAAAAAGTTTATACATAACTTTTACAAACTAGTATATTAGAAATTAGAAAGCTCAAAATGTTAAGAAATATCTGACATAAATGATGACAAAATTAAATTCCCATATCTGCAGTCTGTTCACCTAGTTTTGATGAGTTCACAATATGTTCCACAGTCTTAGAATCCTTAAGTGTATCTGAAAGTTTTAATCATTAATTCTTTAAACAAACAGCTACAGGTAGTGAGTATTATTACTTCAGCATACAAAAATAAGTAAGACATAGTTCTTACCCCAACGAGTTCACATTCTAATGGGAAAATAGACATGTAAACAAATAATTATCGTATAATATGTACAATAACAAAAACATTTACAAGGTAAAGAAGCAATGAAGAAGATGAAAAAGAACTCAGGATAGTCAACAGATATTTTAGTAAATATATCAAGGAGGAACAGCTATTACTTAAAACAAGACTGAAAAGTACATAAAAAACTACTAGAGAAGGAGAAAAAGATATGGGGAAAGGGAAATGATTTAAAAATAAAAGAGGTAAGAAGAAAGAGGTAGCCTTAATGAAAAATACAATGGTTCAAATAATCTTTTTTTAATCTGTCTCCTGAGGATGCTGTAATGAAAAACTGTTAAGAAAGAGACTACTGGGGCCAGACCGGTGGCTCAGGCAGTTAGAGCTCCATGCTCCTAACTCCGAAGGCTGCTGGATTCCCACATGGGCCAGTGGGCTCTCAACCACAAGGTTGCCTGTTCAATTCCTCCAGTCCCGCAAGGGGTGGTGGGCTGCGCCCCCTGCAACTAGGCAACTGGACCTGGAGCTCAGCTGCACCCTCCACAACTAAGATCGAAAGGACAACTTGACTTGGGGAAAAAAAAGTCCTGGAAGTACAAACTGTTCCCCAATAAAGTCCTGTTCCCCTTCCCCAATAAAATCTTTAAAAAAAAAAAAAAAAAGAGAGAGAGACTACTCTCAAGCCAGTTAAGATTTAGATATTATACTTGTGTGACCACTTTAGAACTACTTTATTTATATGATTTCCTTTCTAGTAAAAGTAAAGCACAGGTGATGCTGAGCTAGCACCTCACAGAATACATCCACTCTACATCTATACTTAAAGCAAATCCTCCTGAGAGACAACTGAGCCAACTAGTCAGCCTCTGCACAGCAAGCAAGACAGCAAGACAGTGGCCACATAGAGAAGGCTGGGGAACCAGGAGAGCTCTCCGGGAGCGGAGGAAACAACCCAGGACCGGAGGAATGGGTAAGCACCATTGTTTACTTACACTTGCCGGGCCCCTGGACCACGAGCAGGAGCCCCATCCAGGTTCTCTGGTCCACCTGCAGGGCGTGAAGCCTGTCCCACCTGCCCCTAATGGAGCCAGACCCAGCAGAAAGAGGAGAGCGTGCACACAGGGCCCCTCCACCCGGAGACTGATCCAGTAGGTGCAGCAGGGGGCTGCTTCCCACTCCCACTGGGCTGCGCACAAATGGGGCTCCGCCACCTGAAGAGAGTGCGGAGCCAACAAAACATCGCAGTATCCGCCTGCAGGGCTATCCTGTCCAGAGAAGTGCAGACAGTGGGGTGCTACTGTGTGCTCATGTGGGACTCTCCCTCTTAGAAAGAGTGGGGAGCTAACAAAACACTGCGGTACCCACACACAGGACTGAAGGGTCCAGAGGAAGTGCGGAGATAGTGGGGCACTGCTGCATGCGCAGGTGGGGCTGCCCAGCCCAAGGCTAATGCGGAGTCAGAAAAACTCTGCAGCACCCACATGCCAGGCTGCCCTGTACGGAGTGAGTGGGGTACTGCTGTGCCCCACCTGGAGAGTTGAGTATTACCCAAGTACAGCTGTGCATGCACGTGAGGCTGCCCACCCTCACAAAGGGTGGAGATGGACAGACACACAGAGAAGCCCCGCTCAGAGCCTACCCTGACTGCAGACAAAGCAGCACGACACACAGGAAGGGCTGCAGGGGCGGGGTGAGGGGTTCCATTGGGCACGGGAGCAGGGCGATTCCACTGGGAGAGGAGCAGAAATAGCAAAGCCCAGAGATGCACGTGCACGCAAGGCTGCCCTAATCAGAGAAAGAGCTGTGCTAATGGAACGTTGAGACCAAGCAGGCAGAGTAGCCCCGCCCACACGCTGCTCTGACAGGAGAATTTCGGCAGCAGGGCACTAGCGTGTGGGGCGTGGCAAGGCTGAGCACCCAAGGACCTGTACTGCCTGGAACCGGAGCATAACTAGCAATGTGTTGAGGTGCCAAACACAGGCCCGCCCCAAACAGAGAAGGGGCGGAGCAGGTGGGGCGCTGAGAATGCAAAGCAACCCTGCCCAGCCCCAGCTCTGGCCACAGGGCGTTAAAGCAACAGAGCAAGCCCAACGCACACAGAGTAGCCTAGACTACAAGTGCAAGGAAGCACGCACACACTAGGCCACCCTCCATGGAACCCACTCCTTCTGGCCAGGTGACACACCAGGCACAGCTCCCACTACAAGAAGCCTGCCAAAACTATTCAACACACAGCCTACTCAGAAATCACTCTTTGTAGACTGGGGGAGAGAGCTATCCTGTCCAACCGGTAGGAATAAACACAGAAAGTCAAACAAGGTGGGGAGACAGAGACTATACCCCAAATGAAGTAATAAGAAAAAACTCCAGAGAAAAACCCTAATGAAACTGAGATAAGTAATTTGCCTCATAAAAAATTCAAAGAAACAGTCATAAGGATGCTCAACAAACTTTAGAGGAACTCAGAGAACACTTCAACAAAGAGACAGAAAATGGAATAAAGAACTAATAAGAGGGGTGGCCGGTTAGCTCAGTTGGTTAGAACCCGGTGCTTATAACACCAAGGTTGCTGGTTCTATCCCCGCATGGGCCACTGTGAGCTGCGCCCTCCTTGAAAAAAAAATAAAAAATTAAAAAAATTTTAGAAAGAGGACTGCCCGATGGCTCAGTTGGTTAGAGTGCGAGCTCTTAACAACAAGTTTGCCAGTTAGATTCCCACATGGGATGGTGGGCTGTGCCTCCTGCAACTAAAGATTGGAAACGGCAACTGGACTTGGAGTTGAGCTACATCCTCCAAAGCTAAACTGAAGGACAACGACTTGACTTGGGCTGATGGGCTCTGGGAAAAACACTGTTCCCCAACATTCCCCAATAAAAATTAAAACAAAACTAACGGACTTAACCACCACTAAACCAGCCTAATAAAAAATATTAATGGGTCTTCTTTATGCAGAAAAGGCCATAACCAGAAATAGGAAAGGAAAGGGGGTAAAAAAACTCATTAGTAAAAGCATCCATGCAACAATCACAATAAATCAACTAATTAAAAGGTCAACAGTAAGGTTAAAAAACAGTATTAGCAAAATGATCTATAACTACAATAAATAATCAGGAGATGGGCCAGCTTGGTGGCTCAGGCGGTTGGAGGGCTGTGCTCCCACAGCCGAAAGCCCCAGTTGGAGTCCCACATGGGCCAGCCCGCTGCGCCCTCTATAGGGAAGACTGTGAACAATGGCTCTTCCTGAAGCTGGGCTGCCATGAGCAGCCGGAGGTCGGCGTAAGCTGCCATGGGCTGCTGTGTGCTGCCGTGGGCTGCTGTGTGCTGATGTATGCTGCAGTGAGCAGCCATTGGCCACACTGGCTGGCAGCCATGAGTGGTTGACAGCCATTGTGAGCGGTCTGTAACTGACGACAGCTGCCCTGAGCTGCTGTGAGCAGCCAACCAAAGACTGGTGACCAGCTGCCTCAGCTGGGGACGGGGGAGGGAAAGATAGGGGGACGGGGAAAAAAATCAGGAGATACACAAAACAAAAAGATATAAAACATGATATAAAAGACATAAACAGAGAGGAGTAAAAATGTAGTGCTTTGAGAATGCAATTGAACCTAAATGCCTATCAGCTTAAAATAGTACCAAAGATATAGATGGATATATGAACCTCATAGTAACCATAAACCAAAACATATACAAAAAAATGGAGAAATGAATCCAATCAAAATAGTAAAGAAAACCAAACAACCAAAAGGAAAGAGATCAAGAGAAGGAACAGAGAAGAACAACAAAAACAACCAAAAACAATTAACAAAATGGCAGTGAGTGAGGCACCTGCCAAATAATTACTCAAAATGTAAATGCATTAAATGCTCCAATAAAAAGACACAGGGTGGCAGAATCGACTAAAAAAAATATGAGCCATCTATAAACTGCTTACAAGAGACCACTTCAGATTGAAAGACACACCCAGACTGAAAATGATTAGATAGAAAAAGATATTACATGCAAACAGAAATGAAAAGAAAGCTGGGATAGCATACTCACATCAGACAAAATAGTCTTCAAAACAAAGAATGTAAAAAGAGATGAAGAAGGAAATTACATAATTTTAAAGGGATTGTAAATATCTATGCACCAAACATTAAGAGCACTCACGTGTATAAAGCAAATATTAATAGACATAAAGGCAGAAATTCACAATAATACTACAATAATTGGGGACTTTAATGTGCCACTTACTTCAATGAATAGATCACCCAGACAGAAATTTAGTAAGGAAATCAATGGCCTGAAATGCTATTATTTGACCAGTTTGACTTGACAAAGAGCATTTCATCCAAAAACTGCAGGCTATACATTTTTCTCAAGTGCACATGAACATTTTCCCCGGCAGACCATACAAAAAAAGCCTCAATAAATTCAAGAAGATTAAAATTATATCAAGCATATTTTCAGACCGCAACGAAATGAAACTAGAAATCAACTATAGCAAAACAACTAGAAAAAAGATACAAATCTGTGGAGATTAAAAAACATGCTTCTAAACAACCAATGGATCATAGAGGAAATGAAACAGAAAATTAAAAACTACCTTCAGACAAATGAAAATTGAAACACCCAAAATTACAAAATTTATGGGATGTAGCAAAAACAGTTGTTAAGTGGGAAGTTTATAGCTATATAGGCCTATCTCAAGAAGTAGGAAAAATCTCAAATAAACAATCTAAATTTACACCTAACAAACTAGAAAAAGACAAAGAAACAAACCCCAAAGTAAGTAGAAAAAAGGAAATAATAAAGAGTGGAAATAAGTGAAATAGAAAAATAATAGAAAAGATTAGTAAAGCTTCCACCTGAAACTACTACCATACTGTATGGTAATTGAAAATAAATTTTTAAAAATTAAAAAAGATTAATGAAACTAAGAGCTGGTTCTTTCAAAGGATAAATAAAATTGACAAATAAAACTGAGCCTCTAACAAGACTTATCAAGCAGAAAAGAGACAGAGCACAAATAAAATCAGAAATGAGAGATTACAACCCATACCACAGGAATACAAAAGATCATTAAAGAATACTATCAACATTTATATGCCAATAAATTCAACAACTGAGAAGAAATGGATAAATTTTTAGAAACATACAACCTTCTAAAACTAAACCAGATAGAAACAGAGAATCTCAACAGACCATTACTAGCAATGAAATCGAAGCAGAAATCAAAAGACTCCAACAAACAAAAGCCTAGGACCAGACAGCTTCACAGGTAGTACCTATCCTTCTCTAACGATTCCAAATAATTAAAAGAATAAGGAACACTTCCAAATTCATTCTATGAGGCTAGCATTATCCTGATATCAAAACCAGACATCATTCCAAAAAGAGAATTATAGGCCAATATCCTTGATGAACATAGATGCCAAAATTCTCAATGAAATACTAACAAACCAAATTCAACAGTCCATTAAAAGGATTATATACCATGATCAAGTAGTATTTATACCAAGAATGCAAGCAAAGGATGGTTCAAAATCTGCAAAACAACGTGATTCACATCTACAAAACCAAGGGTAAAAATAGTATTATCTCAACAGATGCAGAAAAAAACATTTGACAAAATTCAACATCGATATGATAAAAACTCCCAATAAAGTGGGAATAGAAGGAACCTACCTCAACTTGATAGAGGCTATATATGACAAGACCACAGCTAACATCCTACACAATGATGAAAAGCTGAAAGCTTTTCCTCTAAGATAAGGAACAATCAAGGATGCCCTCTCTCAGCACTAGTATTCAATACAGTACTGGAATTCCTAGCCACAGAAAACAGACAAGAAAAAGAAATAAAAGGTATCCAAACTGGAAATGAAGAAGTAAAACTGTCACTATTTGCAGATGACATAATATTATATATAGAAACGCCTAAAGAATCCACCCCAAAATTAACAGAATGAATGAAAGAATTCAGTAATGCAGCAGGATACAATAGTAATATACAAAAATCTGTCACATTCCATTACACTAATAACAACTGGGAGGAGAAATGAAAACAATCCCATTTATAACTGCATCAAAAAGAATAAAATACCTAGGAATATACTTAACCAAGAAGGTGAAAGACCTGTACTCTGAAAACTTTAAGACATTGAATAAAGAAATTGAAGATGACACAAATAAACGGAAGGATATACCATGCTCATGGATTGGAAGGCTTAATATTGTTAAAATGACCATACTGCCCAAAGCAATTTACAGATTCAATTCAATTCCTATCAAAATACCAATGTCACTCTTCTCAGAACCAGACAAATATTACTAAAATTTATATGGAACACCAAAGGACCTGAATAATGAAAGCAATCTTGAGCAAGAACAACATACTTGGAGGTATCATGCTCCCTGAATTATACTACAAGGTTATAATAATCAAATCATTATGGTACTCCCGCAAAAACAGACACATAGATCAATGGGACAGAATAGAGAGCCCAGAAATAAACCCTCAGTTATATGGTCAACAAATCTATGACAAAGGAGGTAAAAATATACACTGGAGCAACAACAGTCTCTTCAACAAGTGGTGTTAGGAAAACTGGACAGATATATGCAAGAAATTAAACTGGACCACCATCTTACACTATATACAAAAATAAACTCAAAATGGTTTTTAAAAACTTAAATGTTAGACCATAAACCATAAAACTCCTAGAAGAAAACAGGAAGTAAACTATTTGACATCAGTCTGAGTAGTATCTTTTTGGATCCATTCCCTCGAGCAAGGGAAACAAAAGCAAAAATAAACAAATGGGACTTCATCAAATGAAAAAGCTTCTGCACAACAAAGAAAACCTTCAACAAAACAAAAAGACAACCTACTGAATGGGAGAAGATATCCGCAAATGACATGTGCAATCAGAGATTAATAATATCCAAAATACTAAGAAACTCCTACAACTCAGTAACAAAAAAATAAAGAATCCAATTGAAAACGAGGCAGAGGACATGAAAAGACATTTCCCCAAAGAGAACATACAGATGGCCAAAACACATATGAAAAGATGCTCAGCATCACTAATTATCAGAGAATTGCAAAATTGAAACCACAGTGAAATACCACTTCACACCTGTCAGAATGGCTAGTATCAGTAAATCAACAAACAACAAATGTTGGTGAGGAGTTGGAGAAAAGGGCACTCTTGTACCCTGCTGGGATTGCAAATTGGTGCAGCCACTATGGAAAACAGAGTGGAGGTTCCTAAAAAAACTAAAAATGGATATACAATATGAGCCAACAAATCCACTTCTGAGTATTTATGCAAAAAAATGAAACCACTAGTTTGAAAAGACATATGTACTCGTATTCATTGCAGAATTAGTGACAATAGCCAAGATATGGAAGCAACTTACTGAGGTGACCACCAATAGATGAATGGATAAAGGCTGGTGTATATACAATGAAATATTATGCAGCAATAAAAAGGAATGAAATCTTGCCATTTGCGACAACGCGGATAGATTTACAGGGTATTATGCAAAGTGAAATAAGTCAGAGAAAGACAAATACCAAATGGTTTCATGTATATGTGGAATCTAACAGCAAAATAAAACGAAAACAGACTCATGAAAACAGAGACCAAAGAAATGGTTACCAGAAAAGAGGAGGTAGGAAGACGGGTTAAAAAAAGGGAAGGGGAATATAGTCAATAATATTGTGATAAGTTTACAGTGACAGATAACTACTAGAATTAGTGGGGTGATCACATTGTAAGGTATAAGAATGTCTAACCACCACACTGTACACTGAAACTAACATAAGAAAAAACTCCATGTCAATTATAATTGAAAAATTAAAAAATAATATAAAAAGGAAAAATTCTATCAAAAAAAGAAACTGTGATTCAAAGTAGTGTTAATACATTTCAAAAGAAAAATAAAGACATTTTATCTCATCCAGAATCTTTGATATTCGATCACTTAATAAAATTATAGGTTAATTCAGACGTATCTAAAAGGATAAACTAGTAACCAATAAACAGAAAAACAAATATAAAATATTACATACTTATTCACTTACTACAATTATAAAACAGTAAAGAAAAGGACACTTTAATTGGCAAAGACAAATGTAGGTCATAATCAAGGCAATACAAATAATAAAACACTAAATGAAAGGTAATTTAAAAATATACTTATTGGGATGGACTGGTGGCTCAGGTGGTTGGAGAGCCATGCTCCCAACGAGGTCACAGGTTCGATTCCCACATGGGCCAGTGAGCTATGCCCTCTACAGCTAAGATTGTGAACAACAGCTCTCCCTGGAGCTGGACGGCTATGAGCAGCCGAAAGTTGGCGTGAGCTGCCATCGGCCGCTGAGTGCTGCTGCGGACTACCATGTGCCACCATGAGTAGCCGGCATCCTGCATGAGTGGCCAGCAGCTGGTGTGAGTGGCCAGCAGCCAGCGAAAGCTGCCAGGAGCTGCTGTGACCGGCCGACCCATGACTGGCGACCAATTGCCCAAGCCGGGGGGAAAGCAAGGCTCATAATACCGGCATGGGCCAGGGAGCTGTGTCCTACATAACTAGACTGAGAAACAACGCCTTGAACCCAGGGAGAGGGGGGAGGTGGAAGAAAGGGGGGGAAAATATATATATATATACTTACCTCTTGAGTGCTTAAAAATGTTTTCAAAATTTTTGCACTGCTATATTTATTGCAGCACTATATACACTAGCCAAGACATGGAAACAACCGAAATGCCCATCGGTAGATGACTGGATTAAGAAACCGTGGTACATTAATACAATGGAGTATTACACAGCCATAAAGAAGAAAGAAATCTTACCATTTGCAACAACATGGATGGACCTAGAGAACATTATGTTAAGTGAAATAAGTCAGGCAGAGAAAGACAAATACCATATGATCTCACTTATATGTGGAATCTAAAGAAAAGAATAAGTGAATGAACTAATCAGAAACAGTTTCGGAGACAAAGAAGAAAAACTGAGGGTTGCTAGATGGGAGGGGGGGTGAGGGGATTAGAAAGCACAGCAGTAACCACAAGATTGCCATGGGGTTATGAAAGTTAATTTGGTGAATGTAATCAATAATATTGTAAAGATTTTGTAGGGTATCCGATGGACACTTGTCTCATTAGGGAGACCACTTCAGGGATGATGTAGATGCCTGATCACTGCACTGTACACCGGAAGCTGAAGCTGAACAATAATGAATGTCAACTACAAATTTGTATATATATACATATATACACACATATATATATGTGTGTATATATGTATATGTATATACTTACAAGAAGCGGAGTACAGCATTAGGAACAGAGACAGTGGAAACGTAATGGCTGTATGCGATGTCAGAGGGATAGTGGATAGGGGAGGGGGGTTGACACAGTGTGAGGGATATAAATGATAAACGTCTAAGTATTACTTTGTTTTGTGCACCTGAAACTAATAAAAAAAATGTTTTCATTTTACTTCATTACTGGGTTAGTTAAACTGGGTTTTAGTTTTCCGCAAACAATGTTGAATTCCAAAGACTTTTTTAAGTGAGTATATGTTCAATGCATCTACTTAAATAGGCTTTTTAAATTGGTTTTTTATGGATCCCATTGTATCACTTTCCAAATGCCTAACAAGTTGTCAAACCAAATCCAATTATTGGAAATGTTATTTTTATCATATCCTAAATGTTCATATATACTTGGGTCTATTTCTGGACTTTCTATTCTTTCCCACTTGTTTGTTTATTCACGCATTAGTATCACAATGTTATAATTACCGAGGCTATAAGGTATGTTAATATCTGAAAGGGCTACTAAGCACTCATAGTTGTGTGTTTTTTTCCCAGAGTTTTCCTAGCTATTTTCACATGTTTATTTTTCCATATGAACATTAGTATGAACTTTTTTAAAAAGTTTAAAAAAGAAACATTTCTTTGTGATGGCATTAAATTTATAAATTAACCTAAGTATATTATCTTTCTCAGTTATTATTGTAAGTTAGATTTTCCAACAAGTTTACCTGGTTATTGCTTGTTATATGATTATTGATTTTTATATCCTCCTACCTTACTTATTTAGTTTGTTGTGTGAGTTTTATTGATACTTCTCTACAGTTTTAATGTATTAATATATCACCTGCTAATAGTTTAAAATGTTTTCCAATTCTTATGCTTCTGATTGCTTTTTCCTCTGGCCAAATTTATTGGCCAATACTTCCAACTGAATGTTAAATTGTAGTGGAGTTAATGAGCAAGCTTGCTTTTAGTGGAAACACATATTTCCCAATTAAGTATGTGCATGTATGTACATACATGAGTATATACATACATTTATAATATATTAAGGCAGTGTCTATCAATTCCTACTTTCTTGAGTGTTTTTATCTGAAGTAGCTATTACAGTTTGTCAAAGGTTGTTCCAGCATTTATGGAAATAATAGTATGATTTTTCTCTTTAGATCTATTAATAAGTGAATTACATTAATTGATTGCCAAATATAAACCATTCATGCAATCCTGGAATAAATCACAACAGTTCGTGGGGTATTAATTTCTTTATGTGAGACTGAATTGTTTGATAATATTTCACTTAAATATTTTGTTTTGATGTCTATAAGTAATAATGATATTAATTTTATTGTTTTATGCTATCTTCATGGAGTTTAGTGAACACTGTTACATATTGCTCCTTAAAAAAACTGGCATTTTCCTTCATTTTCTATGCTCCAGAACAATTTACACAACATTGGGACTATCTGGTTTTTGAAGATTTGGTAAAAATCTTTACCAAGCCACTGGGCCTGGTGCTTTTCTCTACTGGCAGTTCTTTTGTAATAGTCTCTATTTCTTTACAGAAATTAGTCTTTTAAGTTTTCTGTTTCTACTGGAGTCAATTTTGATTTTCCAGAGAAAATATCCAGGTTTACATATTTGTTTGCACAAAAGAGTACAAAGTAGTTTCTTATTTAAAAAAAAATATTTCTTTTATTTCAATGGTTATTTCTGGCTTGTCATTTTCTATTTGCATATTTGTGCTTTCTGCTGTTTGTTCTTTTTCAGGTTTGAGATTTACCTAGTTTGGTAGTTTTCTTCAGAGAACCAGAATTTTTATTTATTAATCTGTTCTCTTTTTCTGTTTTCAACATCCCTTTCTGCTTTTATTTTTTATTACTTTCTTCCTGTGCCATTTTTCTTAAACAGCTTTATTGAATTATAATTCACACACTAGACATTCACTCTTTTGAAGTATGCGAATCAATGATCTTTAGTATATTTGCAAGGTTTACTATATTTACAAGTGCAACCATTACTATTTTTAACTCCAGAACACTTTTATCACCCCCCCAAAAAGAAACTATACCACATTAGCAGTCACCCCTCTTTTTCTCCAACCTCCTAGCTCTAGACAACCACTAATCTACCTTCTGTCTCTATGGATTTGCTCATTCAGGAACACACATATTCATAACGTATCTTCCTTGTGAATTATGGCTTTTGGAATTAATTATAAAGTGTCCCCTTCGGTCATATTTAATGCTTTTGGTTTCAACTCTATTTTGTCTAGTGGTAGAATGAGAATTCCTGCTTTCTTATTATTTCAATTTATCTGTTATAAATTTGCTCATCTCTCTATTTTTAACCTTTCTATACCACTTTTTTTAGATGTATGCATAGCATACAGTATAGAGTTGTTTCTTGCTTTGTAAGTCTTTTCTTTTAAGGTCTTTCACATTTATTAATATGACTGATTTCTTTGGCCTCAAGTCTGTCTGATTTTTAATTATAACAATGTATGTATTATAATTACTGTTTTTTCCCCCCTCTAGTCTGTTTTATTTGGCTTAAAACTTTTTTCCCCCTTTCTTCTGCCTTCCCCCACCCCCAACTCCGGTTCAAGCCATTGTTTCTCAGTCTAGTTGTGTAGGACGCAGCTCCCTGGCACACCCCCACACCCTTCCACCCCCCGTGAGGCAGTTGGTCTCCAGTTGGTCTCACAGCAGCTCTCGCTGGCTGCCAGCCGCTCACGACAGCACACGGCAGCTTACACTGGCCACTGGCCGCTCACAGCAGCACACGGTAGCCCATGGCAGCCCAAAGCAGCACACGCCAAACTCCAGCTGCTCACAGCAGCCCAGCTCCAGGGAGAGCTGTTGTTCACAATCTTAGCTGTAGAGGGTGCAGTTCACTGGCACACGTGGGAATCGAACCAGCGACCTCGGCATTAGGAGCACGGCACTGCAACCACCTGAGCCACCGGACCAGCCCCTTGATCTGGTATTTTAAATATCAGTTCCCACTGTCATCAACGTTAGAGATAATCTACATTATATTAACAAAGTAAAGAATAATGTTCACTGGCCCCATGAAAAAGTAAACTTAAAAATTTAGCTTCATCATAACTAACAAATGCAGTCAAAATGTAAAATGACAAAATTACCAAAATTTTGTATGACAAGTATATATAAGAAATTACATGAAAAGACTCACATAAGCTGCTACTGTACAAACACATATGCCCTTAGTCAGGAAGATGCAGTAACCTAAAATATAACTGTCAAATCATAACTTCAAAGACAACAATAAAAAACTCTGCACATCACTGATATTCAGCCTCAATGGGATGTCATGGATTAATAACGCTGAGGGAGATTTGATAATCTAGATAAAATAAAAATCACTTCTTTCATTGACTCTACTGAGTCTCAAGCAAATATGTCAACATGTCATCTGTCATCTTTTCTTTAAACTACCAAACGTTCTTTTCTATAGCTCTTTAATTGTATCTTAGCATACCTGATTTTTATACAAGGTTTCCTTCAAGCTCGTAAGAGCATGAATGCGAACATCTACATTTTCATGTTGAACTGCTTTCATGGATAGCTGAAGAGTTGTCTGAAGGTCAGTACTCTCAGAGGTTTCCTATGTGAAGAGCACAGAGAGACTCTTATCAGTTAACCACTTCAGAACCCACTTTGGAAGTCTGGGTGTTCCTCTAGAGTTATTAAACTAGACCCCTATTAAAAGCAGTTTAAAAAAATAATTTCCATTTCTTCTGTTACATAGCATATGTCATTTTTAGTAATTTTCAGGGAAAGGGATTTCATTCTAAAATCTTTAGCCCTGGAGAAAACTTTTTTCCAACTAAGTAAGAATTTACTTATCTAAAACGAATCCTTCTTGGTAAGAAATACAAGATTCCCTTCACTTACAAAGGGCTACATAACAGCTTTGAACCAGGTCTATAGATTACGCAGATAATTCACACCTTACTTTGACTACTTACTTTTTATGACTAGAATGATTTACCCAGTAAAGGAGAAATAAAGTCTTCAGAACTAATTTTGGGGTCTGTAGCAAATATCTCTGTTACTCTGACCCAAGATCGGGTAACCCCACTTCCTGCCCTAAAATTCTATGAAATCACCATTAATATTTTCACAATTTCAGAGAGTTCATTAGATTTCAAGATGATGGAACTATAGAGTATTCCCCTTCTAAAGCTCAGGACTCAGTCAGACCTGACTATCCATACCATAGTTTGTAGCACAAAACAACTAGGATCCTACCAAAGCTTTTCTTTCTTTATTCAGGGCATGCAGCTATAATAGTAGCTTCCTTGGGGGGACTATACTGAAGGGCATACTGACCTGGGTAGTAAAGGCACAAGAAATGTATTTTTTGCTCTGTTCTATCAAATGCTATTGTATTTTTTATCTAAATGCTAAAACTTCCCTCTGAAAATCATGGATTCATGGTAAGATTATCTAGTCATCAGGAATTAGCCATGAGAATATGACTATATTATCTCTAGATAAGAATTTCTTTGAATGTATTGGAACTTGGAAACAATTTTGCAATAGTAATCTCCTCAACCATTAACAAAAAAGTAAATACCTTTCTGTATTCCTGTAGAACTGCTTTTATCTTTTTTAATTCTAGATGATCAGGTAAAAAATATATTTCATGAAGAAAATCTTGTACAGCATCCCTAATAGTCAGATGGAAAAAAAATAATTATTTGCAGAGTACGAATACTTAAAATATATAAAACAGAGGTTGAAAGTACAGCCAACTTAATCCACATCTGAAAGTCCCAGGTGATTACTGCCATGCAAAGTATTCCTACCCCTGTCTAGGATGCTCAGCTAATTAACATGGCAAATAGTCAAAACTAAGAAAATCACCCTGAGGCACTCTGTTACACTGGTGGTCATGAACAAAGTGTACTTCTTGATATACACACACATGTACAGTCATTTCCACTTCAATTTGGGCTAGTTTGTGTGACCTGCTTTAACAGACAGAATATGGCAGAAGAGATGCTGTGCCAGTTTGGGGCCTAAGCGTTAAAAAGATCTGGCAGTTTCTGGATTTGTGCTCATGAGAGTCCTGAGTCACCACATAAGAAGTCTAGCCACCAACAAGGACAGGCTACATGGAAAGAGAGGCTCTGAGACTACACGGAAAAACACCAATGACCATTAGCAAGACCAGCCAAAGAATCAACCAGCTGAACCCAGTCCAGATTGCAAAATTATGAGTAAATAAAAATGCTTGTTGTTTCAAGACACTATGTTTTGGAGTGTTAAGTAATGCAGCAATAGATAGCCAACCCAACTCCAAAACACAAATTCTCAAAAGTACTTTAGAGGAAAATATTCAAATAATTCCTATTGAGGCAACAATTTTTAATTTGCTTCAAATATAATATTGTAATATTTCTGGATCCAAATAAAGTGCTTCTAAATTCTAGTCTTCATTAACTCATACAAAAATATGCATTAAGTAACTACTATGTGCTAGACAATGAGTATGTAACAATAAAGAAAGCTGAAATAATTCCTTCACTGAGGGAGCTTAAGGTCTTTTCTCAAGCAGAGTGAAAGAGAATTTAATGATATGAAAAAGGTAGAGAAATGATTGCTCTATAATAAACAGCAAAGATATCTACTTGTATAATCCAAAAGTATTTGAAGTGATCTAGATCAGTGATTATGTTGTCCTCTCATGTATAAATTAACAAAAATAAAAGTTTTTTAATTGGAAAAAAAACATTAGCCTTTTTTTCTATACTTTGTCCCTGATTAGAAAGTTACTGAAAATAATTAATGGGAACAGCAATAGCATATGAGCAAGAAATAAATTAGTACTTAAATCCTAACTTTTGAGAAGCAGATGAACTATGATAATAACAACAGTAAGTGAAAAAATGGAAAAAAATTTAAAATGCCTAGCAAGATAGTCCAGGCTAAAAAGCAGCCTGAGTGAAAACTAAAAATGGAAAGGAATAATATATGCTCTTGCAATAGCAATCTGGATTGGTTACAGCCTGGTGTGTTTTGGAAAATCTTAGGAAAGGATTTTAAGAACTAAGATGTGGCCAGATTTTCGAAAGCCTTGCTTGCCAAGATAAGAAATTTGGAATTGGTCAGTTAGGAAATAGGCAACCACAGAGTATCTGTATCCTGGAATGACACAAATTAAAGAAATGCTTTTAAATACGAACAGTATGAAGAAACGTAATAAAATCTTTATAAAAGGGAAACTGGTTTAAAGGTTAATCTAATGAAGTAATAAATGTTGCAACTAAGGTAAGCTATAGAAAGTGGGTGAATATCCCTCCTAACCTTTCTCATGTTATCCAACTATCCACCTTTTAACTGTGAGAAGATAGGCAAATTTAGCCTCAACCTTTCAAAACTGATGAAAAATAATTTTGAGTTGCTGACCTACTAATTAATTAAAAATATAATTATAATGGAAACCATGTCACAAGTAAAACAGCATCAGTTCAATATGTATTGATTTAAGCATGTCAATTACTTTTGTTTATTGATGGACTCAAAATTAAACAGAACATGAACAGTTCCGTATTACCAACAGTAAGCCTAATATCTTGAGACATAAAAGTACAGTAATAAAAAGTTGCTATCTTTATTCTCAATTTCAGTTACAATACCTGTTTTCAATTATGAGGTAGTGAAATATAGCTGCAGTTTCTTTAGGTTGGATGTGTATGAGAGGTAGCAAAGCTACTATTACGTGACTGAGAAGGGAGCCTAGATAAGCATGATCCAGGCAACGAACAAAACAGTCCCAAGCTCTATGTGAAAAAACAAATAAAAGTTAAAAGTCGTATTATTTTTATTATTTGTAAAGCCCCATCAATGAGTTGTTAGCTAAATAAACAATACAAACAATAAAATTACAAGGTAGCTGTAAAAATGGAATAAAGATTAGTACTGTATACTCAAAAACTTAATATATTAGGTCAAAAAAGCAAGGTCAATGGGGCCAGCCGAGTGGCTCAGGTGGTTGGAGCGCCATGCTCCTAACACCGAGGTCGCCGGTTCGATTCCTACATGGGCCAGTGAGCTGCACCCTCTACAGCTAAGATTGTGAACAACAGCTCTCCCTGGAGTTGGGCTGCTGGGAGCAGCCGGAGGTTGGTGTGAGCTGCCTCGGGCTGTGAGTGGCCAACCAGGGGGACTAGACTGAGAAACAATGGCTTGTACTTGTACCAGTGGGGGAGAAAGGTGGAAAAAAAATAAATAAATAAATAAATAGGAGACAAACGATTTAAATAAGATTAGCAATGTTGACAACTGCTGAGGTTAGGAAATGGATATGTAGGGGTTCACTACATTATTCTATTAAAAGATTTCTGTTTAAAGATTTTGTTAAAAGATTTCACAGTAAAATATTTTGAAAGAAGTAAACATCCCTTTTCAATACAAATAGCCTTTGTATTTTAATTATTTACCATTAGAATCCAATTTCCCTCAAAGAGATAAGAATCCAAGTTAGTGCTCCTGGGAAATGCACAACACCTAATAACTCAGGCAGTCTTTTACCTGCAACACAATTCGGGAAAATCATCCTTGAATCGAAGGCCTGTTCTCAGTGTGGTCATCATCTTCACCCTCACAGAACTGACATGTTTGGGTCCCATCAGTTTCATCAAGGACATCAAACTGTTCAAGGCCTAAAAAGTAATTCAGGATTTAAAATAAAGCCTATAAAGCAAGCTGACAAGAGGTGAGCCCTAAAGACAAGTGCATTCCACCCGAATCTCAGAGCAGTATCTATGCTCTGGCAACACAAGGTCTAAGACATGCTGGCAAGTTCATTTTCTCCAACCTTACATAAGAATTATGAGTTTGAAAAATACAAGTTCTGTTCTGTATTTTTTCCCCCTTGAAGGTGATTTGTTATTTTGGTCCTGGTGGTTTTCTGGGCAATGATTTTCAAATTTATTAAGAACATAATATCTATTGTTTAATTTTCTTCATATCCACCCAAACTGCTATGCAGTACATGCATTTTCATCCCAATGGTACTAAACTGAAGGTACTCTGAATTTAGTAAAACAAATAAGTCACTGATGACATATCCAGAAAATAATACACACATTTTATTGTGTGTGGAACACCCAATCAGACTTGTAGCAATAGCTCCAGATCTAATGAAGGGGTAAAGAAACTCTCTAGTCAACGTTAACTATATGCCAAAACATGCAAGCTCTTTATGACTTAAGACAAACTCTACAGTTTTCTTAGATCTAAAGTCATTCTCTCACTTGGGACAACAATAAGAAAGATTCCATGTAGATGGACGAAAAGTTGTTTGGGGGATTAAATTTACAGTCAACACCAAAAGAACAAGTATTGGTTGATGAGTTTGTAGAGTTTAATATTGTATCATGTCTTTCTTAGCTCCTTAAGGTTATTAAGAGAAGGGTAGTACAGACTGAAATAAAATTCCATTCATGTATTTTCACTATAATTTTACTGACTGTAGAGGTGGAAAGCAAATCAGTATTTAAACTTCTATCCCAATCTATGGACAAAAATTTCCAGGGTGACCAACTGCTACAAGTAGTCATAATGAAACTTCATTGTGCCAAATATATTTAAACATAAACTGACAAATAACTGAAGTTACTTTACTCACTATGTATAACCTAGTATTTCTGGTATTCAAAAACACCATGGATCATGACCCACATCACACCAATGAATTCCACTATGCAACTTTTTTTTGAGCGATCAGGGATTACTGGTCTCTTTTTTTCCCACTAAGGTAGACATGAGCCTGAAACTGTTAGCACCATCACCTGGGACTCTGAGCTAAGAAATTGATTTGGAGAGTACTGTGTCCAAAATCAAGCAACGCCCGAAACTATATTATCATTATACTTTTAGTTACAGAGCCAACAAATTCCTTTCAACCAGTTTGGGTTGGCTTTTCTGTTTCTTACTAAAAAAAGAACTGTAAATGATATAATTCCTCTTTTTTCACTCCCCAAAAGCTTATACAAGTTGTTCAGTAATGCAGAATATCCTGTTTGATTACTTCTTATCTTTGAATGTTTGTAGGTAGGAGCAGAAATCATATCTGCATATTCTATACAAATTCTATTCCGGTGCTTTGGCTTTGCAACTCAACTATCACTACCTACCATTTTCTTATCTTCGATGCCAACACTGGAGCTCAGTAACTGCATGTTAAAAAAGGCTAAAATGCCCAATAACTTAGGTTGCAAATAATCAGCCTAAGGAAAAACAAAAACACATAAAACAGATGTTACATAAATTTTACACAGATCAAATTTCATAAACCAACAATTTAATTATTTAACTAACAATGTTTCTATTTTTACCTAACTCTATCAGAATAACAGAAATAAACACTTGGTGAATTAAATTTCTCCACATGCATATATTTTCACATCTATTATTTTAAAAAAACTAGTGAAGCTGATTTCTAATCACTATGACAAATATGATTAAACAGTCCTGTATAATAAGAAAACATGAGCTTTGGATTATGGAAGGAGCAGCAATGGGGTCCTCAGGATCTGACTCTTGTCAGGATCCAGCGTGGAAAGGAGATTTATCTTAAGGAGAAGAAGAATAGAAAAAGACAAGTGACCACCATTCTAGAGCATTCAGAGCTAAGCTTGGGAAAACAGGCTTGATTAAAGAAAAGGTACCCTCAGAACAAAGGTCTGACGTGGGATCAACATCCTGAGTTAACAGTGATAGAGGGATGGAAGGCTCCAGACATCAACAGTCACAGATTAGGTACCACTGACCATGGCACTTTGGGTTAATTCTTTCTTGAAAGAGGGTCCTAGAGGAGAAGGTATGGACTTTAAGTCAGCCAGACCTGGGTTTGAACCCCAGTTTTGACACTTCCTAGTGTGTGATATTGAGCAAATTACTTAACTCCTCTGAATCTGTAAAATGGGAACAACAAAAGCACCTATTACCTAGAGTTGTTGTACAGGTTAAATAAGATGCACCAAGCACTTAGAATATAATAAAGTGTTAAATAAATTTAAGTTGTTAATATTATTACACACTGGGAATGCGAGTAATCTGCAACGAAGAATATTCCTCTCTTTCAAAATCTTTATGTACAGGCAAGGAAAGGTGAAAGAAAAAGAGCTGGGGGGAGTAACAATTTAAAGTATTTTCTAACTCTGGAAGAAAGTTGCATTGCTGATGCTGAGGCACCTGATGTTGGTATCTCCAGGTTACACACACCACCGGGGGCCGAGTGGGGCAGGAGGGTGTGTACTACACACCGTACAGAGGAAGTTATTATAGGTGTTCAACACATCCCTCCAGATTAGATGTTGATATAAACTTTTCCTAGCCGAGCATAGAAAATCGTGTGTTGTTTTAGCCCAAAATTACATTTAATTTGTGAACTTCAGATTAGGCTTAATAATCTGTAACTCATTAATTGCATGAATCCAGCCCATGCTTCTTAAATGAAAAGCAGATATAGATGCAATTCACATGGTCGAAGTCAACATCCTAATTTTAAAGCTCTTGCATTTAGACAAAGATTTCATTCATCTGCCACTGACCAAGTATTTATTATCTATGCCTAGAATACTGTGCCAGGTACAGGTGTACAAGATAAGCAAAGTCACTTTCTCCCTACTAGCTTACATGGGAGACTAATATGAGTGGAAGACATTTAATAAGTAAATATATAAATAAGGTTGCGATAAGTGCTAAAAGGAAATAAACATGATCACATGATAGAGGAAAACAGATGAGGGAGTTTACATAGAGTAATCAGGAAACTCTTGAGATCTAAAGAATGAGAAAGACCCAGGAGATGATTCCAAGTATTATTATTCCACTAGAGCAGGGGTGTCCAAACTGCGGCCCGCGGGCCAACTGGGGCTTGCAATCCATTGTTAATTGGCCCACAGCAAATTCCAAAAATATATTTTGTTTACTTAAATAAACCAGATGAGGCAACACGTACTTCACCTCGAGTGAGTGGTCCGGCTGTTTGTGTATTTTACTGCATATGGCCCTTGGTGAAAACCATTGAAAAAAGTTTGGACACCCCTGCACTAGACTATCTAGTGCAAAGGCTCTGAAACAGGAAAAAGCTTGACAAGTTTAAGAAACACAAATAAAACAATGCTAAAACATAGGGAGAAACGAAGAAAAGAGTTGTGCAATATGAGGGTGGAAAGGTGTGCAGGTTATATGTAGCCTTGTAAGTTTTATTATGAGAGCAATGAAAACCATGGAAGGAACTGCAGCAGAACGATGACCTGAGTTTAAGTTATAAGAAGAGCACTTCAAATGCTGTGTAAATAACTAAGTAAAGATGTAGGGAGGGAAAAGTGAAGGGAAAGAACAATTAGGAGTCTTCTGCAGTTGTCTCAGAGAAAGATGACGGTCATTTGTATGATGGTAGTGGCAGCAGAGATGGAAAAATATATTTGGGAGACAGATTTGATAGAATTTACTGATACTTAATTATAAAGAATGAAGGAAATGGAGGGCTCATGAATACCTCCCAGGTTTTGATTTGTGCAATCAGGTAGGTAGTGGTACTATTTCCTGAGATAGGGAAGACTTGGAGGTAAATAGCTTAGGGAGGGAAAAATCAACATTTCTAAAGAACATGTTATATTTAGACTTGTTTGAGATGCTTATATGACAGGCAAGTAGAGATGACAAAGAGAAAGCTGGATGATCTGTGTCTGCCACACTCTCTCACCCTGAGATCCATTCTCCCCTTTTCTGACCCGCTCTGTGCCTGGGCTTACCAGATGAGATCACTCAAAAGCCCTTACTCTCTGACTTCCCACTGAATTGAGTCAACAGGGAGCACTGATGCGGAACAGAGGGCAGTAGGAAAGAACATGGTATTTACATTTCCTGCTCCCTCTGGGTTTTGAGGTGGTTCTGGCAGTGGCCACATTCCTTTACAATGAGAGTCCTCCCCCCTCACCATGATTATAGCTCTCAGCCAGGTTCTGGTAACACCATTTTTCCTCCTTGCCCAGGACTAAGAGGAGCATACGTTTTTTGCTGTTCCTAGTCCCTGGGTTCCTTAACATTCCATGTTCATTCTCTTAATCTTGCCCATGACAATGAAAATAGCCCCTTTATTAAATTATTTTTAGTAAAACATTTTTGTGTGCGTGCCATCTGCATTTGTGTGTTAGGTCCTGCCAGGATCTTACCTGTATAAAGCCACAAGTCCAAAGCTCAGGAGAGGTCTGGATTGGAATTTCAACTGTGTATTGTCAAATTATAAAATCATGTTAAAGCAAAGGACTAGATTCGTTCTCATTTAGGGAGACAATGATGATAGAGGAAAATACCCAATTACATAGTCCTAAATCAATCTAACATTTAGGGGATAAAGTAGAGGGAAAGAGCCAATAATGACTAAAATGAGTGCAAAGTTAAGTAAAAATGGAAATCGAGAAAAATGTGGTATCTCACAGGTGCCACAATAGGACGGGATAGTCAGTGGTATTGAATGCTACTGAAAGGTTGAATAAGACAGGAAAGAGAAGTGACCACTGGATTTACAGCAGGAAGACTATTTTTGACCTTGACAAAAAGAATTTCAGTAGAATAGTGAGAACAGAGTCAGGGTACAAAAAGCTAAAGAACGAATGGGAAATGGGAAAGCAAAGACAAAAACGTCTAGAGATATTTTACTGATAGGCCTTTGAGTTTCTTGAAGGAATGACGGCAACCAAAAGGGAAAAATAGTAATAAGCCTGAGGATTTATATTATTTTTTCAGATAGAAAATAAAATAGTAAAGTGATTTCAATTACAAATTTAAGATAGGAAAATATCAAAAGAGATAATATATCTTCTAATTTCCCTTAAATCCAACAATGGATTTAAATATAGTTAGAACTGATACGGTTAGTATATTATGCCAAAAAAGGGTAACTGGGGGGTAGTAGCGACAACCTACAAATGTATTTCAATCTATAGTTCAAAAATAGTGAAGGAAAGTAAATAAACATTTTCACCCAGTGAGAAAATAAAATCTAAAATCATTTGAAAACATATATTTTTCAGTGCTAATATGTTGTTAATGCCTTGCTGTGACCACGCAATTTAAATCATCAACCTTTCAAAAAAAAATTTCCAATTTAAAATTTAAACTAATGTCTAGCATTTGAAAAATACACAAAACATTTGTTTCTCCAATTTCATAATTAAGCTACAAAAAGAAGGAAAAAAAACTCACATAACATATTCCTTACCATTAATTCAGGTGATATGATCTCTCTTGGGCCCTGATATGGATCATCACTAGATGCAAATGAGGCAAGGATTGACAGGCCATTGAAAACCTGTTGATAGTGTTCTCCAATCCGTAGCAATAACTCATTATGCAGTCCTTGGAAATCTTGTCTCAACAGGCTCCCCAGTTCAATTTCTGTTTCATTCTAATCAAAAGACACATTTTTAAAAAATTAAACTTTTTTTTCTACATACTAACACCCTGGAAATAAGTATATTCATTTTCACACACTAATAGTAAGTCAGAAGCTCTGGATCAGGTGACAAGATTTATTAATGATATTTTTTAAAGGCATTGGAAAATGATTCTAATCTTGTTCTCTCCTGATAGGTCTCCCATGGGCTACAGATAATGAAGAGAAATGATTAGATTTTATTGTGAAATAAAAATTTAAAAAGGAAGTCCCAGTTTTCTATAAGGTCTTAAAATATCATCAATTCATTATTCAAATATCCATAACCCGAGAAGAAAGATAGTACTGGCTTAGAGCACAGTCTTCCTAATCAAACTGCTGAGATTTAAATTCCAGCTTTGTCACTTATTAGTTGTGTTGTGACGTGAACAAGTTATCTAATCTGACCTTTCGCTGCCTTAGTTTTCTCATCTTAAAATGGAAAAATAATAGTATGAGTGAAATGATCCATATAAAGTTTCTGACATGTAGTAAGCACTCTATAAATACTTACTGTATTTCCCTGAAAATAAGACCCAGCTGGACAATTAGCTCTAATGCATCTTTTGGATTAAAAATTAATATGAGACCCAGTATTACATTATATTACCTGGTATTATATTATATTATACCCGGTCTTATATAAGACCCGGTTTTATATTGTATTATATTATGTAAGACCCAGTCTTATTATATTATTATTATTATTATTACATAAGACCCAGTCTTATATTATAGTAAAGTAAGACCGGGTCTTATATTAATTATTCCTCTAAAAGATGCATTAGAGCTGATTGTCCGGCTAGGTCTTATTTTGGGGGAAACACGGTATTATTATCAGTCCACCTCTATAATACAGATTTTCTTTCTCAAAATGAATAACTATGTTCACTATTCAGTAACTCTCATATGGAAAGAGATCTATTGCTGTCATACCATGAAACACACGAAATAAATTAACATCAGAGAAAATACTAATAGTAAAGTCACATCTGCGTATCTGACAGGTTCTCCTATTAGAGTCTCATATTCTTCAAAGATATTGCTAGTATGACACCAAAGAAGAAGCAGGCTATAATTTAAAATTAAAAAACTAGAGAGCTGTGTGCCCGGTTAGCTCAGTTGGTTAGAGTGTGGTACTAACACCAAAGTTGCCAGTTCGATCCGCTCATGAGCCACTGTTAAGATGCACCCTCCTTAAAATAAAATAAAAAAATAGGGAGAAACTAGGTCAAATTGTAATCAGAGCATTAATTAACCAAACCAAATACTGACACTGTACTACAGTTGAAGGGCATTGCCTCTTCCTATAGATATAATTACCTACATGTCATTAGTCAACTTATAGTTCCAATCAATTAAAAAATTCTAAAATGAAATTAGCTGAGAACCTGATCCATGAATGGATGATTATCACATGACATTACGGTGAACTGATCCAAGAAAATAACAAAATAATAATTCTACTTAATAAATCCCTCTAGGCCCAGGACAAAGCTTATTTACATACCATTTGAACTTATATTACTCTAGGATAGGCTATAAATTACCCATTCTCCTTCCTAAAGAATGTTACCACAGCTTTCCAATAATGCTAATTTAAGCAAGAGTAAAAATATATATAAATATTCAATTACCTTCAGATAATGAAGGGCACGTTGTAATTCATCCTTGGAACAGGAACAGACCAAGTGAGAAAAAATATATTTGAAGTTATTTATTAAGATCTCTCTACGATTGACATTTAATTGTTTTCCTAAAGTCCGAATGAGAGCAGAAGCTGCAGGGCTTGCTTTGGCAGCAAGGTCAGGTAGCAGAACTTGTAACGTCCTCTGAAAAAAAACCACAACAATTACCAAAAAGTACATTTGTACAAGTGATAAAATAAACTGTGCACAAAAATATTTTCAAATACCATGCAAATCTGAAGCCCACATATGACATACTTGAATTCAGATTTACCATTTATTCATTCAACAGATATTTAATGAGCATCTACTATGATTCAGGCACTATAGATACAGTAGTGAAAAAAAGGCAAGGTCCTTAGTGACAGAGTTTACATTGTAGAGGGAGAGACAGACAAGAAATAAGCTAATGTATAAGTAAAGAAAATAATTTTTCATGAGTATTTGTTAAAATATATTCATGCTCTACGGCAGTAGTTCCAAGCCTGATTTATTATTTGAGTTAACTTGGATTTAGACAATAAGAAAGAGTAATCATAAATACAATAGTTTAAGATTTTAAATTAAAAAGTTGATGCCGTACCATTAAAGTAAATCTTTTCAACACACCCACCATCCCACCATGGCAATAAATCTATTTTGATTTTGGTCTATTTCCCTTAAGATCATATTCACAAAATGTATACAAACTTCCCAACATAAAATGGTTTGCCTTTCATTTATTCATTCGACGTGTATCTAATAAACACCTCCTATGTGTCAGTCGCTATCTTAGGCAGTGAGATGTGACAGTGAGCAAGACTCAGGCCCTGCCCTCAGAGACATTTAGACACTTCTTGTGTTATGCCTTTCAGCTTAATATTAATCCTATAACACTGTTATAACACCATAAAGTAGTTTCTACAAAGTATTCATAATTACTATGTGAATGTTTACATAACATTCTATGACCTAAACATTTAGTTTCTTCTCAAGTTTTTGTTTAGTTTTTTGGGTTTTTCTTTTAAGGGGGGTGCAGCTCACAGTGGCCCATGCGGGTATTGAACCGGCAACCTTGGTGTTATCAGCACCATGCTCTAACCAACTGAGCTAACCAGCCACCCCGGTTTTATTTAGTTTTGCTACTTGGAAAATACGGCAGTAAACACCTGTGCTTTTTGGTTCCCAGAGTGGAATTACTGAATGTAAAGGTAAGTATATCTCTGTGGTCCTTACTATACACTGTCATATTTCCTTCCAGAGTTTGACCAATTTATTATACAAGCAGTTTAAGTTTGTTAAAATATAGTAACAGTGGAGGGAAAAATTCTGTATGAATCACTATTGTTATTAGCTAAGAGTAATGATAAACTTTGACTTTGGGAAGAGGTAACAACAAGATAATCTACTCCATCATCTTTCAAATCTCAGCCCTAATGACTTTTCACAGGCTTCCCCAACCACTCCATATTTCCACTTGTCCTTTGAATTCACAGATTATCTATACTACGACTTTTGTACTATATTACCCCATCTCCTTAGGGATTGAAATTATATTAGAATTGGCATTACCAATGAAACCGCACATAGCACTGAAGACACAAGAACACTGTCGGAGTCAAGATGGCAAAGTAAGGTAAATACTGTGCTCGCCTCCTCCTATGACCACATCAAAATTACAACCAAAATGTGTAACAATCGACCTGGAGAACCATCAGAAAACTACCTGAACAGAAGTCTTATGACTAGGGATACAGTGAAGCAGCCACGTCGAGGCTGTTAAGAGAAGTGGAGATGTGAAACAGGCTGGCCTCACGCGCATGTGGTGTTTGAGAATTGGGAGTGATATCTCAGCTGCAGAGGACCCCCTGAGGAGCAAGGGGATCCAGTCCCACAAGGGACTCCCCAGCCCAGACCACCAGTGCCAAAAACAGCTGCTGCCACAACATCTGGCTATGATAATGAGCAGGGTGACTGTCCGACTGGGTGAGATAGAAGGCTGCTAGAAGTCCAGGCATCCTCTTGCCCGAGCACAGACTCGCTTGCTCCCAGGCACTCACCCTTCAGCAGAGGGACAGCAGTTCAGAAAGGAAAAAGCTGAGTTGTGTAGTTTCAAGACAAGGGCTAAAGGGACAGCAGCCATTATCTCTATGTTGAGCCCTCCTCCCACGCAGCCAGCAGGCAGGTGCCATCTTTACTGTGTTGAGCTCTCCCCCGACATTACCAAATCTTTATCTGCACTGGCCTGGTGAAATCTGCTCACTCCACCCTGGTGGCTCCCTGAAACCCCACCCTACCCAACACTGCCACAGGCTCTTTCAGCAGTAGGCAGCAGGCCTTAGCATGTGCTGCAGTCTTTCTTAAAACACTCTCAGAGGTCTTCAGGACCCAGGCAGGTGGTGGCAGTCCTCAGTGTGCCGTGGGCCTTTTGCTGAGTGGAAAAAAGCTCAGCACTGGTGCCATATCTGAATCTGCATTAACTTCATGAATACCACTCACCCCACCCTGGTGACTCCTGGAGACAGACCAAGCCTCACCCAACATAAGGATTCTTTCAGCAGCTGAGCCTTATGGGCAGCTAGCATTGGCAGGCCTCACGGTGACCTGTGCCCTTTGCTGAACTGCCACAGGCCTGGTACTGGTGTCATCCAGATTTGGTTCGTGGCGTAGCCTCTCCCATATGCTTCCAGTTCCAGCACAGGCAGTTACCAAACACAGACCACTTTTTAGCTCTCCCAGGTAGTCTCAGGCTGGATATAGGCAGCGGTTGGCCTGCACCAGAACCACCCCGTACAAGAGTCCCCAGAACCAACACACCCACTGGCCAGCTTCAGAACACAGAAGAGCACCGCCAGACTAGCCCTTCAAGAAGCACACCCAAAGGATGGTCTCAGCAAGCACAGAGCCTTCTGGGGCTTTTCTTGCTCTATGGGGTCAGCCCCCACACAGCAGCTCATATGCAGTGTCATGGCCAATCCTCACAGCCAGTCAGCCTATAGTCAAGCCCACCCACTGACATACCAAAAGCAATCAAGGCCCATCTGCAACAGGAGGGCACATAGAGTCCACACAAAAGACACTCCTGGAGCACCCAGCTGAGGTGATCAGGAAGACTGCACCACTGGGCCACACAGGACACCTACTACATAAGGCCACCTAACCAAGGCAGGGAGATGTATCAGATCTACCTAATAAATAGAAATAAACACAGAGAGACAGTCAAAATGAGGAGACAAAGAAACATGTCCCACGTGAAAACAACAGGAGAAAACTCTGGGAAAAGCGCTACACAAAATGGAGGCAAGCAATCTACCAGATACAGAGTTCAAAACACTGATTATAAGGATGCTCAAGGAACTTAGTGAGAACTTCAACAAAGAGATAGTAAGCATAAAAAGGAGCAAAGAAACCATGAAAAAGAACCAGTCAGAAATAAAGAATACAATAATTGAAATGAGGAATACACTAGAAGTAATCAAGGTAGCAGAAAACACCCAATCACACACACAAAAAAAAGAATAAAGAAAAAACAAAAGGATACTTTAAAGGACCTCTGAGACAACATCAAGCATAAAAACACTCACATCACAGAGTTACTAGAAGGAGGGGAGAGCAAGGAATTGAAAACCTATTTGAAGAAATAAGGACTGAAAACTTCCCTAAACTAGCGAAGGAAACAGACATACAAGCCCAAGTAGCACAGAGAATCACAAACAAAGGGACCCACATCAAGACATATCATAATTATAATGACAAAGGTTAAAGACAAAAAAAATTAAAAGCAGCAAGAGAAAGGGAGTTTGTCACCAACAAGGGAGCTCCCATAAGATTGTCAACTGATTTCTCAACAGAAACTTTGCAGGCCAGAGGGATTGGCACAAAATATTCAACATGATGAAAAGTTAGGACTTACAACCAAGGGTACTCTACCCAGCAAGGCTGTCATTTAAAAATGAAGGAGAGATGAAGAGCTTCCCAGACAAAAAGAAAAAACACGCTACAGGAGTTAATCACCACCAAACGAGTATTATAAGAAATGTTAAAGGGACTTGTTTAAAAAGAAAAAAAAAAAAAAAAGGTAAAAAATATGAACAATAAAATGATAACTACATACCTATCAATAACTACTTTAAATGTACGTAGATTAAATGCCCCGATCTAAAGACTTAGGGTGGCTGAATGGATAAGAAAACAAGACCCATACATATGCTGCCTACAAGAGACCCACTTCAGATCGAAAGACTACAAGTCTACACAAAGACTACAAGTAAAGGGATGGAAAAAGATATTTCATGCAAATGGAAACAAAGTTGTGGTAGCAATACTTATATCAGACAAAAGAGACTTTAAAACAAAGGCTATAATAAGAGACAATTAGGATATTTCATAATGATAAAGAGATCAATCCAACAAGAGGATATAATCCTTATAAACATTTATGCACCCAACATAGGAGCACCTAAATATATAAAACAGATTTTGACGAACATAAAGGGCGATCAACAGTGAAACAGTCATAGGGGAATTTAACACCTCATTGACTCAATGGATAGATCTTCCAGACAGAAAATCAACACAGAAAAAGCAGCCTTAAATTACACATTAAGACCAGATTGATTTAATTGATATTTTTAGAGCATTTCATCCCAAAGCAGCAGAATATACACTCTTTTCAAGTGCACACTGAACATTTTCGATGACAGACTATATGTCAGGTCACAAGACCATATGTTAACTCTCAATAAATTTAAGAAAACTGAAATCATATCAATTCTTCTTTAACCACAATGGCAAAAAACTAGAAATCGATTACAAGAAAAAAACTGAAAAACACATAAACACATGAAGGCTAAATAACAAGTTAGTAAACAGTGAATGGGTTAACAATAAGATCGAGGAAGAAATCAAAAGATATCCTGAGACAAATGAAAATGAAAACACAATGCCCAAAATCTATGGGACACAGAAAAAGCAGTCTTAATGGGAAAATTCATAGCAATACAGGCCCACCTGAAAAAACAAGAAAAATCTCAAATAAACACTCTAATGTTACACCTAAAGGAACTAGAAAAAGAACAACAAAGCCCAATGTGAGTAGAAGGAAGGAAAGAATAAATATC
Organism: Rhinolophus sinicus; assembly: GCF_057876585.1. Taxonomy (NCBI): domain Eukaryota; kingdom Metazoa; phylum Chordata; class Mammalia; order Chiroptera; family Rhinolophidae; genus Rhinolophus; species Rhinolophus sinicus. Next base: position 108,163,723 of record NC_142517.1, on the reverse strand, counting down.
GGAGCAGAAATAAATGAAATAGTCTAAAATAACAATACAACAGATCAATGAAAACAAGAGCTGGTTCTTTGAAAAGATAAACAAAATTGGTAAATCTTTAATCAGACTCATCAAGAAAAAAAGAAAGAGGACCCAAATAAATAAAATCAGAAATGAAAGAGAAGTGACAAATGACACCACAGAAATATAAAATATTATAATAAAATACTACAAACAATTATATATGCCAAAAAAGTGGACAATCTGGAAGAAATGGATAAATTCCTAAAAACATACAATCTTCCAAGACTAAATTAGAAAAAAGAAGAAACAGAAAATCTGAACAGATTGATTACTACTAACAAAATCAAATCAGTAATCAACAAGCTCCCAAAAAACAAAAATCCTGGACTGGACGGCTTCACAGATGAATTTTACCAAACATTCAAAGAATTACACCTATACTTCTCAAACTACTCCAAAATATTCCAGAGGAGGGAAGTCTCCCAAGCTCATTTTATGAGGTCACCATTACCGATTCCAAAACCAGGTGAACATAGATGCTAAAATCCTCAACAAGGGCCAGCCCCGTAGCTCAGGTGGTTGGAGAGCCATGCTAATGCAGAGGTCACCGGTTCAATTCCCACATACGCCAGTGGGCTGCACCCTCTACAGCTAAGATTGTGAACAATAGCTCTCCCTGGAGCTGGGCTGCTGTGAGCAGCTGGAGGTTGGCGTGAGCAGCCGGAGGTTGGCGTGAGCTGCCGTGGGCTGCTGAGTGCTGCCACAGGCTGCAGTGTGCTGCTATGTGCCGCCATGAGCGGCCAGCGTGACTGGCCAGCAGCCAGCGTGAGCTGCCGTGGCTGCAGTGTGCTGCTGTGGGCTTCTGTGGGCTACTGTGCGCTGTTATGAGCGGCCGGCGGCCAGCATGAATGGCAGGCAGCCAGCGTTGAGTGCCTGGCAGCCAGTGTGAGTGGCTGGCAGCTATCGTGAGTGGCCGGCAGCCCTCGAGAGCTGCCCTGAGCTGCTGTGATTGGCCCACCAATGACCGGTGACCGACTGCCTCAGTTGGGGGAGCGCGAGACTCAAAATACCAGCATGGGCCAGGAAGCTGTGTCCTACACAACTAGACTGAGAAACAACAGCTTGAACTGGAGTGGAGGGGAGGATGGGAGGCGAAAGAAGGGGGGATTAATCCTCAATAAAATATTTAGCAAACCTACCCTGTTTCCCCGAAAATAAGACCTAGCCGGACAATCAGCTCTAATGTGTCTTTTGGAGCAAAAATTGATATAAGACCTGGTCTCATATTATATTATAGTATATAACACCCAGTCTTATAGTAAAACAAGACCAGGTCTTATATCAATTTTTGCTCCAAAAGACACATTAGAGCTGATTGTCCAGCTAGGTTTTACTTTTGGGGAAACACAGTAATTCAGTAACACATTAAAAACATCACACACCATGATCAAGTGGGATTTATTCCTGGGATGCAAGGCTGGTTCCATACCTGCAAGTCAATTAATGTGATACACCACATAAACAAAATGAAGTATAAAAACCATCTGATCATATTAATAGATGCAGAAAACATGTCTGACAAAATCCAGCATCTATGATTTTAAAAAAATGAAATAAAAATAAAAAACCAACTCAGCAAAGTGGAAATAGAGGTAACACACCTCAACATGATAAAGGCCATATCTGACAAACCCACAGCTAACATCACACTCAACAGTAAAAACTTGAAAGCTTTTCTTTAGGATCAGGAACAAGACAAGCATTTTTACTTTCACTTTTATTCAACATAGTATTGGAAGTCCATGCCACAGCAATCAGGGAAGAAAAAGAAATAAAAGGAATCTGAACTGGAAAGGGCAAGTAAAACTGTCAATATTTGAAAGAAATAACACCGTTAAAATATCCAAACTACCCAATCTATAGATTCAATACAATCCCTATGAAAATATTAATACCAATGGCATTTTTCACAGAACTAGAATAAATAATCCTAAAATCTGTATGGAACCACAGAAGATCCCAAATAGCTACAACAATCCTGAGAAAAGAAGAACAAAGTTGGAGGTATCAAGGTACCTAATGTCAAACTATACTACAAGGCTATAGCAGTCAAAATAACATAGTACTGGCCTGAAAACAGACACTTAGATCAATGGAATAGAATAGAGAGGCCAGAAATAAACCCATGCCTACATGGTCAACTAATCTGTGACAAAGGAGGCAAGAATTTACAATGGGGTACAGACAGACTATTCAATAATGGTGCTGGGAAACCTGGACAGATACATGCAAAAATGTGAAACTAGACCACCTTTTATACCACATACAGTAATAAACTCAAAATGAATTAAAGACTTAAGTGTAGGACCTGAAACCATAAAACTCCTAGAAGAAAACATAGGAAGTAAACTCTGTGACATCACTCTTAGTAATATTTTTACTGATATATCTCCTCACCCAAGGGAAACAAAAGAAAAAATAAACAAATGGGACTACATCAAACTAACGTAAGAAACCATCAGCAAAACAAAAAGATAACCTACTTAATGGGAGAAGATATTTTCCAATAATACATCTGATAAGAGGTTAATATGAAACATTTATGAAGAACTCATACAACAACAACAACAACAACAAAAATCCAATTAACAAATGGGCAAAGGGCCTGAATAGACATTTCTCCAAAGAGGACATACAAATGGCCAATAGACATGTGAATAGACACTCAACATCACTAATCATCAGAGAAATGCAAATAAAAACCACAGTGAGACACCACCTCACTCCTGTCAGAATGGCTATCATCAATAAACCAACAAGCAAGTGTTGGCAAGTATGTAGAGAAAAGGGATCCCTCGTGCACTGTTGGTGGGATTGCAAATTAGTGCAACCACTATGGAAAACAGTATGGAGGGTCCTCAAAAAATTAAAAATAGAACAACCTTATGACCCAGCAATTCCACTTTTGGGTATTTATGCTAAGAAATCCAAAATACTAATTTGAAAAGATATATGCAGCCCTATGTTCACTGCAGCACTATGTGTAATAGCCACGATATGGAAGCATCCTAAGTGTCCATCAATACAAGACTGGGTAAAGAAGAGGTGGTACATATACATATGGTGGAATGTTACTTGGACACAAAAAATGATGAACTCTTAACCATTTGCGAAAAAATGGATGGACAAAGACGGTATCATACTAAACGAAAAAGTCACACCAAGACAAATACCATATGATTTCATTTATATGTGGCATCTAAAGAACAAAATAACTGAACAAACAAACTCATAGATACAGAGAACATTTTGATGGTTGCCAGTGGGAGAGCTGGGTGAAAAAGGTGAAGGAATTAAGAAGTACAGATTGGTAGTTATGAAATAGTCATGGGATGTAAACTACAGCATAGGGAATATAGTCAATAATATTGTAATAACTATGTATAGTACCACGTAGGTAGACTTATTGGGGGGATCACGTCACAAATTATATAAATGTCAAACTACTATGCTGTACAACTGAAACTAATATAAAATAATATTGAATGTCAACTGTGAAAAAAAAAGACTTAAGGGCTCAGTCAACTGAATAAACCAGTGTTAATCAATTAGCATTAACCTTTCAAAATAGCTAACCATACAGAGCAATGACTCAAATCAACATGAAATTAAATATTATAACATAGGTAACATTGTCCTATCAGTCAAAAGAAAACATAAATTTGAAAATCTAGGGTCTATACACTCCTCAATGTACCTGCCACATTTTCTTTTAAAAAATCTAGAACACACACAGAACATTAAATTGAAAAACCTCAATTAAGTCGACTATGCTATGCCACTTACAGTAAGGAAACGATTGAGATCAGGAAAGTCAAAAACATTGGCAATTTCAGACAAGGTATTTAAAGCCATTTCTCTCTGGTGAGCCACATCTTGTTTTCGCATCTCCGCACTGTGGCTTGGAGTACTAGGAAGTGCTGTCATCTGACTGGAGTGGAGGGATTCCACCAAAAACTGGAGCAAAATGATTTGTTACTTTTCACACAAGGAAGAAAATTTAACTAATACTTTTTAAGGTAACATAAACGACAGTATCAGATAGTATTAGAAACATATTACCTGAATTACCACTCATTTAATTTTTCCAACAACCTTAATGAAATGGGTTATGCATAATCTCCCTTTTACAGATAAACCAACCAGGCTTACTTAAGAAACTTGAATATCTTGCTTAGGATTATATCAACACAGGGCAAAGCCAGTATTTTAGTATATCCTAACTTTTCAGCCATGAATTGAATCAACCTTTTTTAAAACAAAGTGCCTTAGCCATAATATCAAGGCATAAAGGAGTTTATCATCACTAAAAGAATGGCTAAAAAGGAACGGTATCTCTTTTTAGATTAACAATAGAGCATGACTATCCAATATATTATAAGATAGTTTTCCCATCTCCCATTTACAATCTACATCTTTAGTCCAAGACGCTAAAATATAAAACTGGCAAGATTTAGGTTCTCTTAAATAACCTGAATACATCATTTCTAAAAACTTACCTTTTAAGGCAAGAAAAATAAAACACATATATGTTCTTTTTTTAACTCTTACAAAGTACTGCTATTTTCCACAGTCGAGGGCAACGCTGACTCTCACCTGACAGATGGGCTTCTTGTACTGGCTGAAGAAGTTTTGCAGCTTAACGCTTTTAGCTGCAACCAGAGCCCTAATTTCTGTGTATGCTGCTCCAGAGACAGATGCTGACTTGGATAGTAAACAATGCAGTAAGTGCAAGAGTGCAAAAGGTACTAAATCTCCTTTTGCGGCCCTAAAATTAAAACAGAAAAGTTATCATCAGTGTCTCAGAAATAAATGGAAATCCACAAATAAATCCATGCTGATATCACATTTCTTTCTATAATATCACATCTCTCATATCACTATTTCAAACACGAGGCAAATAAGGAAACGGCCAAAACAAATAAAGTATATAAATGCTACAAAACATACCTTCCAATATCCCCTGTTGTAAGAATCAAAGTATCCTTCAACTCATTATTTCTTGAGATTTGAGCATGTGTATATGCCTCCTTCATTCTTAAGACAAAAAGCTAGAACAATAAAATTAATTAATTAGTTCAATTTTTCGGGCCAGGTTTATAAAAACACAAATATTTAAAAATAAAAACTCAACCTCTTTTATAAATCCATCTTCAGAGTCCAAGGATTCCAATATATGCTTGATATTTCCACTAAAAGCCACTCTAACATCCTTGTCTGGATCTTCCATTAAATTTAATAAAGTTCCAAGAACTGTTTTGACATCTGTTTCATCTTCTCTAAAATCAAGATGCTTACAAAGATGATATAGATTATCTATGAAAGCTAAAGGGAGAGAGCATGTAATACCCACTTTATCACATTAAATGTCAAAGTTTCACTGTAAAAATATTTTCAATAAATAATGTACTACATAGAATCCTAAGATTCCTTATAATGTAGTATTTAGTACTTAATTCCAAAATTTAGTATTTGTAGAGCACACAGAATTGTGGAGAATTAAAATGAACACTTATAATTCTAAATTTACTTTATACTTAATAAGTTATAAATAATTTAAATCTAAAATAAATTATAGACATTTTTTAAGTCATAAAATGACTAGTCATTTAGATTTTGTATGTAACCTAGATAGACTTAAAAAGCACATTTCACTAATCCGAAGAACTGTGAACTAAGGGCAATTTTAGCCTTACTATTAATCTCACATTAAAAGACTTAGGAAGACCTAGAAACTACCTATCACATACTGTTTTGAAAACTTGAGAACAAGTTACAACTTAGAACCCAAACAACCTTGTAATTGTGTAAAAATGTCATGGTCTCAACAAACCACTGGAAAGTGGTCAAGAAGATACAATCCATAGTCCTCAGCTGGGCCAAGTATCTAACTGTTTGAAGTTCTGAATGTCTGAGGCAGTGACAGGGGACACGTTAGGAAGGCCCTGGTTTCACTAGACAGGATACTGAACCTCAGAATATTGAATCAAAAATCAGGTGTGCCCCATTATGCTGTCAAACCACAAGAGCATTTTAAAAATACAAAAACTACTGCCCTGGGATACAGTCTAATACCAGACTTCCCTTTTATCAATAATTACATGAACATTGAGTCTATCAAGCAAGTCTAATTTTTTAAGGCTTCAGGCTAATTCTGTCATTGATTTTTAAAACAGAGCTTAAGAAGGTTTTAAAATATTAAATGATAAATCACTCACCAAGTTTCACTGGACTAGGTATTTTCTTTTCCAGTAGGAAAAGAAACGGCTTGCAAACAGAAGCTTTTAGTCGAGAAGATGAACATTCATATTGAGAAGTGACTTTTAGGCTCTTACAGAAAAGGTCCATATGTCCATGTTCAGAAAAAGGTTCTGTTAAAGAACTTGTCAAATAAAACATGCCATGAAGTGTACAGACAAGTTGACCAATTATAGAGGCAAATTCTTTCTTGACAATATCAGAATCATCTTTGACTTTATCTCTGGGGGGAAAAAGGTAATAAAACTTGCTTAATTTTGTGGTCTAAATATTAATTAATTAATTTGGGGCAAAAGTAGTGGTAAGACAAAGCCTAGGAAGAAAAAAATTTAAATTGTAAAACTAAAAGCAGTATTTGTTCTATATACCCAGCATTTAACATAAATTTACAAATATGATCTTCCCAATCAGGTTATATATTCAAATTAAAATATTCATACATACATAAGAATCTTGGGAACTCTGTGACAAGAATTCTGCTTCTGCAATAAGATAAAAAATCCATTAACACAGCTAGCTCGGATTACTTCATGGGAGCTCTGCAGGGCCCAGCTGTAAACTGCAGTTCTCCACTCAAGAAATATTCTTCTTGGCAACAGAGTCAGAAGAAACACACACCGTGACTGTGCCTGTGGTGCTGAAAAAGTAAGTCTATTAAATAAGGTTTCTAAGTGTTAATTTTATATACATATACATACATACACCCAGACACACACATTCATTCTTTGCTGTAAAGTCAAATAACATCTAAATATACCAACGGTGCCAAAAAAATGTATAAAAGTAGATAGGGTTTCCAGGCGGGAATTCCCACCCATTCTTAGGAACTTTTTCGTTTTCCTGTTCCCGAATCCCAAGAAAAGTTGGTCAGGAAATCGGGAAAATGGGCTCCTTGAACCCAGGTGGTTGGCAGTATCAGCCGTCACTTTGTGAAAATGATTCATCATGGAGAACAGAAAACAGTTTATATCTTGGGATTCGGGAAGGGGAAAGTGAAAAAATTTCCCTGAGAACAAGTGGGAATTCCCGCCTGGAAACCCTACAAGTGGACACTTTTGTCAACGTTGCTCAAGCAATAGTTCGCAGTAATCAGAAGTGTCTGGACACTGATGGGAACACCACTTTGAGCACCTCTTGTAATTGCAGAAGTCAAAAGTGACTTGTATTCATCATTTGTTATCGGTATATATTGAATATTATAATTTTAATACAGTTTTCCTTTCTTATAATACATTTTTTTGGCTGCATATACATTTTTTTGGCTGTATATGTATTTCATTTAAGTTCTCTTTTCAAAAATAAAGCATATGCACTTAAAAAGGTCGGTGCACATTATTACATAATCAGGAAAATGCAAATTGAAAATCACACCCATCAGATAACAAAAAAATGTGTTTTTAGATAATTACCTTGACATTTCTTTCTTTTTTTTAGATAGCAAAACTTTTAAACTATGACAATGCCAAGTGTTGGTGAGGATGTGAAACAATGGGAACTCCCATATTCTGCTAATAGGAATGTAAACTGGAATGACATTTTTGGAGAATAATGAGGCAGAACAGAGTTCAGGATGTGCAAATCCTACAATTTTTAACTTTTTTACATGTCTCTTTTTTGAATTATTAGAAATGTACCGCCTCTTCTAATTATTGAAAAAATTGAAATGATAAGTGTTAAAGTCCCATCTAGAGATGAGTTAAAACAAAACAAACCACACACACAGAATTTTGTGACCACTTACAGAAGCTATCCGAAATCCTCTGGCTTAATGTTAGCAGATTAGTGGCAAATGTGGTCAACTTTAAAGAATCATCATCAGAATGGGAATAAATCCATGGAAGTGAAAGCATTCCACATAAATCTTCCAGAATGTGATCTTCAAATGATGTTTTTACTACCGAAACACACAATAGGTGATTAATTCTCTTTTCCTTAATCATATTTACTTAATCATCAACTGGAGTTAGAACTAAGATTCAATGAACAGGTGTTCTTAACATAGAGATGAAGTTCTGAGGTCTGTGAACCCCCCAAACTTAAATGTTACTTCATAAAAATATGCATCTATGCATTTTTAAGGAAAAGGATCATAGCATTCTTTAGATTCTCAACTCAAAATTTTTAAAGTTATAATTTCTATTGACTGAAAAAAAATAAATCAAAATATTACACAAATGAATTTGGAACTTGGAAATTACTGACAAGCGTAAGAGAACTGAAAGCAAGAAAATTTTTGTGCATTCCAAACACTTGTTCATTTAGGCCTTAGGCAAAAGAGAAAGCCTATTTCTATACTGATTATCTTTACAGGTTATTTTGATCTACTGCTTATTTATACTCACCTTGACTATAAATCAAAGCATCATATATTTTCATCACTTTATCAATAATTGCCTCCAGGTAAGGTTTCTGAACAGATTCTAACAAACTCCTACAGCTCGTAAGCACTTTTGTGTAAAAATCCAAAGACATCCAAGTTATCATTACTGAAGGTTTCTTCTTACATGGCTGTTGACAGTCCTTGAAATTATGGCTGCAGTCAATACATATTTTTAGAGACAGAATTAAAATTAATTTTGTTAGTCAAACCTAATATTGTAAGGCAAAAGAAACTGAGTACAAAACTAACCTATAACTTTAAACCAATTCAAAGTAAATATGCAAATCACTATGTCAGTATTATTTTAAATCTCTTTATGTCTGTCTAAATCACCCTTAGGATTTGATAATTCCAATTAATCTCATTTTTTTGTTTGTTTGTGCCGCCCCAAAGGGCAAACAGGTTTATTGGGGCTGCAGCCAGGCGATCAACGGTTGGATGTGGCCACATGCTCTAGCTAGAATATTTAAATGTGGCATTACCAGGCTTTAAAATGTCAGAAGATATGTCTGCATAATTATTAACTGGCTTAGTAAACGCTTTCTTACTAATAGGACATGGGTAGACCTCAGCTTAATTAGTTATTCCTTCAAATTTCTCAAATTCCAAATTTAATGCAATGTGAATTAATAGTTTCTTTAAAATCGCCTCCATAACTTTGTTTTGGCTAATTAAAAGAGTCAATCAGCAAATACAGAACAAATGATCACATAAAAAATTAACAAGGAGTGTTGGTCTATAATGTGGCACTAAAAATAAGACAAAATCTTTAGTGTTCACACATCTTGGGTCTTCTGATAAAATACTTAACCTATACTAAGAATGCTGAACCAAAAATATACCTCTAACAAGTACTAAATTCCTCCATCTTTTTTATCAGAGAATCCTTTTTATTTTATTTTTTTATTTTATTAAATTTATCAGGGTGACATTGGTTAATAAAATTACATAGGTTTCAAGTGTACAATTCTGTAATACATCATCTATACATCATATGATGTGTTCACCACCCACAGTCGTTCTCCGTCCGTCACTATATATTTGACCCCCTTTACCCTTTTCTACCTCCATCCCCCCCTTACCCACTCCCAGTTCCCTCTGGTAAGAACTATAAATTCCTACTCTTGTAATGAAAGGGAAATGTTCTTTTAATTAAATGTTTAACTAAAAGAACATTGGCTTTTGAGTTGTATAAAGCTGTGGTCTGGTAATTTCTAAAAATGTATGCCCAGAAAAGTTAGTTTAGGTTTCAGACAAAAAAGAACCTCAATTTCTCTGATCCTCGATTTCTAATTTGTAAACTGGACATAATAACACTTATCTCACAGAATTATTGTAAAAATTAAGTAAGTCATGGATAGTACTTATCCTGTACAGTTCCTAGCCTTTATAGCAGGTGCTCAATAAAAACATTTCTATTTCACCAAAAAGTTTGCGTTCTAAAGTCACACAAATGAATTGAATGAGGTCTCCTAAACAATAAATCCAAATTTATTGCAAGAAACCCACCCAGAAAATACAAGTTGCTTTACCAGTCCATGTTTTGGTGAGAACAATGAACAGTACACAGAGCAGTCAGTTGCAGGACAGCAGCGACTCCTTCTAAAGTCTCAGTAACAGGATTCTTTAGAGGACCGTATTCAAGGCAAATCTGAAGGGATTCAGCTTTCTGTTTCAGTGCACTCCATAATATGCTCTTTTTGTTCATATCCACATGCTTAATTCTGTAATTAATTACGATCACAGTATAAATATATTCATATTTAATATGTTTGGTTCAAATGTTAAAGTATTTAAAACAAAAGACAACATGTAATGTCAACTACTGAAATTTAAGATTTAAAACAACTTTCAGGGATGACTGAAATATGGGAATTCTTTGGCCACATTCCAAAAAAATATTTATTTGTTCACTTTTTTTTTTTTAAGGAGGATGCAGTTCACAGTGATCAGTGCGGGGATCAAACCGGCAGCCTTGGTGTTATTACCATCACACTCTAACCAACTGAGCTAACCTGCCACCCTGCTCACATTTTTTTAAATTGCTGATAGATGTATATAGCCTGAGATGTTTCATATATTAAAAAGTTAAATTAGACAGGCAAGTAAAGACCTTAAAAAGTTTTTTAAGTAACCATATTTATCCATGAAATCTTTCACATAAGCACTATTAAAATATTTTAAGCATTTCTTCGTCTACTTTTAGAAAGAACAAATGTTCTTTGTGTATTTAAGTCAAGGCACTAAACTAAAGGTGATTTTTTTTTTTTTTAAAGTAAATAAATTTTTACTAAATGACTAAACAAAAACTGAATGAAGGTCATACCCATCGGCCTGTTTTGGTGCTCTTCCGGAAGAGTTTAGTGATGAGGTGAGTCGAGGCCTTTTGGGTGATATTCCATCACTATTACTGCTGAGGTTTTCCTGTTTAATTTGGCACTGAACCTCCTCAATAATTTCCACACTTTCCATTTTTAAGACTGCATAAAGTGGGCCCAACAAATACTGAGAAAGCAAAAATAATTTCAAAAACTATCTCTAGAAAATGTTTATTATCCATAGACAGCAAAAATATATTAGGTATTAGTCATAAGTTTTCTAATAAGGTAAACTATTTTCAGAGTCTCATCAGGCAAAACAAAAACCTAAGTTAATTTATATTATTTCACAGTCTATCTATAGACATATATATAGTTCTATATCTAGAACTATGGTTCTATAGTCTTAGAAGATATAACAAATCCTTCTCCCTATAACCTGTTTTTCCTTGTCAAAATGCCACAAAATAATTCTATAAGGGAATTACTAACTTCTTTCATACTACAAATCCAGCAAGTCTTATAGATAAAATGAAATATTTAATCAAGTTACTGCATATCTGACTATTTCATTGTACTGCCCATCTCCCACAATCCAAATAGGAAAAGAAGCATAACTGGCATGACTAGTATAATGTACCAATAGGTTTTCTAAAAGTGATTGATTATAACCCGTCAAAGATAAAATCTACGTGAGTGTTCAAAGTTTTTGCAATTAAGTTGATAACTGGCCCCTTTTTAATTAATAATGCAACAAACATGCTTACACTTCACAAATTCTACTGTAAATCATTCTACTCCTCTGGCAGTTCATTACCTTATTGAACAAATCCTTCTGAAATCAAAGTAAAAATCCATTAGAGGGAGCCAAAGTAGATGATGAAAATCATCCTGTTCTGAATGTACAGTATTATTAAAGATATTCTATTTTCTCATTGTTACATACATCTTGCATACAATTAAATTAGGGGGAAATCTATATACTTAACAAGTAACCTTAAAAATGACTTACCTCTGCATTTACCTGAACTCCAAGCACATCCACAAGAGCTCTACAAATATTTCTCACATAAACCTTCCTGACTTGTATAGCAGATTCATACCCAGCTGGCACGTATTTAAGGAAATACTGCAGTAAGTGGCACAAAGCTGCTTTTAGCAAATCAGACTTAAGCCGCATGAGCAAACTGTCTTCAAACATGACACAGAGTTTTTCTAGCAGCATATTTAAATAGACAGGTTCAATATTTCTATAAGCTTCTGCCTCAAAGGGGAAGAGTGTCTTTATCAGCTTTGACAATGGCTCTTCATAGAGTTTCAGTTCGTCAGCATCCATTTCTACAAGATGTTCTATTAATTCCAAAAATGACCTGAAGAAAGTGCTGGCTGGTTGTGCTGGTAGTCCTCCGAGTTCAAAGAGTTCAGTTAAAAGGCTAATTGCTAAGGATTTAATTTTTGGACTACCGTATTCCAACAAAACACAACCTATTCGCCAAAGTACGAGTTCTTGCCTTCTAAAAAACACAACTGCAATAATACGAATAAGAACTGTTAATAAAGTGACTTCAATATATTCTAAATTTTGCATGTTCATGAACTGCAAAGGAGCTGGTTGTAAATACCCCACATGTTCATCTAATTGACTTAAAAATCGGCTAACTACCACGGGCCATTCCACAAGATGTCCCACTGCATTTCTTCTGTGGAAAGAAATCAAGTCTTCAAAAAGATGTAATAATTCCTTTGTCAGTACTCCAAAAATAGCAGGACTTTTGCTTTTAAAGAGAAACAATAATGAGCAGATAACTTCACAAATTTTCTTGTGCAACACATGACAGGATGGAGTGGCTGCAATCCGCAGAAGTCTTGTTATGATCCAATTACTGAAATCTTTGAAATAAACAAACAAAAATGTACTAATTAATTTGCTAAATGCTTGATGATCTATTTTTTAAGTATAAACTTCACTAACAAAATAGTCTAAAACATTCTCTATAACAATGGAAATATAGTAATTTAGAATACCAATTTTGGAGTTCAACAGACAAGGTCCTAGCTTTCCACTTATTAGCTGCGTGAATTTTTGTTTCTCTGAACCTCTGTAACTTCAACTATGAAAGGGGAATAATGACATTTACTTTATCAGTTACCAAGATGATCAAGTAAGATAATATATGTGAAATTGTCAGCATAATGCCTGAAGTTAAATAAACGTTCAATAAATGGTAGTTATTATTATCACCACCCCTTCAACAAGTATTTTATTGAGTGGCAACTTTGTCCCAAGTGCACAAGAACAAATCATAGTCCTGTCCTCATAAATCCTATATTAAAGTTTCTTAAACTTGTTGACAGAAACTAAGGATATATTTTATAACATGACCCAGTATATATATACATATTTATTCAAATATATGAAACAAAAGTTTCATGAAACAGTATTTATTCTTAAGTGCAGTGTATTATGATACTTTCTAGACATTTTATTGTTTAAAAAACAGTGTGTTAAAGAATACAGACAACAGGTATTTATAAAAGAGTTTAAAAACCACTATGATAGAAGAAATGCAAAACACTCTGTACTAACAGAACATTAAGAAGCAATCAAGCCAGTCCTAAGGCATGTAGTCAGGAGCAGTGATAAGACTTTGGGGGACATGCTATCAAAAATGAGTCTTGAAAGTCAAGCAAAGAAGTTCAAAATACTCTGTGAATTGTACATAAAAAGAAGATATTTGCTTTACATCTCTTTAGGAGGAGGCCAAAAAAGGGACAAAAGTAGTGGGAACAATAAGCATAAAGCCTAGAAAAAAGTCAACCTCTAGAACAGGAGTCAGCGAACTCATTCTTAAAAGACCAGATAGGTAATATTTTAGGTTTGAGGGCCATCAGGTCTCCACGTCAACTACTCAATGTTGCCTATGCAGTGGTTACAAATAATAAGTAAATGAATGACCATGGCTGTATTACAATAAAACTTTGTTTACAAAAACAGGCAGCCAGCCTGTGGGCCATAGTTTGCTGATGCCTGATCTAGAAGGAAAAGATTACCAAAACCAGAAAAAAGACAGTTGCTCAAGTATTCAATGGAAAATAAACAAATCTGATTAACTTCTATTCCATTCTGGGTATCTAGCTCATGACACAAGAAAACAATAAGGATACATGAAATAAAACTACCATTACCATTTTGCTCCCTCAATTTATAACAAATTTGACCAAAATGTCTATTAATGTACATATTATATTTCAGAAGAGGTAGATTTCATAAAACAGATTGCAAATGAATGTACAAATAGCAGGACTTACCAATACAACTGCCTTTGGCCTCATTTTGCCCATGGCTTCCATTCACATTTACAAACATAAGTGGGGAGGACTTCATGATGTGCTGGATGAAATCAAGCAGCATCACAGAGGTTGGCTGAGAGTCAGTTTTCTTTACAAGTTCTAGAGCAACTTAAAAATAAAAGATTCATTTTAAAGTGTTGTGACAAATTAGACAGTTCTTTTGTTAAGAAACTAGACTTTGGTGACCATAATTATGTCTAGCTTATGCTAAATTGATGGGACTAAACACTACAATCCTACCTTTCTAATGTTAAATGTTTAATAATCATGCTCATTCATCTATTACGCATACATTCACCAAACATGTACTATAGGCCTATAGTATGCCTGGCACTGTGCTAAATGTGAGAATTTAAAAAAAACAAAAACTCACAAACAGGTGAGTGTCAGGCAAATAAAGTAATAATTACACTAATTACACTAATCCAGAATAGAGGAATAATACTAATAATAGAGGAATAACACTAATAATTACACTAATCCAGAATAGAGGAAACAAGTGTGTGGGAAGATGTGAAGGAGTTGATTCCTAGATGATGAAGAGTGTGTAAAGCAGTGAGGAGAAGGGCTAGCGGTCTAAACAGAAGGAGCACCATATGAAAACACATCTTCCAAGTATTCAGTAGTTGTTATTTTTCAGCAACTCATAATTTTATTGACTGATAAAAGAGGGTAAATAAATATCACAAGTCATAAAATCTGTGCCAAATTTGGAATCAAATTTATACACCATAAGCCACATGGCACTCTGTATTACTCCTTCAATGTAATTTTAACAGGTATGGTAACAATATGGTAGCCAGACAGATGGGAGACCATCTTGCCAAGTTTGTAATTTCTTTTAGATTGCTACATACAGGAAACACAAACAGGAGTTGATTCAACAACTCACAAAGTCACCAACTCTTATTTAAAGAGTTTTTTATGGCATTTGCCTTTTCTCAACCACTGACACAAGACCTAGCTAAAATGGAGTCTACATCATTGGAAATAGCCAAATATTTTTTATCTATAATAATACCTTATATCAAAGAACTCATAGTAAACAGCAGAAATCTACATAACAAATAGGAAAACAGAATTACTTTAAAAGCCGAATGCACATTGTGTAACAAATAATACTTTCTGTAACTTTCTTGAAAACAGTTAACTGTCATAAAAACTAACTCTATAAAAACTACAGGAGAAAAATGCTTGCATAATGTCGTATATACGAAAAAGAAAACAATTTAATTTATAAAGCTTATATAAGAAGTAATTATTTCTTACCAACATTTACATCTGTAAGTATTCGGTCAATAAACTGACACAGAATTTGTCTTGGCTTCTGTACAACTATATTATATTCCTCTGGACTGGCACTAAAATATAAATAAAAAGTGTTTAACCCTTAAAGGGAATCACAAGTTCATTTGTAAAAAAACTCGCTAAAGTTGAATGATCAAATGTTTTTAGTTTTAACATTCACAGTATTTTTCTACTTAAACATGAAAAGAGGGGGTGGCCGGTTAGCTCAAGTTGGTTGGAGCTTGGTGCTGATGGCACCAAGGTCGCCGGCTCGATCTGGGCATGGGCCACCGTAAGCTGCGCCCTCCTTAAATAAATAAATAAATGTAAATAAATAGATAAATAAAAATTTAAAGAAAATCTAAATACCAGTGTTACCAATTTACAAGGGAAAGAAAGAACATGCTAAATGATACTACAGGCATCCAATCTGCAAAACCTAGACCTGCCCTGACCAATATGGTAGCCAGTAGCCACACGCAGTAAGTATTGAGCACCTGAACTGTGGTTAGTCCACATTGAAAAGTACTATAAATATAAAATACACACTGGATTTTGAATATTCAGTACAAAAAGTATCTCATTATTTTATGTTAATTACATGTTGAAATGTTACCTGGGTATATTATTTAAATAAAATATTAAAAATTAATTTCACATATTTCATTTGACTAAACTTTTGGCTGATGAGCACACAATGCAATGTACAGATGACATATTACACACTTGAAACTTGAAACATGTTTTTTAAGTCTAAAATTACAAGGTAACATGAATTGTTTTACACAAAGTCAAGAGATTTTTTTCATAAACCAAATGTAATTTGGCAAGTGTCAGTAAGAATGTGAATGAAGAGGTGCCTGGGGAGAGGAACCAGGATTGTGGGTGGTAGACTGTTTCCCATAAAGTTTAATTTTGTATAAAGATAATGCATTCATGTGTTATTTGTGTAATTTTTTAAAATCAGTTTTTTAAAAAGGTGAATTGATTATTATTCATTAAATGTACTATCAAAATAAACTCATGGGATAATGAGCATTTTTATTTTGCAACATCTGAGTTTTGGAACTGAACTGAAAGGATGTACTTTTTGAAAAGTATACTGTAATATTTGAGTGGATATTTAAGTATTACATGAAACATTGATACATTTAGCAAACAAGATACCCTGCACCTGCCAGAAAAGTAGTTGTAAATTAAAGGACAAATCATTTTAACACAGCATGGTTAAGTATTAATAGAGCCAAGATTGAAAACAAGAGAACTCAGCCCTGAGCAGGGCCTATGAGTCAAGGCTCCCTGGAGGAGGTGATACAAAAAGCTGAGCCCTAAGGAGCTTGCCTGATAAAATAAGGGAAGGAAGGAGGTATTCCAAGTGGCGGAAACAAAGGCTCAGGAACAAGAACATAGGCTGCTCAAAAACTCTAAGTGGCTCTATATGGCTAAAGAAGAGAGAGACAGTAACTGGAGATGAAGCTGAAGAGGGAAGATAAGGTCAAAGGATGAAATAAGGGGTTTGGATTTTGTACTGAAGGCAGTAAGACATTGAAGTGTTCTAAGAAGAGGCAGGAAGGTTAAACGTGTTTTTAAAACATGAATTGTGTTATTTCTCTGTTTAAAACATTCCAATGGCTTCCCACTGAATTTAAAAAATCCAACTCCTTATCCTGGCCTGTAAGGTTTTAAAGGATCTGGCCCTTCTGCTCTTCCATCCTTAACTAACACTACTTCCCTCTACTCTATGTTCCAGCCTTCTTCCTATTCTTTAACAACTAGAATCACTCCTACGTAGGGGCCTTTGTACATCCTATTCCATCTAAGACACTTCTCCCAGTTTCACATGACTGGCTTCCTCTTACCATCCAAATCTCCTCTAGTGGTGACTATTGCTGCTTCCCAGACCCTTTATCTCCCTCCCTGTTTTATATTTTAATAATAACTGTCACTATCAGAAAATATCTTGTGATTACAAAGTAATTTTAAACAGGAAGGTCAGAGAAGGCTCCTCTGAAATGAGATCTTAATGGAACCAACCAGTGTTCAGAGAGAAGAGTGCAAAGGACTGAAGGCAGGAAGGACCTTGGTGTATATGAAAAACAGACCAATATTATTGGAATACAGTGAGCAGATTATGCAGGCATTTAGAGGCCTTGGTAAGGAGTTTGGATTTTATTCTAAGTGTGCTAGAAAGCCAAAGGAAGATTTTAAGCAGAGAAGTAATGCTATATAATCTACAATACGATTTGTAGTTATAAAAGTCACTTTGATTGCTGAATAGGAAATCCATTGTAAATGAGTAAAAACGGAAATGGAGAGAAACTGAGAGGTTACTGTAATAGTCTAGATAAGAAATTATGATGGTAGCCGTGGAGATGGTGAGAAGTGTATTTCAAAGGCAGTATTGACAGATTTGCTGGTGGATTATTAAGGGATTAGGGAAAAAATCAAGGCTAACTCCCTGGCTTTTGGTTGGTACATTTATAATACCCTGGAAAAGGAACAGGTTAAAGGACAGTAAATTATAAGGTCTGCTTTGGATATGTTAATTTTCATTTCTGGGTGTAGATGTTGAGTAAGCAACCTAATTCATATTTCTGGGCTAGAGATATGTTTGGGAGTTATCAGCATATAGATAATATGTAAAGTCATGGGACTAGATAACGCAACTTAGGAAGAGAATGGAGATGAAAAAAGAACCAAGGACATAGCCAAAAACACATAGGGAGCCAGGAATGATTCCTGGATTTCTGGTTTGGAAAAATGAGTGAATGGCATCATTTACTGAAATATCCCTACCTCAGTGAATGAGAGGAATTAAAAAAAAAATCTTGAGCAGGTTGGAATATGTAGAGAATTTGTATTGGATATGTTAAGTCTTAACTGCATATGGGACACCTAGGTAAAACTGCCGTTATCCAGCAGTACATATAATTCTTTTGGAGATAGATACGATTTGGTGAAACACATCTGGAGTCATCAAATAGCAGACAGTAACTGAAGGCAAGACAGCAAATGAGATCACCCAGAAAGACTATGCTAAGTAAAGAATGCTAACAACAAAAAAAAAGTAGAACAAAATTTATCCCTGAGATAGAGGTAGAGCGCCACACATTAGAACTGCGACATCTCATTTTTTTTCCTCATAAATCTAATTGCCACAATTAAAGAAAAACAAATATGAGAGAAAATGCCTTGATGTCTTCAATCTGAAACACAGCTCTGATAACTGCTGTCTCTTTGCCTTTGTTTCTTCAACTTCTGTGACTCAGTTTCTTACTAGTGATAATATTTGTCATGTTCTATATCATGGAGATACTGTAAGACTGAATAAGCTTGAATGAAGCAGTTGCAATGAAAAAGTCATGACAATTAAAAACTACCATTATACAATTCTCTGTGGGTCAGTTTTTCAATTCATTCGCAGAATTACAAATGAATGAAATGAAAGATAACATAGGAGTAAGCTCTGTTGACGAAAGAGACTATAAATAAATCTAAGATACTATTTTTATTAACAAGTCTCATAGAGGAAGAGCAAAGAGGGAAGAAAAAAGTATTAATAAGCTAATTCTCCATTAAAGCAAGATGGGGGAAGCAAACTGAGCCTGAAAGATGAAATCTGTACATCAACTTCCTGAAATGAGCACCTGTATTCAGCTTTTTAGAAAAGTAGACCTTACTTTACAAAATATTAATACAAAATGTTTCCATCTAATGCAAAGTGAAAACAACACACACAAAAACAGTTTTAAGACAAGTATGGTCCCTTCATTTATCCTCTTATTTATGTAATGAAGGAAGACTAACATCCTTGTATGGCCAACAAGTGGAGATAAACACAACTGCGCAGCAAAAAAGAAAAGGAAATTAAGTATCTGGTGGGCTTAATGTTAGTTTTGACTTTGTGTGCTAAGTTGTCAAACAGTTTAAGAAATTGGGAGGTAATTATTCCAACTGACAGTTCAACTGCAATAGTAGTACAAGCCCACTTACTTCTTGTTTGCAGAGGGTTACAATTTTTAAAAAACGAAACAAACACAGATAAACCCTGCCTTCTAGTCTTTAGGCCTGGTTGTGGGGGGGCTGTGTGTGTTGAAGGGAGGTGGCACCCATCAACATCTGTCCCTTCTCATAGGGTAGGATACTGGTTTACATGATTTTACTCCTGAGTTTTCAGAAAACAAGCTTCTGCAAATAAAACAATATTAAATTATCCTCATGTTTTGGCAACATTCTGTGCATATTTATATTTTGTGAACGTTATGGCCTCTCCCTGGAATTTCTGACTAAAATAACGGATTGAAGATTGCAAGAGGTCCTATCTTCAGAGTGGCCTATGGTTTCACTTCGAAGATAGAAGCTGCCTTTTCTAATTGGCCTTCCTTGCACAAAACCAGAACTAGTGATTTTCCTGCCATGTGCAGTTCTGGATCAAAACGTGGAGCTAAAAACCCAATTCGTCCACAACTGATCATAAATTGAAACTGGGAGAAGTCCATGGGTCAAGTCTCTCATGTACGGCAAGAGGTTTTCGAGAAGCAAATAAGTGCAACAAACTGACGAGAAGTGGCCCTGCCTCCAGCTGCAGAGAGCACCCAAGTGGGGACGAGCTCCCGGGCACCGCTGAGGTAAAGCGGAGCCCGCAGACGTTTCCCTCTCGGACTGTTCCCGCAGGTCTGCAGCGACGCCCTGACCACCTCTCTGAGGCAGAAGCGCTGGTCAGCCCCGGAGCACCACCACAAGAGTCGCGGCCGGGATTCAGGGGATCCGAGCCGGGACGCGAGCGGTCGGGGAGAGCACGTGAGACGCCAGCCGGACCTAGCGGAGGAGGCCGCGGGGCCCATGACGGCCGGGCCTGGCCCTACCTGCCCAGCTCTCGCAGGGCGGGAATCATAGACGCCAGCTCCAAACCATGCTCGCCCATGCTGAGGATGCGCTGCGCTCGCCGGCGTCGCAGAGGCGGGCTCCCGGCGTCTCCACAGCTTTGGAAACGCGCGGCGCCCGACGGGTCCTCACGGCGCCCAAAACTCCTCCCGGAAGCCGCGGTTGCCCCGCGCGCTTGGCCTTCTTCCTGTTCTGCGCAGGGGCTGGGGGAGGTCCGGAGGCCCCGAGTGGGCGGGGCCAAAAGGCGGGGCCCGCGCCTGCCCAGTCGCCCCCGGCGGGTTCTCGCTGAGCCCGGAATGCCCCGCGCGAGATTCGCGGAGAGTTTGGGGGCTTAGCGGCCATGCCTGGGAGGCTCAGCAAAGTAAACCACCGGATCTAAGGAGCAGAGGGGCCTGAAGGGCACCAGGCCAGACTGCCTCGTATCGCAGATGTGAAAACTGAGGCACTTAAGCGAGTAAAGGCTAGATCTCCCCAAGGCTCCCCACGGCGTAACGACCTCAGGTCCTCTGTTGCCTACCACTCTTGACATCCTTTCTGAGAAATACGGTGCAAGAGGTGGGCTTCTCTCTCTCCTTTCTGTTTCAGCAGTTTTTTTAAACTCAAGTCTTCTTAGGTTTCCTTGAGTATTCTCCCAACCTTTCGTATTTAAAAAGGGGGCTGAATTATATTTATATGTGTCTCATCAAAGCAGCAGCAGTACTGTGTGTCACTGTTATGGGCATCTACTACATATGATTTAATTTTTAAATTAATGGATTCTGGTTGTAGACATTTTCTGGCTCGACCTAATTTGTTTATTCTAAAGGTGGCCATCATAAGAGACTGAACATGTCAAAATTAGGTATTTAATCAGGCAAAGCAATGCAGTGTGCTTACATTTGTTCTTTAGCACTTAATGATAATGGTTGATACAGTATTTTTTAAAAAATCAAAGGGATGGAATGACAGCCATATATGCTCCTGCTTGGGGGATTTTGCATTTGTTGTACCCTTAGCCTTGACGTTGACCACACTTCTCTCATCACCCCTCTTCAAGTATTTGCTGAAACGTCACCAGAGAGCATCATATAGACTACACACTTAAACTCACACTTTTCCCCCCTCCATCCTGCTTTAGTTTTCTTCATAACACTTAAAACCAAATGATACATTACATACTATTTTATTGACTATCTCCTCCAATTAGAACATGGGCTCCTTGAGAGCAGAATCCTGTCTGTTTTATTCACTGCTTAGATGCCCAAGACTTAACACAGTGCCTGGCACATACTTGGTATTCTGTGAATATTTGTTAACTAGTTGAATGATAAAGTGGAAAGAAGATGGGGTTAGGAGTTAGAGGCCCTGCACAAGTTCTCATTACATCTTTTAGAACCTGTATTACCTAAAGTTACTTAACCTGTCTGTACTTCAATTTTTCATCTATAAAATGAGATTAATAATAGCTACCTCAAAATTAAGGTAAAGGTTAAGTAAGGGGTGGTAGAGTCATACACTGGAATACCATTTTTAGTCAAAATGAAGTATGCAACACATGCTAACAAAGATAAATCCTGAAAATGATGTCAAGAGATAAAAGCAAATCGCAAAGGAATACATAATAACATTATATCACTTACATACCATTTTTAAACCACAAAATAAGACTTTGTGTGAGTTAAGTATAAATACATAGATGATGAAAGATTAAACACATGGTTGGGAAGGATATACATCAACTCCAGGAGAGTTGCACCTCTGGAGAATGTAAAAAGGAGATGAAATTATAAGGCTTCAGCATATCTGTAAGGGTTTTCTTTTAACAGGATCTGATTAATCATGACAAATTAAACATTTGTTATATTTAGATGGAGGTTATATAACTTTGTATCTCAAAATGTATAAACAAATACATATACTTTTTAAAGATTAAATTAGATAACCCATATGAAAACCAGTTTATAACTAAAAAGTAATAAATGTTGGGTATTATTTTTGGATCATATGAAGAAAGATTATAAAAATTACAACATTACATGGAAGGCAGTAGCTGAATAGCATTGTAATTCTAAAAGGCAGTGTAAACCCCCAAGCATTAGAAACAGCTTTAGGAATCCAATTTAATTCAAAAAGTTATTTTGTGCAAGATACTGTGTTAGGTACTTCTGCGACATAAAGATGAGGAAGATAAAGTCAGTTTCAAGTATGTACAATCTGTGGATGTAATAACCCAGAAAAATAAATGCAAAGCAAAATCTGATGGAGGCCATAAGGAGATATAAATAGCATGTGTTGGGAAAATAGAGGAGGGAGAGACCGTATCTACTCCAGTGGAGAGGAGGTATATCGGGAAAGGGCTCAAGGAGAATGTGGCACCATATGCTAGACGAGATGAGCAAGATTTTAAGAGACAAAGATTGGAGAAGAGGCATATATTCTAGCTAGAGGCAAATATCTGAACAAAACGCATACTGAAGGAGAGATGAGTGGTTCATTTTGGCTGATGTCAGGGAAAAGTAGCCTTAGACACTGGTACAGACCTCAGTAAGCAATGGAGAGGCACTGGGAGATCTTATATAAAGAGTGACCCAGTCAAAGCTACACTCAAATCTAGCAAGAGGGTACAGGACAGAATAAAAGGGGGGTAGTAGGTCATTTAAAGAAATAAAACTTCTAAGCAATATATCAATAAATGAGCAGTTGATGTCATTCCAGGCAGACATCCTTTCTCCAGTTACCTATATATTTCTCAACTCTACCAAACTTTTTGAGTTTTTCATACAGCTGATTCTATTTCCTCATCTCCCAGTCAGTCTCAATCCTACATACAATGCTCTTTGTCCTGCCCGCCCCCTCTTAAATGCCTCTCACCAATGACACCAGTGGTTTTCATATGGCTGAATCCAAAAAAGCTGTTGATCAGCTCTTCTTTTCCTGACCTCCTAGCAGCATTTGACAACATAGACTAATGCTTGCTCATTGTAACACTTGCTTCTTTTGGCCTCCATGACTTACTCTCTTATTAGCAACACTTCCTTTGCCATCCCATTAACTGTTGGTATTCCTCAGGGTTCTAACTTAGCTTCCTAATTTAGAAGAGTGACCACATTCACTCTTAAGGCTTCAGTTAACTTTCTGCCTGCTGACCACTCCCAAATTCTTTGCTGAGATTTCTCTCTGAGCTTTATATTTCATACGTCTACCTTCCTATTGAATTTTTGCCCTTGAATTATTCCCAGGCACTTTAATTTTGTTTAACTTTTTATTATGGAAAGTTTCAAATATACGCAAAAGTAAGAGAAAATAGAATAAAGAATCCCCTTATGCCCATCACCCAACTTCAGCAATTATCAGCACATGGCCAGTGTTTGTTTCATCTATAACCCCCCTTCCCATTTCCCTTCTCCCTAATTGGATTGTTTTAAAGAAAATCCCAGACATCATATCAATTTATCTGTACTTATTTCAGTTTGTATCTCTTAAAGATAAGGACTCAATTCTATCTTCTAAATATCAAACCTATCCACTTCCCTCCAAATCTCATTACTATCATTCTGGTTTCAGACCATCACTGTCTCTTGCCTAAATTACTTCAGTAGTGTTTTAGCTTGCCTTTCTTCCTTTAGGCGTGTTTTCCCTCCAATCCATTCTCTACACTGGAAGTCTCCCAACTTTTTTTTTTTTTTTAACTTTTATTGGGGAATATTGGGGAATAGTGTGTTTCTCCAGGGCCCATCAGCTCCAAGTTGTTGTCCTTCAATCTAGTTGCAGAGGGTGCAGCTCAGCTCCAAGTCCAGCACCGTTTTCAATCTTTAGTTGCAGGGGGTGCAGCCCACCATCCCATGTGGGAATTGAACAGGCAACCCTGTTGTTGAGAGCTTGCACTATAACCAACTGAGCCATCCGGCCGCTCCTCCAGAAGCTCAGCGGCAGCTCATTGTCTTCAATCTAGTTGTGGAGGGCACAGTTCAGTGGCCCATGTGGGAATAGAACCAGCAACCCTGTTGTTCAGAGCTCGTGCTCTGACCAATTGAGCCATCTGGCAGCCCCCTAACCTTTTTGATTGTTCAACAATATTGAAATCTTAAAAATATGTACCCTAATATGTGCATATTTATTTATTAACCACATATATTTAGTACTATATTCTAATAACATAAAATCATGATAATGTAAATTTGGACATAACACAACTGTTGATTTGTTCCTGTTTTCCTCTCACCTCCCCTTTCATCTTTTGCGGGGCAGGGATTGAAGTGTGGGGGGAGAGTGAGGCAGGAAGCAGATAGACTGAGGTGGGTCCCAGTGTGCTTGGGATCTTGGTGTTTCCTATGCCCAGTGTCCCATATCAATTCGACAAATGGGCATAAACCTATGTCCTCCTGGACGTTTCATATAGCCTGTATATAGAATTGTCCCCACTGATGATTAAACTAGGGTTGGAATGACCACGAGGTGGCACTACAACTCAAATGAGACCAAGATCACCTGGTTCTCAGATGCCCAAACTCTTGGCTGCCTAATTGTGTAACTTCATAATGCATTGGATTTTTCTTACTCCATTTGTGGTATTCTTTCAAAATTTTACTATATAATTAATATCATAAAGTATACACTAAAATAGCTTTAAAAAATGAGATAAAAAATAAAATATTACATACAAGTTCATTTCCAGACTTGAATGGACTTCAATATACACCTCCTTGGTACACTCAATGATTTGCATTTTAAATAATTTTTAATAATTTTAATTTTAAACAATTTTTAAAAGTATTATTATTTAATATTTTTTGCATTTTTAATAATTTTAAAGAGTTTGCTCCTAGGCAATGCTGATGTTATTTGGAATTGTTCTATACAGCAGACAGAACCTTTTCAAAACCCAACTATGATTATTATGACATTCCCCTGCCTTAGTAACTTGACTATGTATTGAATATTGTCAGGCAGATTAATGGGTAAAAAAAAGCACACATCTTTTGTTCATTTCAATTGGATAAAGCCTCACAAGAGACAAATATAACCACAGGGCAACATTCTGAAACTTAAAGCAGAATCAGTGATCCTGTGTAGCCAAACTGCACAAATGCGCTTGTCCCATTTAGTAGAAATACTAAAAAAAAAAACCATTCCAAAACATCTAGTTCTCATAATATTTAAGGAAATTAAAAGTAAAGCTATTTGTCCTCCTATCCCTGGGGCAGTTTCACATCTATGGAGGCTGTTACAGAACTAGGACTGCACTGCATTTGGAGAGGAATCAGAGATAAGGACATGCACTACTTTCCCATATGTTCAGGAAATGTCATCTATCTCAGTAATGAATGTTTGTCATTTATGTTGCTAAGGTCTGAGTATGGCCCAAGGAGTACATCAAATTTGTTCGAATAGTAATGATTACTCGCATTAGCAATCATTATTTTTCCTTTCCTGAAAATATTTTTATCTGTTTCATCTACTGTTATCCTCCCAGTAGCTCTGTAATATAAATTAAGGTCGGGAAGAGAGGTTCTGAGTTCTCAAACTTGAGTGTGTGTCAGAATCACCTGGAGGGCTTAGTAAAATAGATTACTGAGCTTCTTGTCCCAGAGATTCTAATTTAATGGGTCTGAAAGGGAACTCAGTAATTTGCATTTTTAACCAGTTCCTAAGTAATGCTGATGTTACTTGTCCACGGACCACACTTTGAGTTAATATGTTTTAGAACAGAGGTTCTTAACCTTAGCTACACACTGAAATTAGGTGGGTGGGAAGCTTTTAAATCCCAGAGATTTTGATTTGATTGATTTGGGGGTAAGGCACATACATATTTATATGCATTTCTCTACCCACAAGCTCAAGTGTCTACTTATATGTGTATTAATCATTTGGATTTCTTTTTCTGTAAACTACCTATTCAGTACTTTATCAGTTTTAATTTGGTTGTATCTTTTTACTGAATTATAGGGACATTTTAATATGTTATGGATAGAAACCATTTTCTAATTTATATTATGAATATTTATAATTGGAATATTTTCTCTTAGTCGGTCACTTGGCTCTTGTCCCACAGAAATATTAATTTTTATTATATCAAACCCATCTATCTTTTCCTTATGGCTTCTGGGTTTTGAGTCTTGCTTAGGAAGTTAACCCCAAGGTGGTCTAAAGTGTTCTTTTGGGGCCGACTGGTGGCCCAGTTGGTTAGAGCGCAGGCTCTGGGCAACAGGGTTGCTGGTACGATTACCGCATGGGCTAGTGAGCTGCTCCCTCCACAACTAGAATGAAGTCATTGAGCTGCCACTGAGCTCCCGAATGGCCAGATGGCTCAGTTGGTTGGAGCACGGACTCTCAACAACAAGGTTGCCGGTTCGACTCCCGCAAGGGATGGTGGGCTGTGCCTCCTGAAACTAACAACAGCAACTAGACCTGGAACTGAGCTGCGCTCTCCACAGCTAAGATTGAAAGGACAACTACTTGACTTGGATGGAGCTGATGAGAGTCCTGGAAAAAACACACCACTGTTCCCCAATTAAAAAAAAAACACAACAGAAAACAAAACAACAACAAAAATCCAGCTTACTAATAATAAATAAATCAAATAAGTAAAGTGTTCTTCTGGCTCTCTCTCACCTCAGCTGTCCCCGTTCTCTTCCCTGAGAACGTATCACTAATACTGGGGACCTAGGCTTCTCTCTCTTTCTCTCTCCCTCTCCCCAACCTCTTCCTTGACAACATATCACTAACAAACCCTGCTTGCATATTAATCAGCTTGCTGACCTTTGATTCTTCACTGCGTCGGCAAGAAGAACCGAGACTCCCATAACATTTTGGTGCCGTGACTCGGATTGTACCCTTTTCGTCTCCAGCCATTTGTAACACAAGGCTACAAAGCTACAAGTGATTGTCAAGAACGACTATCGACCCCTGGGACCCCGAGCTCCAGACACTTATCATGGGCCAATGGATGGACACTTCCCTCTGCCTTCTCCAATCAATAGTTAGCAAGCAGATGGAACCCAAAGATGTCTCAACGTCCCTTTACA
This sequence comes from Rhinolophus sinicus, assembly GCF_057876585.1. Taxonomy (NCBI): domain Eukaryota; kingdom Metazoa; phylum Chordata; class Mammalia; order Chiroptera; family Rhinolophidae; genus Rhinolophus; species Rhinolophus sinicus. The sequence goes on along the minus strand of NC_142517.1, from coordinate 108,136,178 downwards.
GCAGGAAGCAGCCAGAGCAGTCATCACCCCAAAATCCCTAAAGATTTGGGTTCCTAATGAAACAGGGCCTGGTTGGTACTTACATAGTAGAGGCCTCTCCACATTGCTGCCCTCACTTTTTCTTGACCTACCTATAGCTTAACAATAGATCATCCCCCTGCGGCTTGAGCTTGAAATGTCCCCTGTCCCATCCAGTTCCTTGTTTTAGAAAATTACCCTGAAATTTTTGACTAATGCTCTTAGGCTTATTGATCATATTCTCAATGGTCTATCAGGCTAATCCCATCATTGTTCCTGGATTGCTGACTCCATAGAATCACGTGGCATAGAATCCACCATACAATCAGAGAAGGCTCCATGAAGACCCCTGGAGCCCTCACGTAGTCTCTGGAGGAACACCCAGATTTTCTCTTAAAAACCCCAAGCTGTCACTAATCATTAGAGAAATGCAAATAAAAACCACAAGGAGATACCACCTCACCCAAATCAGAATAGCTATCATCAATAAATCAACAAACAACAAGTGCTGGCGAGGATGTGGGGAAAAGGGATCGTCGTGCACTGTTGGTGGGATTGCAGACTGGTGTAGGCACTATGGAAAACAGTATGGAGGTTCCTCAAAAAACTGGAAATCGAACTACCTTATGACCCAGCAATTCCACTCCTAGGTATCTATCCAGAGAAATCCAAGATGCTAATTTGAAAAAATTTATGCACCCCTATGTTTATTTCAGCGCTATTTACAATAGCCAAGACTTGGAAACAACCGAAATGCCCGTCAGTAGATGACTGGATTAAGAAACTGTGGTACATTTATACAATGGAGTATTACTCGGCCATAAAGAAGAATGAAATCTTACCATTTGCAATGATATGGGTGGACCTAGAGAACGTTATGCTAAGTGAAATAGTTCGTTGGAGAAAGACAAATACCATGTGATCTCACTTATATGTGGAACCTAAAGAACTGAATGAATGAGCAAAGTAAATACAAATAGTCTCAGAGAGATGGAGGAAAAATTGATGGTTGCTAGATGGGAGGTGGGTGGGGATGAGGGAGAAGGGGAAGGAATTAGAAATCACAAATTGGTAATCACAAGATTGCCACGGGGATATGAAAGACAGTTTGGGGAATATAATCAATAATGTAAAGGTTTTGTAGGGTGTCAGATGGGCACTTGTCTCATTAGGGAGACCACCTCAGGGATGGTGTAGATGCCTGATCACTGCGCTGTACACCTGAAGCTGAAGCTGAATAATATTGTATGTCAACTATAATTTAATATATATATAGTCATAGGATATGGAGTACAGCATAGGGAATAGAGTCAATGGAATTGTAATAGATATATACGATGTCAGAGGGGCAATAGGTTGGGGGAGAGGGGTTATCACTTTGTGAGGGGTGAAATGTCTAACTATTACATTGTTTTGTACACCTGAAACTAACAAAAAAAGAAAGAAACAAAGAAAGAAACAAAGAAAGAGAAAGAAAGAAACCTCAAAAAATGAAACAAAATACAAAAACAAAACCAAAGCCGGTCTGAGAATGTTAAGGCAGTTTTGGGAGGTGTTAACCTGCTGCCTTCTCACACCACCAGTGCTCTGATAATTAACACTTAATCTACCACCCAGCTCCTGTGTCGGTCTATTGACTGAGCTGCATAGGCAGCATGTGCCCCAGACATGTTTGGCCCCCGGTTTCACTAATGCTTGAGGGGGAAAATGTTAGGTAAAAGTTAGAAAATATAGGAAGAAAGGGGATGGGAAGGGGCCCATAGTGCCTACAGAAAAATCTCATGACTAGCTTTGATTAACTGCCTCCAGCCACGCATCTGTTTTTACAACAGATGACTGAGAGGTTGTCTGGAGCAAGATAAGGATCTGAGTCAACAGACTTCCACCCATCTTAGGAGGTCACACCATCCCATGGAAGAGCATGCACCACTTTTCCTGCCAAATCAATGTGTAACTCCCTCACCCCAGCCAGCAAACTGTAAGTCTTCGGGGCAAGGGCTCTCTCTCTCTCTCTCTCTCTCTCTCTCTCTCTCTCTCTCTCTCTCTCTCTCTCTCTCACTTTGTCTCCCTCTCTGTCTCTCGCTTTCTGTCTCTCTCTCACTCTCTCTCTCCCTCACCTTGGTTAGGCCCATTCTCTTCCCTGTGGGTTTCACTAATAAACCCTGCTTGCATACTAAAAACAAACAGAAATAAATAAATAAAATGTTCTTCTGTACTTTTTACTAAGCATTTTGTACTGCAGTTTGCTACTATTCATTTTCTTATTCATTTACTGATCATTTTTGAGTAAGGAGATTTCTTTCCCAGATGGATAGTGCGCTTGTCAGGATTAAAGTTGCTTTTGCTGGTTTAAAAATAAAGAGGTTTCTTAAGAGGTACAGATAATATACAGACTCGTTGGGAGACACAGACTTTATCATGATCATCCAAGAATTCCCCAAATTATCTCTCAAGGCAATTGTTAACTCTGAAAGAATCAGGAAACTGCCAAGAGAGGATCATGCCTTGCCTCTTTCCTCATGTAATTCAATTTTCACCCAAGTTTTACTGACTTGGTGGACCTAAATCACATCCGGAACCATGGCTGCAAGTGAATCTAGGAATGCAGTTTTTGGCTTTCCAGGAAGGCATCCAAGGAGAGAGATGGGGCCATCCATGGTAGTATCTGTTACTGACTAGTCCATAATTTTCCCATTATTTGGATATGCCATCATTCTTTCATAAATACAGTTTTCCCTTGCTATTCAAAAGTAGAGGCTTCCCATGAAACCTTTCACAAATCAAAATGGCATAAAGCAAAGACCATTACTTTATAAGGAAAAGTGTTTGAGCATTCCCAGATCCCAAAAATAACCTTCCAAATCATACCAAATACATTGAATTACATCCAGTTTTACTCTAAATGTAACACCTTTACACACTCTCAGGCTTTTCTGATACCTTAGAACAATTTTGCTAATCATGCACAAAATAAACTGAGATAAAGCACGGATGCTCATGGACATTGTTCAGAGCTCTGGCGGCTTGATACTGAGATGCTGAGTGTGGTTCCAGGGGAAGGAGCGGCAGAGCCACTCACTGCAGCAGCGTGTACGTTACCTGTACAACAGCTCGCTGCAAAACAAACGCTGAACACCACTTTTGCTTTTCATCTTTTTTTCCTAAAGGCAAAAATCTTCAGATTTCTTTTAGTTAGCGAAAACAGGTACTAATGTAGGTCTTCCATAAACGCGAAGTGGGATAATGTGAACTTTTCAAAAGGGGGGGATACCTGTAATACTATAGACAAAAAGATTCAGGGACAATGAATAGTCTCCGCCTCACTCTACAGTTCTTTTCCCACTTCCCAGTCAGTTTCAGTTAATGTTGCACATTTCACTTTTTTAAAATAAGTATGTGTAGGGTGTGTGTGTGTGGGTGGAGGATGTAGTAAATTGCCCCACATCATCCTTCCAATGCCCTATAGACCACTTTCTCCCAATGCCTGTTAGGCTGACTTCATTCTGGGAATGAAGTTCCTAATAGTGAGCAAGTTCCTAATTGCTCACCATCTTTGTCTAAGAACAGACATAAATCTATACCATACATTTAGCTTTTTATCTCAGTCATCAAAATTTTAAATTCCCAAATATCTAGTTAAATTTTCTGTACATATGTCTTCTCATGTTTTTCTGAAGGTATTAATTACGTATACTTTTTAAATGTCTTCTTTTGATTGTTCTCTGGCTCTGTTTTTTCTACTAACATTACTTGTAGAAACGGCGCGTCTCTTGTGGTGATTTTTCCCCCCAAATGTGTGATAATGTTTAGTTACCTGTTCAATTTTGTATTTTAGAATCTATTCACTTTGCCTTTTAACTGTAGCCATCCTCTGCCACTTTGGGGTAAGTAACAACACCCAACAGTCTAGTGTGTGTTAGAGGCTCATCCTCAAGGTGCCCTTCTTGAAAGGGCCACAGTTTAGAACCAGCTGGGGAGGAGAGAGTTGTCGGCTAGCCCAGCCACGCTAAAGCTCTTTCCCCAATTACTCTGACCAGCACCTCAGTGCCCGCTGCCCACTTCTCGGTCTGTTAACTGTGAGCTTGCACACCCTTTCCCAAATGCTCCTTCCTTTGCCTTAGCCACCTCCTCTGTGTGATTTGAGCTGAACTTTCCTTCCATTTTGTTTTTCTGAGATGTGATCCTATCTGTATTCTGTTTTTTCTCAATATTTCTGGTTTGTTGTTGGTTGTTATGCTTGTTTTCCTAGGATATTATTTACTTTTAAAAATTACCTTCTCTATTATTTCGTGGAATTTTATGTGGTAGATAGGGTATAGGTTTATGTGCTTGGTTAGCTATTTTGATCCAATATCTATTAAATTGTGTGTTTGTGTGTGTGTGTGTGTGTGTGTGTGTGTGTGAGACAGAGAGAGCGAGAGAGAGAGAGAGAGAGAGAGAGAGAGAGAGAGGTGGAGATTTTGCCTTATTTTGTTTTCTCATTTCTCAGATTATTCTTTTCTCTTCCAAATGATGTAAATAAAATAAAATAAAGTCAGAGTTGAACTAAATCTTAGCCTTTTTCACCTATATTTTCCTTCTCTATTCCCTGTATTCTGGAGAAATGGCTAAAGTAAATATATTCCCATCATAACTTCCTGGTGTTACCCAGTGTCATTCAAAATTTACCCACTTTTCCTGAAATGGGAGGTAAATTTGGTGCCCACGAGTAGCAGCTAATTAGGATTAGGATGAGAGCTGGGTGGCAATTGGGAGTTGTGGTATAAGCATTTTAGAAACTGTAAGGCTCTGGGGAACTATCACTAACCATTCACAGAGACGCTCTTTATAACCCAGAATGCTTTTTCATTTGTTTGTTAAGAGTATGGGATACACATAGCTTTGTAGGGGCTGCGTGTGATAAATAACACAAATTGGGAGTTGGACTTGAGTTGGAATCCTGGCTCCACCATTCATTCACTTTCTCTGTTACTTAATATTTCTGAATCTCCACTTTTGTCCTTGTAAGCCTTCAATGAGCTAAAGAACATGAAGCCCTTGGCGCAGCAGCTGGCACCCAGGGAATATGGAATAGACATTAGAGATGGTGGTGTAGATGGTGATGGTGGTGACCACTGGAGTTCTGCTCTTTGTGGTCCCCTTCCCACTCTCAATGAGCCTGGGAAGATAAATTCATAATCCAGAAGGACTATTCCTTGGGAAGCGTGAAATCAGCAAAGATTGTATTTATATAAAGTACAGTTTTCTATTTAGTTTTCAGTCTTCATTTAGCTTTATTATGACAAAAATAATTAATATTTTGTGCCTCACTTTACTTATAAAATGAGGATAACTTAATAGGGTTGCCATGGATACTTAATGAGAAAACATTCTAAAGTGCTTAAAACAGTTATTCGTACATAGCAAGAGCTCAATAATTCTTAGTTATGTTATTAATATTTATTATTATATTATTAATATTTTATATAAGCTATAGAAGAGCCAGAAAATTATCCCTATTTCAATTTAAGTTGATTTTATTTTTTTCAACCAACAGTTGGAGTATGATAGGACATAAATTTATATGATAAAGAAAGATTTAAAATTGGGACTATTCTGGAAAAACTGGAACATATGGTCCTTATAAGTAGAGTGTATGCTTTTGATGATCAGAATGCTGGTGCCCCACCAAATACAGCAATTTTCTCTGTGAATTCTTCCCACCTGATGCCATTGCTTTTAAACTATTGCTCTTCTAGTTATCAGTGGAACCCTTTTATCAGATAAAACCTCAGAGGATGTGCAGTATGGAAGTAGTAGTGTGCTGGCTGGATTGGGGTCCTTGACCCAGAGCCCTGCTCATTTATCATCTCCATGACACCCCAGGCTCCTGGAAACACAGTTTGAAAGTCTTATTTCTTGTTGTTAGTGATATAATCAGTTCAGCAGATAATTTTATTTATAATTATTAAGCACTGGTTGTGCATTTCTAACAATATACTCTATTACTGTTTTATATTTGAGAGGTACTTTTGAGAAATATGTTAGTTTTATCAGCAATTTATAAATCACATCTTGGAGTTGGTTACTTTTAGAGGTGGGTTGTTCCAGACTTTTTGTACTGTTTATTTTCAGCTTCCTCTACAGAGGGTGTTTTTTTAAGTTTTTTTGCCTTCCCTCCAAATCAGGTTAAACCATATTTAGAGTCTACACTTCCCCATTAACTTATCTTGGTCAGTATTCCCCAATAGCTAATAGGAGTATTTGATTAATTTTTAAAATCAATTTTATTGGCAAATAATTTATGTAAAATAAATTTAGTAAATTTAAAGTGTACAACTTAGTTTTGACAGTGTATACTCCTATAAAATCTCTACAACAATCAACAGAAGATTTCCATCATCCCCAAAATATTTTTACTGCCCCTTTACAGCCCATCCCTCCATCCAGAATATTACTGATTTCCTTTTTGTCACTATCTGTTACTTTGGACTTTATATAAATGGAATCATACATATTTGTCTCTGCCATCTTCCAGTTAGCATAATGATTTTGAGATTTATCCATGTTGAAGCCTGTATGCGTAATTTTTTTCTTTCTTTTTTTTTTTTTGCTGAGTAGTATTCTATTCCATTGCATAGATGTACCACAATTTGTTTATCCATTAATCTGTTAGTGGACATTGGGTTCCTTCTGGTTTGGGGCTATTCTGAAAAAAAGTTGCTATGAACATTTGTGTTCAAGTTTTTGACTACATATTTTAATTTCTTTTGGGTAATATTTACGTAAGAAACGTCCAAACCTGTGGAGAATTTTTTTATAAGACTTTATTTGAGCCAAACTGAGGACAATTGCCAGAAGCAAAATCTCAAATGTTTCAGAGTGACAGTTTTGCCATTTCTTTTATGCATTTAGAGTTAAGGAGGGCATGTAAGGAAGATGACATGAAGGTGGGAGAAAGTAAGGTACAGAATGGTTAACAAGATTGTGCTCCCTTGAAGGTGGTTACTCCTCTGAGGAGTCTCAAAAAGAGGATTTTGCGGGCATTTCAAAAGTGTGTTAAACTAGATGCCTAAGAAAACAGGGCTGGCCTAAGGTGAAGATAAACCTTTTACTAAAGAAGTCATAGGCCTGGGGCATGACTACCCACCATGACCTGCCCAGTTAGGAATTTATGATCATATCACCCTGTGAGGTTAGTTTCTGTCACTGGACTTGATAGTTTTTTTTTACAGAACCCCTTTTTAATCCATGGTCGGCTTGTATTGCAGATGTGTGTTTAACTTTTTAAGAAACATTTTGTGAGAACTTATATACTCACCCCCTTCTGTGTACCTGTCTCAGATAAGGATACTAAATCCATTGATTTCTCTAGGTGGAAGGGATACAGAAAGCCTTATCCTCCCCAACTTTCCCCCACCTACTTCCATATTTAATTGCTGATCAACTCCTTTGGGTTCCTGAAATAATTTTAACATCTTTCTTCTCCATCTCTCCTACCATATTGATATCATCTCAGTATTTCTTGGGTATCTATTTTGTACCAAGTACTGTGCTAGCCACTGAGGGGACACACATGACTTTGAGTTAAAGGGACAGCAAAATAGGGACCCCTCCTTGTTGCCTGGACAGAGCTGAATGACCACAATGACAGATTTTGCTACTGCAAACTGTGAGAACTCTTGGGGCGTCATTCCATTTATTTAACTCACATGCTGGAGGAAATATCCCATCTTTGAGTGTGAGCTGCAGTTACTTATTTTTAAAGTAGGTGTGGCTGTGAAACCAAGAGGAAATATTTTGTGAAATTCCAAAAGGAGGAAGGGGAGAGAAAACTTGCCTCTTTTCTCTTGATCAGCGGTTCGCAAAGGGTGGTACTGGGACTAGTTAGCAGCAGTTTCCCCTGAGAAAATGTTAGAAATGTGAATTGTTGGGCCTCGCTCTAGACCTACTGAATCTGAAACTCTGCCTGTGGGATCTGTGTTTTAACTAGCTCTCCTGGTGATTCTGATCCCCCTCAAGTTTGAGGACCACTGTGCTAAGCTCATTCCATGGGTGTATGTGGTCATCTTTTAGGTTGGGAGGAGCATTAAGTCCTAGGTAACTGGGCAGCAGGGATAACGTTACCGCAGCGCCCATCCATTCTCCCCCTCGCCTCTCCCAGCACCTGTAAACTCTTCCACGCACTTGCAAACTCTTCCACCCACCCGCAGAACCCAGGCTCCTGGCCTCGGGTCCTTTCCCTTGGGAGCCGAAGCCAAAACCCGGCCAGTGGATTCAGAGTTTGCTGGCCCGGGTGCCGGCGGAGCATGCGTAGTGGCGTGAGCGCGGCACAGAGGCAGGCACGGTGAGGTAGCCGCAGAGCGGACTTGGTGGCGCTGGCAGGACAGTCTCGGCAGGTACCGGGGCGCGGCAGTGGGCTCTCAGAGGGGGGCTGGGCAGATAGGCAGAAAAGAAAGCTTCGCTTTGTCGCTGGCGCACAGCGAGCCGCTCGGGGGGAGTCTCTTTGGGTTTCCCTCGCTGGCGAGGCGGCCCCCCGCCGACCTCCCGGCGCGCTCCTGCCCAAGCGGGGAGGCTGGAATGCGGGCTGGTGTTACATCGTGTGTTTACACAGCTTACACAGGAAGCCTGAGAACTGCATTATGATTGCTTGCGTGAAGTTAGGCATTTTGTTAACTTTTCTGTTTCCTCTCTTTTAAACTTTGGGTAGCTGCTGCCGAGGCTGTCTGATCCAGCCCGTTTCGCTTATGTCTCTGACTGCTTATTTGCCTCTGGCCTTTTGGTGCATAGGATCAATAAGGCTGGCGTGAAAGCGCATCCGTGGTTTCTGGTTTGGGTGCCGTTCCTGGAGCAGGGGGCCTCAGGATGCGGCATTTACAAAGTAAACTTTCAGCGAATTTCAGTGCCAAAAACTTTCTGCATTTCAGCTGCATCTTTAAGTAGTGACTTTCTAAAATTTAAGATTACCTACCCGCCCCCTTACTTTTCTGCATTACTGTTATTTCAGGCCTCATTTGATTCTATTAAAAGGAAGCAGTCTTTTCGATCAGTAACAGAGTTCTCACTTTTCTCCCTTTATTTACCATGTCCCATCTCATGGCTCATACAAAGATATTTTACCCTGGGGCTGCAGTATTGGTTACAGTCCTAGGAGCCTAAGGTTGAGCTGCACAAATTTCTTGGATAACCTGTGAGCCATAAGGAAAATTTTAGGCCACGGGGCACACACACTGAATATTATTTAGGTAAATTGTTCAATTTATGGTGTGGGAGTCATATACATAGAAGTAATGAATATAGGAAAAAGAAATGATTAGTTCAGGAAGAGAAACCTATATGGAAAGGGAATACAGATACCTGCCTTTCCCTCCACCCCCATGATGAATGTTTTAATGGCAGAAATAATATACAGTTGGTTTCGTGCAGGACTGTAGAGACCTTCGAGGTCACCCAGTTCAGTTGCTTCAGTTTACAAATGAGAAAACTGAGACCAAGGAGGTTAAATGACTTGCTGTGGCCGCTGGAGCCCCTCCGTGGCCAGGCGGGGCCCGGGACCCAGGTTTTCTGATTTCCAGGGTTCTTTTTACCACCCTCCTGCTGATACTCTCCTCACAGTTTGGTTAGATTATTAAACTTTTGTTTTCTCTTCTACATCTTTATACTGTGTAGAATGGCTTGAGCAGATAGTTATTCCTGCTCCTTAAGCTGGTAAAGTCCTTTCAAAAATGACCCTCGCAGTCAAGCACCACCTAATAATTGGTTGGTCTGGAAACTGCCCTCCTTCTTTGGCTCAGTCCCATTGGGCCCTTGGGCTAGAATACCTGTTTACTTCCCCCCCTGTTGAAGTCCTGCTGGAGCTGCAAGAAGTAGCTCAGGTGTGGCCTCGTCCTAGAAGCTTTCCTTGATCACTGTGGCAGGAAGTTGCTCTCCCTCTTTTGAATCCTCTAGCATGTATGACAGCTGTCTGTGCGGCTAGCATCCCCATCTTTAGTGTCCTGAGTTGTTATGTTTTAGCACATGTCTCAACTTCCTGACTGGTGTATAATGTCTTGGAGGTTAAAGTCTATGCCTCAGATATCCCACCCAGCACTAAACACAGAGTGTGTTCTTAGTCACTGTTTGTGGGAGGAAGTGAAGCAGGGATAGTTTTGATAGTTTTGATGTGGATGTCCCATGGAGGAGGTCGCCTTCGCGCCATAGCAGGACAGTTGTCTAGTCAAACCAGCCTGATGGGCTGATTCTCATATTTTGATGAGCGATCATGCACCAATTAGGGGAGTGCTGGAGACATGGGTAAAATCGTAATGGGGGAGTTTGGCCCAAGGCCTGGATTTAAGCGGGCCACTATAAGTGCAGAGTGGAGAGCACAGATTTAGGAGATGGTGTAAAGGAAAAAGCATTTAATGAAAGACTAGATGCAGAGAGGGAAAGACATGTTGAAAATGACCTTAGTTTCAGGCTTGATATGTTGGTAATGGGCTTGTAATGTTCTTTTATCTTCTAATTACCTCCAATCAGGACATTATCTCTTTCTGTTTCTTACAGTTATTGATGTGATGGTCTTATTTCTCATCCTAGATGATAAGCTCTCTGGGGGATTATCTTTAACCCCTCCCAATGCCAGGCACTGTAGCTTGGCATTATTAGACACTCAGTAGTTATTGCGTGAATAAATAGTGTATTTTGACACGGGGAAGGTGGGAATTTAAGAACTTTGAGCTGTAAGTTACCACTTTATCCAGACCATCCCCTCATTATAGAGAGGAAGAACTGAGATATGCGTAACTAAGCTAGTTAGTGGTGTTGCCAGAGCCTCTACTCAAGTTTCCTCCTACTAGCCCCAAGCTGGTTTTATTACTTTTCAAGGCTGCTGGTCCCAAGATGAAGTTGAATTGGCAGCAGGACAATTTGGTTTAAGATGTTTGTGGATCTAAAGCCCTCAGAGAGCAATCTAAAGGGGGGGACTGGGTGGTCAATGTACATATCGGTGTCACTGGAGGAGATGAGACATGGGATGACTGGCCCATTCAAGGCTGAGTATAGGAAGAGAGCAGGGGTGAGGCTGGGGTTTTGGGGAATCTGCACATGAAGGAGTGAGGAGGAGTCTGGAAAGGTCACAGTAGCTTAGCAGGGGCAGTGGACATAAACAGGTAGGCCCAGAGTCCTTGGACTGAGAATGTATTTGGGAGAGACATTCTACACTACCAGGAGGTGGTGAGTGATGGCTGTGGTGGGTATGACCCAGGTCAGTGGGATTAAGGTTATGAGAGAGATAGAATTATGATCAGACTCTAACTGGCAAAACAAGACCGAAGGCAGTGTGTCAGAACTACAAATCCCAGTTCAGGAGGTGGTTTGGAATATTTGTTTACTTGGAACAGATGTTGCAAATAGCTGTTTTACAAATCAAAACACAGCCTTCCCATTGAGCTGCACCCAGCACTGCGGGAGCTGTTGGATGGTACATCCTGCCATTGACATTCACATGCAAATTGATCACTGTCTTCAACTGGCAGTGATGCTTGTTCTCATATAAGGATTAAGAAGAGAGAGCAATTGAGGGGAGACACACAGCTTCCTGAAGGGAAGGGTACGATTGGCCAACTATAGCAGGATTACTTATTTATTTTTTTTATCATGACATTACTCAAAATTGATTGGACAGCCAAATGCAAGATCAGGAGGTATGTTGAAGTTAATGTCTCATATACTTGAAAAAAGCCCAAATATTAAAATCTAGAGTTATATACCACAACCCTGTATAAAATGACTATATTATGTAACTTTTTCAAAATAATAACAGTAATATTAGTAACTAGTATTATAGAATGCTTTCCATGGACTGGACATTGTACTTTACAAGCAATATATCATTTAATCTTTACAAAGCGTCCTATGAGATTGGTGCAGTTATTCCCATTTTACAGATGAGAAAACTAAGGCTTAGATCAAATCACATTACTGAGGTCACACAGTTGACAAGTGGCTGAGCTGAGCTTTGATCCCAAGCCTCCCTGATTTCAGGCACTAAGAGCTTACATAACAATCAAATATTTTAATGCAAAACTTTATCTGTGGTAACCCTGACAGATGCTTAGGCTGTACCCATTCAGATTTTAGCTGGTGAAACCCAGCATTCTATGAACCAGACTTTCATCTGAGAAAAAAACAACAGAGACGAATCTTTCTGCTTTTTGTTTTTAAATTATTCCACGCAGTCCTCACCTCATTTTTATTCTTGAAGCATTCCTGGAGGCAGAGACAGCAGCTCTTTCTCTGGGTGTACTGTAAAGCTATTCCTTCCTTCCTTCCTTCCTTCCTTCCTTCCTTCCTTCCTTCCTTCCTTCCTTCCTTCCTTTCTTTCCTTCTCTCTTTCTCTCTTTCTTTCTTTCTTTTAATTAGTTTCAGGTGTTCAAAATAATGCAATAGTTAGACATTTCACCCCTCACAAAGTGATAACTCCCCTCCCCCAACCTATTGCCCCTCTGACATTGTATATATCTATTACAATTCCATTGACTCTATTCCCTGTGCTGCACTCCATATCCCGTGACTATATATATATAAAATTATAGTTGACATGCAATATTATTCAGCTTCAGCTTCAGGTGTACAATGCAGTGATCAGGCATCTACACCATCCCTGAGGTGGTCTCCCTAATAAGACAAGTGTCCATCTGACGCCCTACAAAATCTTTACAACATTATTGATTATATTCCCCAAACTGTCTTTCATATCCCCGTAGCAATATTGTAGTTACCAATTTGTGCTTTCTAATCCCCTCCCCTTCTCCTTCATCCCCTCTCCCTTCTAGCAACCATCAGTTTTTCCTCCATCTCTCTGAGACTATTTCTATTTACTTTGCTCATTTATTCAGTTCTTTAGGTTCCACATATAAGTGAGATCATATGGTATTTGTCTTTCTCCAACTGAATTATTTCACTCAGCATAATGTTCTCTAGGTCCATCCATATCGTTGCAAATGGTAAGATTTCATTCTTCTTTATGGCCGAGTAATACTCCATTATATAAATGTACCACAGTTTCTTAATCCAGTCGTCTACCGATGGGCATTTCGGTTGTTTCAAGTCTTGGCTATTGTAAATAGCACTGCAATAAACGTAGGGGTGCATATATTTTTTTGAATTAGCGTCTTGGATTTCTCTGGATAGATACGTAAGAATGGAATTGCTGGGTCATAAGGTAGTTCCATTTCCAGTTTTTTGTGATACCTCCATACTGATTTCCATAGTGGCTGCACCAATCTCCAATCCCAGCAACAGTGCCCCAGGCTTCCCTTTTCTCTATAACCTCGCCAGCACTTGTTGTTTGTTCCGTAAAGCTATTTCTGTTTGCTCCCACCCTCTTTCAGGTGGAACTGGGTGATGGAGGTGAATTGGGTGATGGAGTGATGCCTCTGGATTGGGGAGTGGTGCTGGGGAACACTGTATGTGAGCGAAGGACTCTAGGGTGACCAGGTTGGTAAGGATTTTCTCCCCTGGGGTGATGGGATCCACGGCTGGACGCTGTGGAGTAAATTGTAGGCCTTGACCTTACCCTGATCTCAGGCCTTTGATTGTGGTCAAACCCCCAGGGAGAATCCAGACCTGAACATGTTCTCCCGGGGTCCTCCAGGTCAGGAAGTTCTGAAGTCAGCCAGGACTTGCTGCAGTTGGAGGTGTGTGTGACACATCAGGGAAGGCTCCAGGTCAGACTTGAGTAATGCAGAAGCAGGGCCGGCAGGCCCCATGTTTGACCAGTGGAGTTGCCTGTGAGAAAATGTCCCTGTCCCCAACGTCAATCTAATTCTTTCTCATGGGAGTTTCAAAATGGAATGCAGCTGAGAACCTCTTCCCCCTCCCTGTGCTGCCTGAGTCTTCTTTCCATTTCCTGCTTCTGCTTCACCTCCCAGGCTGGCTCTGTGCATTCTCAGGGCCTGTGCTGGGGATGAAAGGAAAGGCCTACCTGCTTCTGGCCTCTACCCACTGCTTGTCTCAACATCCAGGAACTCTTCACATTACTCAGCTCTTTCCTGAACAAAGATCTGAACCAGCATTTTATTCTGAATGATGATGAAAATCGGGGAGAAAGAGAAAGAGGCCTTTGTGCTGCAGACAGGTTTATTGGTTATGAAATGGTTATACAACTTGATTGCTGCGAGTTTCGCTGACGTAGGTCACTTGAGATGTGAAGCTGTATTAATTTTGAGCATCTTATTTCTCTTCCGTACTGCTGTGCCTAAAAGTTCCTGTTTGCCTTTTTGATGAGAAACATACAGAGTGGATTCTGTAAAAACAAGTTTTTTTTTAGTAATACTATGGGCACAGAAAGGGCGAGAGTTCGAGGGATGATTAGGAGAGTTTTTCTTTTTTATTTAAAACTTGTTTCATCAGAATGTATTTTATTTTCTAGTAGAGTTACAGCAAGTTTGTTCACAAAGTCCAGTTGTGAAGGGAACTTTAGACTTTGTAATAAACTACATTTTTATGATTTCCTCTTTGGAGCAATCCAGAGCTATGCCTCTAAGAACATTTGCATGACTCACTGCACACAGACATGTCACCTTTAAAAAAATCCAGGCTGACCACCAAGAAAACATGAGGAACTGTCTTTTCTGATAGAAAGGTGGACGAAGGTCTCTGTAAGGGGGAAGAAGTTTTGTGGGGGCCTTCTTTGTGATAAAAAATAGAAGGTTTTGGGGAATGGTTGACAGTAGCAACTCAAAATATTAGAGGAAACTAGATTTACTTTATTATTGAGAAATTCAATAAATTAAATTGTTTAAAGCCTCAGTCCCAGGAAATAACACATTTTTAATAAAAATATGACAAAAGCCCCTTCAATTTGTTGGAGAACCACAAAACGAGAAAGTTTATTATACTAGTGCTGTCAAAACGGAATTGGGATTGAATTTGAGTTTAAAACATTGGTGAATTTGTACAGGTCAGTCATGGTAATTACGCCCTGGGCTCTGGTCTGCTTGTCTAAACCGCCCCAACAGTGAATCCCCTTGTGGGGCCTTCTGTCCTCTGGGAATAAATGAGTAAACCTATGCTCACGGATCACGGTTGTAAAATCCAAAGTGATGAATGACAATCTGTGGCCTAAGACTGATGTTGATCAAGCAATTTGAATGCCTTAGATAGGAAGTACCAGCTGCATTCACACTTGTTCCCATAGCTGGTGCTCAGAATCTAGATTAAATTGTTGAAATAAAAGAGAAGCAGGTTCAGAACCAACTCATTTGCAATGATCAAACTGTAATGCTCAAAGGCACAAGGACTTTTTATCTCATTTCACTCTGTTCTCTTAAATGCCATCCTTTATAGCTGTGTGGGTTTTTGGTTTTTTGTTTTTTCCCCTCAGTGATATATTCTCACTGTGCACTTCTTTTTTTATAAAGATTTTATTGGGGAAGGGGAACAGGACTTTATTGGGGAACAGTGTGTACTTCCAGGGCTTTTTTCCAAGTCAAGTTGTTGTCCTTTCAGTCTTAGTTGTGGAGGGTGCCGTTCAGCTTCAAGTTGTTGTCCTTTCAGTCTTAGTTGTGGAGGGTGCCGTTCAGCTTCAAGTTGTCCTTTCAGTCTTAGTTGTGGAGGGCACAGCTCAGCTCCAGGTCCAGTTGCCTTGCTAGTTGCAGGGGGCGCAGCCCACCATCCCTTGCGGGAGTCGAACCGGCAACATTGTGGTTGAGAGGACGCACTCCAACCAACTGAGCCATCTGGGAGCTCAGCGGCAGCTCAGCTCAAGGTGCTGTGTTCAATCTTATTTGCAGGGGGTGGAGCCCACCATCCATTGCGGACTCGAGGAATTGAACTGGCAACCTTGTTGAACTGGCAACCTTGTGGTTGAGAGCCCACTGGCCCATGTGGGAATCGAACTGGCAGCCTTCGGAGTTAGGAGCATGGAGCTCTAACTGCCTGAACCACTGGGCTGGCCTCACTGTACTTTTATAGATACAAATCAATGCAAACTAGAATTTTGAGGTTTGATAAATGAGCCTTTGCTTATGGTTTTAATGCTATTCAACAGTTTGGTGGAACGACATCAAATCAGTGCCTAATTGAACCTTTAGCTCGATACCAAGTTAGTATTTATAATCTTTGCTAACAGACCGACCACTCTCAGATTCCTGCACTCTTACCTGAAAACTCAGGCAGCATTCCATTCTTGTGAAGTCTCCCTTTTCCTTCCTCTCTCTTTCGGGTTAGGTTCTTGGGGACACTCTTTTGGTCCAGGGGATGTTTCCGAGAGTGGCCCAGTTCTTGCAGAATTAAGTATTATCAGGTCAGTGAGGTGCCAGCCATGAAACAGCTCACAAAGACCCAATGATGATTTTTGTCAAAAGTTGTCATGCAAGTGAATTAATTTTGGAAAAACAATAATAGTAATTTGCTCCATCCCCTTTCTTATCCTTAAACAGCCCAACTTAAACCCAGGATCATTGTCAGTGGAAAAAGGTAACCTGAGAATCTGTGAATGTTTAGTGGTCACTCAAAATGACCTCAGGTCATTTAAAGTTCAGGTGGTTGAAATCAGCTGGCCTATGATCAGCGTTGTGGAAGGCAAGTCAAAGTCTGTGACTGTTTTTGCTCCCGTGAGAAGGGAGGCCTTCTTCATTTAACAGGTTTGATGATTAAACTAGACATTGAATGCGAAAGCAGTTAGTAAACTATAAGGTAAGGAGTCAAGGTATTTATTATAGTTATAATAAATTTCTGACTTTGCTGCCTTTCCCTGATAAGTGGCCGAGGCTTTGACATTGACTTGCCTGTTTGAGGTTACTTGGCTTGGAAGTGGCAGAAATGAACGTCAGGGAACAGCATTGGGACCTTTGAGATGGCCAAGACAGATATAGGGCCTGTGTCCTCATGGAGCTTCACTGTGGTCCTGTGGGGACAGAGTCCCAGAGAGCAGTTTCGAGGCTCTCAGCCTCATGTGGACAGGTGCTGGCTCGGGTAGTAGATGGCCGTCAGCTATGACTAGTTGGCCATCAGTTGTTACCGGTTAGCCATTAGCCACTGATATAATTGCCGTGCCTACGCTGGCAAGGGGGTTGGTTGGTTGGCAGAGAAGTGGATAGTGTATTGCAGCTAGCAAGTGGGGTTAGCAAGCATGGATGGCGGATTGTGGATCCTACTTCCTGTGTCTCACCCGGCCGCCAGTGAGACTGACGTGCAGGAAGACCCCCGGTTGGGGTTCTGGCGGGTGTTTGCTTTTGTGTCTCGACCAGCCACCATTGAGAATACAGTGGTATGACTCCCCTATCTATGGCTCCGTGGGTGTTCCTTTTTGGCCTCACCATATCCTGCGTTCTTATGTGGGGAGCAGGAGCTGAGACCCTGCATGACAGGCCCCAAATCTACTGCTCTTCCAATTAGTCCATATTTTCTGTTACTGACTAGAGGGACTAATTTCTCTTTGAAACTTATATTTGGTTTTGTAAAATCTTAAATGTGTTTTAAGGCTCTTTAAGTAATGTCTCTGTTGCCAGAAGTGCCTTCAACAACTGCCCTTAAACTTCAGGTTTCACTTGACAGGATATTTATTATTCTCTGCTGTGTCGAGAGGGGTTTGAGGCCTCTCAGCATCCCTTTTATTAATCAGAGGCTTGTTCCAGAAGAATATTTTCTCTCCTCCTCTGCAAAATCAAAGGGATGTAACTGAATAAAGGGAGCTGGGTTGGGGGCAGGGCTGTGAGGCGAGTCCTTGTACTCGCCTGCACCAGGGGGGTGCAGAATGAACTTTGGGGGAGCACAAATGGAGAGCAGTTAATTATGTTTAGTGGGTTGAGGAAGGTGTCAAGTGTTTCGAGCTGAGCCTTGAAAATATATCCCAGTTCAATCGACAGCGAATAGATGGAGGAAAAAATCATTCCATGGGGGAAGGGACAGCATGAGTGAAAGCATGGAGACAGATGAGAGCTGGCCTGCAGGTGCTCTCTTGTGTTCTACAAGCTTAGCATCCCTATGAATCGCAGGGAAGGCATGTTACACGGATTGCAGGGTCCCCACTCCAGAGTCTCTCCATCTTTAGGTCTGGGGGCCGGAGAACTCCATTTCAGTTCCTGGGTGCTGCTGAAGCTGATCTGGGAAGCACTGGGCTTGAGTGTAGGGGTGTGAGATAGATGAGCTAGAAAAAAATGGTTTTCTTTTAGAACTTGACTCTTAGCACAACATTGACGGTTCACGTTGTTGTTGTTGTTTTGTTTATTAGTCTCATTTACCAAGTGGTTGCTGCCTTGTGCCCCCTGCTGCCCTCTGGAAGTTCCTACTCTGTATTGGGGTTTTATTTTGTTAATCTGGATATAATGTTAAACTTTTTCAACAAGTATGTTTGGAATAGCTTGCAAGCTCTGAACTAAGAGGTGGAACTCACACAGTTGCAGAACGTTCCTTCCTTGCTCTTGGAAAATATGTAGTCTTGCAGGAGATACGAATTCATGGCTCCAGTACAGGGCAGCTGGTGCCGAGTGCACTAAGGGTGATAGAGACCAAATGTGATAGACCTGAGAAAGGAGGTCACTTTCCATTGTAACACTTAGGGCAGAGTTGAGGAGATGATGAGTTATGCTGTCTTCTGGTGTTTTATCCATCTTTGTAAGCCCTCTGAAATGAGGAAGCTTATGTCTACGTAAAGAAAATAATGGAGGAGGGGACGTTGGAATTGGGCATTGAAGGATGGGCAGATGCTCACCAGGTAGAGTGGACACAGAGGGAGCATGTGGGGAGGCGTTCCAGACAAAAGGGCAACTGAACCCCAGAACAGGTGCAACGGCCAGCATGCTGGTGAGTACGCTGGTTCAGCCTGGGATACAAAGGAGATGAGGCTGGAAAGGCGTTTAGGGAAGGGTGTGAGGCGTTTTGAGCATGAGTCTGGGGGATTTGGACTCACTCTGTAGGGACTGTTGAGTCATGGGCTTATCTTGGCTGACCTTGACCGTCAGGTTCCCTTCTAACTCCCAAACACACCAGAAGGGGAGGAACTACACTTCTTACCGCGCGTTGATCCCGCTTCATGCTGTCTTGGAAAGACATGCTTTTTCCTGGTTCTCATCTTAATATCTGTTTTTAAAGCATCTTATAGACTTGCAAAAATGAATCCATCATTAAAGGCTGCTCTGTCTTTCAAAATATGTAAAATATACAAGAATAACCAAATTCAAATTCTGAGAGACAAATTATGAAAAAGAGACAAAATTAAATGTATCACTAGGTCTAGTGATTATTGTACTTGTCCTGGCTTGTTCTGCAAAGCGGGGGATTCAAAAGTTAAAGCTAAGGATATAAATATGGGTCCTAAGCAGATCCTCTCGGGTTGACTTCACGGGCTAAGAGATCCCGAAGGTGAGGGCGAATGGCATGGTGGTCTCTCTTCAGAACGGCTTTAGCTATAACTTGAGACATACCTACTGGTGTAGTACTGAGAGAGCTTGCCTGGGGATTAGAGGACACCAAGGCCAGGGTGGGCCCTTCTGTTCATCTTTTGGGGGAGTGTCCACAGACATTTGTGGGAAAGACATTTGTGTCTCATTGGGGATTTTGAGAATCTTCTATGTGTGTCTCCAACAAATATTCTGTGCTGAGAACTACACTGTGGTGGGAAAAGCAAAAAAGGTAGATTTGTAAGTAGAAGTTGTCCCCCTGGTGCTGCCATTTGCTAGCTGACCGAGAGAAGAGGCAGCTTAGTGAGTTAGTGGGACTGCTGACCAACTCATCCCCATCCTTTCTGCTGAAGTTCCGTGGGTGGACGAATCTCCAAGTCTGTCTGAACCTAAGTTGTTATTGTTTGTTCTGTTTTGTGTGGGTTAAATAAGATAAAATGTGTAGATTGAAAGATGCCATACACATTTTAGATCAAAATCTTCTAATACTAAGGTTTATTCTGTTATAAGTTCTTGTGTCCACATCTGTGGCCGTGTAGGATGTGAGGTTCTTACGGGCAGGATCATGTCTCTTCACTTTGTATCCCCGTGGCCTGATGCTTAGGAGGCACTTGCTGAGGTGTTACATGAGTGGAAGAGAAACAGGGATGAATGAGTGTATGAAACTATACGCATCACCTCCCCAACCACATACCTAATATTTTCTAGCTTCTACTTGCTTGTAGACTTAATGTCCTTGTTATTAGATTACTAACCCCTTTCTTTGTTTCACTGACAGTAAATCTTGAGAGATACTCCGTGCAGCTGCGTAGCTTGAGTTCCGAGTATAAGAATCTTTGTAGATTTATATGCATCCTAAACTAATTCCAGAAATGAATTAAATAGTATATAATAATGCTTTACATGTAGAGAATCCTTGTGTTTAAAACTGATTTCACTTCTAAAATAACCTGATGCATATAAATTGAGGTTATATTCCTCTTGAAATACTTTTTATTGTTTTAAGAAAAATCTGCTTAGAAGTGAATAGGAGAGTAACTTATAGTAGTGCTCAGAGAAGTGCATATTTATACACTAATCTGCTAGAAATGGGGATACCTGCTTTTCCTGCAAATAATGAAACGAGAACTGGAAGTTACTTTATTTACCTTGGGTTTTACAGTTTCTTTAATGCCAACAGTAATTCAGTTTTTTTTAAATTAAAGTTTATTGGGGTGACAATTGTTAGTAAAGTTACATAGATTTCAGGTGTACAATTCTGTGATACATAATCTATATTTCACATTACGTGTTCACCACCCAGAGTCAGTTCTCCTTCCATCACCATATATTTGACTCCGTTTACCCTCTTCTGGAACCCCCCGGCCCCCCAGTAATTCAGTTCTTGATTCATGAAATTAGACTTGATTAACATGGGAAAATTCATCTCTTTCATTTTGAACAAGCTAGTTTGGTTTTTAAAATTATTATATTTCCTGTTACTATGCACCTGGAATACTTAGGATAAAAAAGATTAAACTTTCTAAAATTTTACTGATGCATTCCACTTATGTGTATTGTGCTGTGGGAGACTGTGCGTTTACTGAACTATTTCTGTAAGGTTAGTATTAATGTTTCTGGTAGGACTAGGACAGTAAATAGTGGGAGAACTGAAAACATTGTAATTTTCTAGTAATTCAGAGGAAATGGCTACATTCTGAGGTGGTGTACTGAAAGGGTACACAATGATACACGTTTTCACAAGTTAATTTATTGTTAAATATCAGTGGGAATATTGCATATCTTGGGCACAATTTGGGGGGGGGGACTTATGTTGTCCAATGTTGCTCATTTTTAATTTCAAAAGGATACCATGTCTCATTCAAACCTTCTGTGTGCATAGGGTCTTTCCATTGTGTTATATCCTAGACACTACAATAAGGGTGTTACAAAGTCAAGTAGCCAGACTTCTCAGGGAAGTTAAAGGTTTCATATCAACCAGACATTGTCAGAGTCTGTGCCTTGAACAGTGGTAAATGGTGTTCCATCAGTGTTCTTGGTGCACATGATTCTATTGTTTTTGAAAATAACAGCCTTATTGAGATCTAATTCATTCATTTAAAGTGTACAATCAGTTTTAGAACATTGTCATAACCCTGTATCCATTAGCACTCAATCTTCATTCCTCACGGCACTCCCCTCTCCCACTCCACCTAGGCAACGACAAGTTTACTTTCTGTCTAAATTTGCATATTCTTGAAATTTCAGGTATATGGATATTGTGCTTGGCTTATTTCACTTAGCATAATGTTTTCAAGGTTCATTCTTGCCATTGCATCAATACCTCACTCTTTGTGGCTGAATAATGGATCTAACACATTTTATTTTCAGTTTTATTATCAGTTGATGGACATTTGAGTTGTTCCCACTTTTTGGCTATTCTGAATAATGCTGCTATGAATATTTGTGAACCACGTTTTTTATTTGGGGGGGCGGCATATGTTTTAATTTCTCTTGGGCATATCCTAGAGGTAGAATTACTGGGTTATGTGGAACTCAACATCCAACATTTTGAGGAAGTGCCCGACTGTTTTCCAAAGTGGCTGCACCATTTTACATTCCCACCAGCAGTGTGTGCAAGTTCCAGTTTCTCCACATCCTGATTAGCGCTTGTTACCACCTGTCTTTTTGATTATGGCCATCTTAGTGGGCGTGAAGTTGGTATCTGATTGCGGTGACATTTCTTTTTGTAATAAACGCTATAGTATAGAACAGTTTTACATTTACCGAGAAATTAAGCAGATAGTACAGAGACTGTACTACCATAGCAACATGCATTTTACCCTATTATTGACATCTTACATTAGTATGGTACGTTTGTTAGAATTCATGAACCAATACTGTTACAGTGTTCTAACTAAAGTGCATAGTTTATTCATGTTTTCTTAGATTTTACCTCAAGTCCTTTTTCTGTGCCAGGATCCTATCGACAATATCACTTTACATTTACTTGTCATTTCTCCTTAGGATCCTCTTGGTTAAGTGACAGCTCTCAGACTTTCCTTGTTTTTTGATGACCTTGAGAGTATTTATTTCAGTTATAGTTGACATTCAATATTATTTTATATTAGCTTGAAGTATACAACTTAGTGGTTAGATATTTATATAATTTATGCAGTGATCTCCCTGACTAGTCTAGTACCCACCTGGCATCCCAATAGTTTTTGCAACATTGTTGATGATATTCTCTGTGCTGTACCCTACATCCCAGTGACTCTTTTGTAATTACCAATTTGTACTTCTTAAGCCCTTCACCTTTCTCACCCAGCCTCTCAACCCCTCCCTTCCATCTAGCAACCATCAGTTGTTCTCTGTTTTATTTGTTGATTTATTTTTTTCTTTAGATTCTGCATATAAATGAGATCATATGGTATTTGTCTTAATATGACTTATTTCATTTAGAATGACACTCTCTAGGTCCATCCGTGTTATCGCAAATGGTAAGAGTTCATTCTTTTTTATGGCCAAATAATTTTCCGTTGTATATATGTATCACTTATTCTTTATCCAGTCATCTATTGATGGGCACTTAGGTTGCTTCCATCTTGTGTATTGTACATAATGCTGCAGTGAACATAGGTGGGCATATATCTTTTCAAATTAGTGTTTTAGATTTCTTCACATAAATACCCAGAAGTGGAATTGCTGGGTCATATGGTCGTTCTATTTTTAATTTTTTGAGGAAACTTTGAGCCGTTTTCCATAGTCACTGCACCAATTTGCATTCCCACCAACAGTGCATGAGGGTTCCCTTTTCTCCACACATGTTGTTTGTTGATTTATTGATGATGGCCATTCTGACAGGTGTGAGGTGATATCTCATTATAGTTTTTATTTGCATTTCTCTGATGATTAGTTACCTTGAGCATCTTTTCATATGGATGACCTTGAGAGTTCTGAGGTGTGGTGGTCTTTATAGAAGGTATATTGTAGGAGGCCCCTCTATTGAAATTTGTCTCATTTTTTCTGTTCTTAATGATTAGATTGTTGTGACATTGGATTTTAGTATTAAAAAACCAGAGCAATTTACTTGAAGTATAAAAATACATAATCAGAACTGGAAATCAGCAGAAGTATGGTTAAGAAATTCTTAGGGATTTAAAAAATTCAGTTGCCTCTGGAAGATGACCAGAAATTTACCTCAAGATATATTTTCATAGCAAGGACTTAATCACATTGGAAATGATCAGATTAAGTAGTAGAATTTTGTTGTCACGCAGCAGCCTACCCGTCTGTCCCCTCGTACCTACCCCTAAAGAAAGGAGAGTCTGTGAGACGGATCCTTTCAGGGACTTTGCTTCACCTTTGTGCTTACACCTTATGTCTCCCTGTTTGGCCCCAAAGGATGGCTGGTCAGCCAATGACGAGTAAGATTCCCCATGGGGGGGACAACTCAAGCCAGGGACAGTTGAGTGGGGACCAGCAGGAGAACCCACGGGGTTGATAGAGATGGGCATAGACCCCCACCTTCCCCGGTTAAGGAGAGCTTCTGCCTTTGTGGCTGCATTCCTTCCCACAACCTGCTTGGGAAGAGATTCAATGATGTGATAACAGTTCTCCATCTATTCATATCAGTAAGTTTCAGCATAAAGGTTTTGTCCCTTGGGGACGTACATACATTCTGAGACTTCTGGTTTCGCTGATTGCAGGCAAGGGTGATTGGTTTGAATCAGTTTCCTAGTATAATGTATGAAATTCACAGACCTTGGAGAAAACAATGTTGCTTTCTTGTGTGTGCATCAATAAAAGCCACAAGGTGGTCCGATTCGGGGCTCTCAGTCCTTTGAGGCTATGAGACCCTTGGCCCCTAGTGCATAAATCTCTTGACTGCTGTTTCTTTCTTAACCCTTCACCGCCCCTTCTCATTCTCTCACTGCCCATGTTGCGCTAGACGCGACAATTTATTTTTGAGACTGTCGTTACATAGCATCTACTCTAAGGGTAAAGCCAAAGGTGTATTTTTCACTGCTTTAAATGTAATTGAGAATATTGTTTTGCTTGTAATAAAACATAAAGTTAACAGAAATTCAGATTAACTTTAAGAAGAATTCCATGGCACTGAGGCAGCAATGGTCCCAGCGTGTAGTTAGTACTTTGCCTGCATCAATCCCATTAGTCTTCCCAAGTGCCTTCTAAAGTGGGAGGGAACCGACGCTCAGAGACTGTGCCATGTGGCTGGACTCACACAGCTGTCAGCAGTGGAGCTGAGAATGTAACCTAGGTCTATGTCTCTGGGAGTTTGTAGCCTACTCTCCGACCGGCTCCAGAGTTTCCAGTGGTTTTAAATCAGGAATGTACTGAAGGACACAGGCTTGCATCCTTATCTTACTGTATATTTTTACTGTCAGCCAGAAGAGATAGCATCTCTCTGAGTCGAAGCCCCCATCAAAATCAGGCGTCCAATTAACAGCATACTTGTTGACTGCTAACAAAGGAAAACTGAGCCAGCTTTACCCACAGCACTGTGCCATCCTGTCTGTCTCTACTGCCACATGTTTCTCCTGAAAGTGAAGCCCAGGGGTCATAAAGCAGGAAAGGAACTATATGGATGAACAATATATTCAGCTAAGGTTTGTCAATGTTTACCTCTGTCAGTGTACATTACTCAGTGCATACCTCAGTCAGCTCTTAAGTTTTTTTGGTACATGAATGGCATAGAGGATTTGGTTTTTAATATTTCTTTGAATAGAATCAAGTGTGGTAATAATCTGTGAATGCACTTGAAATAATACAGTTGCACAGATACCTGTCTGAGGAAAGTTTGGAAAATTTCCCTATTTATTCAGCTAATCCTTATAAATGGCCCAAGTTGGTTGATCACAGACTGAAACAAGGTTTCTTTCTGCTCAGACTTTCTGTAGAAGTCAGGATAGAGTAGGCAATGCTGCAGTAACAAATTGACCTGAAATCTCCATTGATTTCTTGTTCACACAAATGTCAGTGTGCATTGGCTGTTCTCCAGTGCAGTGTCTCAGAGAAATAAGCTGCTGTGATTTTTGTGATTTTGTTGTTTTTTCATGGGCTTACAAATTGTCTTAGCAAGGGAAGGGGAGCTAGAGGATCACATACTGAAATGTTTTGGCCTAGAGGGACACAAATCATGTCTACTCATAGCCCGTTGGCTAGAACTAATCACATGACCCTGCTGGATCTGAGGGAGAACATATGGCTACTCACTGAACAATAAACAATAAATCTCTGCCTCACCTTATTGGGGCAAGATAAACAAACACTGAAAAAACAAAACCTAAAAACAACTCCAGTAAAGACAGAAAAGTGCACTGAAATATTTAGTGATTAATTAATTTAATTCAGATAGAGGACTGCAATTTCATCTCCATGGAAATATTCTCCAGTTCTATCAACTTGCTTTATTTGAAGCGGTGCCTATGTTGGAACCATCACCATGCTGATAGCTCTCCTAGAAACGAGCTTGTCACTGTCCTCCCTTACAGATGAGGCTCCTTAGGTTGAAGGTGACACTCTGGATGTTGTCTAACTAGCACAGATTATTACAGTGAGACCTAATATTTACTGAATATTTGCTGTGATTTGGACACACACACACACGTGCGCGCGCGCGCACACACACACACACACACACGCAACTTAAGACTTTTTTAGCAGCCATATATTGAAATAAGCTTGTGGTGAACTAAAGCCATAGGGTACACACCAGGGGTGCCAAAAAATGTATACAAGTGGACACTTTGGTCAACGTTGCTCAAGCAGTAGTTCTCTGTAATCAGAAGTGTCTGGAAGCTGATGGTAACTATTTTGAGCACTTCTTGTAATTACAGATATCAAACATGACTTGTATTCACCTTTTGTTATTGGTGTATATTGAATATTACAATTTAGTACAGTTTTCCTTTCTTAAAATGTGCATAGGTTTTTTTTGGCGTTCTCTCTCTCTCTCTCTCTCTCTCTCTCTCTCTCTCTCCCTCTCCCTCTCTCGCTTGCTCTCTCTCTCTGTGTGTGTGTGTGTGTGTGTGTGTGTGTGTGTGTGTGTGTAATTTATTTGTATAAATGCTTTTTCCAAACTAATTCTCTTCAGTTGTGTTTTTGTGATGCCATTTTTTTCTCCTTAAAACTAGACTGCTGGAAAATATAGAACTCCTCTTTAGTTGGTCCTTATGATCTGCCCTTCTCCATTCTCTTCAGTGTGGCCTAAAATTCCATTAAAGTTATAGGATAACAAAGACCTTAGTTGGGTTGCATAGACTGTAGCAGGCCTCTCTCCTGTTCTGTTTGAAAAAGGCCCTCTGTGGTTTGAGAACAACAGTCTTTAGCACATGAGAGGAGCCCTGCCTCAGGCTCTTCATGCGGCTGCCATATTCATTGATCAAATATTCACTGAACACGATGTTGGGCCAGGTCCTGAGCTGTGCCCCAGCAGTCACCACCCTCTGAGAAACAAGTCTAGATCAAGGGGTGGCAAACGTTTCTGTAAAGTACCAGGTAAGAAGTATTATAGGCTTTGTGGTTGATACGGTCTCTCGCTTAGCTACCTAAGTCTGCTCTTGTAGCATGAAAGCTGCCATAGACAAAACGTACGTGAATGGGCATGCTGTGTTCCAGTAAGCTATAGTTATGGGCACTAACTTTTTAATTTCTTATAATTTTTGCATGTCACAAACTATCATTCTTTGGAAATTTTTTCCAACTATTTAAATGCAAAAACCAGTCTTAGTTCACAGGTTGTAGTAGTGGCCCACAGGTAGTGGGCCAGATTTGGCTTGCAGGCTGAGTTTGCTGACCCCTGTCTAGAACCAGCTCTGGTTTTATTCTCACAAATGGATAGTGAACTGCCTTAATGGTTACTTAAATTATTTAAGTTCAGTGTTTAAACATAATTAACTTCACCCAGATCTTTATTCAATAAACAACTCTTCCGTCAGTTATTGATGAATGTCATTTCTGCAAATTATGTATTTTGCATAATATACAATATATAAATTTGTATGTTATCATCACCACTTTCATTTTTTTGGCTATGGAAACCATTGAATGACTAGCCCAAGGCGATGAAGTTAACAAGAAGCAGATTCCGAGAATTCTGCAGATTCCCAAGAATTCTGATTCCAGAGTCAGGGCTCCTAAAGATATATTTATTACATCTTCCTAGGTACTGAAATATGTACATTAAAGCAGTTAAACTGGTTTTTTTTTTATTGCAATGTAGGAAAATAGAAATGGTGAATAAAGATTAAGAATATTGTTCCTGAGAAGCAAATATATAATTGAGAAAAGAAACATTTAGGAAGTAAGTGTTCCAATAGTTTTTATTATTTAATTTTATCTTGTCTATGAGCAAAGATAATTAATTCAGACTAGCTTGGGATAAACTGTGTGCTGAGATTTTCCTTTTCTGAACTACCTGAATTCACACTCAGAATCAGGTCAGGGCTGGATTTGTAGAAGAATGATGCATCATGTCCAGCTCAAAAATCACAATACAGATACTTTGTATATAGAGTTTACAGAGTATTCT
Source organism: Rhinolophus sinicus (assembly GCF_057876585.1). Taxonomy (NCBI): domain Eukaryota; kingdom Metazoa; phylum Chordata; class Mammalia; order Chiroptera; family Rhinolophidae; genus Rhinolophus; species Rhinolophus sinicus. The sequence continues at coordinate 108,108,263 of NC_142517.1, read as the reverse complement.
GTTGCATGTAACACATCATGCTAAAGCAGTTTGTAACCTCTAAATCATATTGCAAAGTAATTGCCAGTCATTTCAGTGGGCTGTTTCACTATACGCAGAGCCTTTGCCCTAGTTTCATTGTTCCTTCAGTTGACTCAGTAGAAAAGGTTAAATCTCAAGTGAGAACGACCTGTGCAAGATTCCTAGTGGACTATTTAAAATGTCCCCTAATTTACTTTTGGACCTGTTTTTTATATTGAAACCAGAGGAGAAGGACTACAGAATCCATTCTTGTCCTAGGAAGTCTCTGAGAAGAAAGGGGAGATGTAATACATTTTATTTTCCCATTTCAGGGCTGGTCTTGGAAAGAGAGAAGTGAGAAAGAGAAGGAAGGATTTTGAAAATCATATATTTACCTTGATACTGACTCACTAATCTAATCTTATGGGCAAAGACCAGAAATTCAAGAGGTACCCTGGAGCCAGTCTCTGGTTGTGACTCTGCAGTCATTTGATGGTGGCCTAGCAGTACTTTCAGCCAGTTCACTGTACATGCCAATAATATGATTTGAGACAAGAAAAGATCTTTGTACAATTTTATTGCACAGTGGTCATTTCTAATTAATAATTCTCAAAGTTTTTCTATAATCTAACTTATTGCCAAAAGAAAAGTGCTAGCGGGTGATACGGTCTTTCCAAAAACAATAAAGTTTTATTTGCTTTATCTTCCCCTCCTTTTTTCCGCCTCCCCCCGCCCATTCCAGTTCAAGCCATTATTTTTCATTCTAGTTGTGTAGGACACAGTTCCCTGGCCCATGTTGGTATTTGGCTGCTCACAGAAGCTCATGGCAGCTCTCGCCAGCTGCCAGCCACTCTTGCCGGCTGCTGGCCACTCATGATGGCTGCCGGCCACTCACCCTGGCTGCTGGCCACTCACCCTGGCTGCCGGCCACTCACCCTGGCTGCTGGCCACTCACGCTGGCCACCAGCTGTTCCTGGCAGCACACGGTAGCCCATCGCAGCACACACCGACCTCCGGCTGCTCACGGGAGCCCAGCTCCAGGGAGAGCCATTGTTCACAATCTTAGCTGTAGAGAGTGCAGCTCACTGGCCCACGTGGGAATTGAACCGGCGACCTCCGTGTTAGGAGCACAGCACTCCAACCACCTCAGCCACCATGCTGTAATTAAAAAAATTAAGTGTACCATAAAATTCCACATTTGGTAACTTTGGATTATGGAATTTTTTTCCTGTAATAACACAAGATATGCCTTTTTTTTTTCTCATGAATCCTAATCTTTGAAGGAACGAGAGATGTTGAAAAGAAGATTATGTTTTTCTTTTGAGCCCCTTTACCCTCTCTCACCTCACCCTCCAGGAGTCTAGGCCACTTTGGGATAGACATTTGCCCATTCGTTCATGAGTCCTACAATTATGGCTTCATAACTGATAATGAAAGCAACCACCAGCTGAGGAGAAGAAAAATACATATGTTTCTTTCTTTCTACCACACAATAGTGTAATTTGAGTTCGGGGGTATGTCAGGAAATTAGCAGTGGCAGGAAGTAGACTTGTGCTTGTTTGTTCATGTTTGCTCTCTGAAGGAAAGGCCGTGGGAGAAGGAGGAGGGCAGTGTTCCAAACGATTGTGGCAAACTGGGTTATACCTCATCCAAAGGGTGTGACTGTCACTGGCCTGGCCTGATGTTACTATGTGGAAATGTGGGCTTGGTATTGCCAGACCTTCTGATTCTAAAAGTGAAAATAGAAATCTGAATTTTATGTTTATCTCCTAATTTTTATGTTAGCTCCAAAATTTAAAAAAACACTTAGTGAGCCACAGAGTTCATGTGTTCAGGCAGGATTTGGGCCCTGGGTGCCATTTTGTCCCTTTGGCAGTCTGGAGAGGCTCGTAGTGTGGTAAAGAAGTTACAAGAGCCCTGAAATGGGGGTCCCAGGAATGTGGAGGCTATAGAATGCAAAAGCTGGTGTGGGTTTCACCCTTTTCACTTTTCTTCGGTTTGGCTGATGAGATTGTGTTTTAATTTTACTACTCTTTTTAAGGAAAACCTTTTGCTCTCCAGATTAACCTCCCGGAGTCGGGTGGGCTCCAGGAGCTGAATGGGCAGAGCAGAGGGAGGGCAAGCCTGGCGACGCTGCAGGGTTTGAAGCCCGGTGTCACCTGAGATCCATCAGAAGTGTCATTATAGGATGTGGGTAGGTGGGCAGACCATGGCACAGAAGCAGAGCTGCCAGACCCAAGGATGGAAGGTGGGGGTGGAAGGGATGGTCAGGAGGTGCCCGAGGCCCTGAAGAACTGCCTGAGGGCTTGACATCGCTCTGGGAGGTGGGGTGGGTGGGGCTGCTGAGCCTACTAACCTGGTCCGAGGGTTGTTGATGATTGACCCACATAGGTAACCTAGGCTGCACTTCCTGGAGGCCCTACGACCTCTCCTCGCCACTTAAAGAACTGCACGTTCAGGAGCAGGGACATTAGTTCGTCTGCTGATCACATGCGGCTTCAGCATTGTGGCTTAGATAAGACAGGGTCATATCTAAGGTGCCTCCAGAACAATCCTACCTTTGGAATTCCAGTCAGATGCCCTTGCATTCCCACAATCATGCTGATAATTCGTTTTCTTCTCTTTATTCTCTGAACTGGTTAAGAAACAGAGGCCTCTCAATAGAGTTCACAATACCAGCTTTATTGCTGGGGGAGCTGAACCAACCAGGAATGCAGCCTGGGCCTGTGTGGTCAAATGGTCTTCCTCATATCTTTCCTCCCGGAATTTTAACTTCTTCCCACCCCATCCCAGGTAGACCTGCTGGGCGGGTGCCTCTGGATTGCTCACTATATGGAGGAAAGGGAGAGCTCTTGTGTTCTGAAGACAAGCTACTGCTGCAGAGGGACGGGGCAAGCCATGTGAGGATAATGACCCTGAACACTTTGCCCCATTGAGTAAAGCAGTGGTTCTCAACATGTGGTCTTCAGACCGGCAGTGTCAGCATTGCCTTAAAACTCATTAGAAATGCAGATTTGTGGTCTCCAACCCAGACAAACTGCAATGGGATACTCTTGGGAGTGGGGCCCAGGAGCCCATGGTTTAAAAGCCTTCCTGGTGATTCTATTGTAATGAAAGGTTGAGAATCAGTGCAGTACAGGAATGAGGTTCAGTGGATCCCAGACACTTACAGTCGCACTGGTGAGATGAATCTGTTCCGAATCTTTGGGGAGAGTGATAAAGGAGCAGAGAAAGGGGCCCGAAGTGCTGCTTCAGAGCAGGCCTCATTGAGACATAAAGATAGGAGAATGGTCCCCTCAACAGATAACCAGCCCCGCCTAGAGGACTGATTGTACTCTGTGAAGGATCTGCAGGTGCCAACACGGAGACTTTCTTCAGATGCCCCTTTTCTCATCTGTTAATGTTTCCTACCTTTCCTAAAAAAGGATAAATGAGAGAAAAAGGAATGATGAAAGAATGAATGCAAGCAGAGAGAGGAAGAACACTAAAGGATATAGAAAATAGCAATGAAATAAGTATTGCATTCCTCCCAACATCATTCTTTATAATTAATTGTTCATTTTATATTTTATTAACTAGAAATGTAGTCTCTGATTTCTTTTTATTTCTTTTTTTTAAAGATTTTATTGGGGAAGGGGAACAGGACTTTATTGGGGAACGGTGTGCTCTTCCAGGACTTTTTTCCAAGTCAAGTTGTTGTCCTTTCAATCTTAGTTGTGGAGGGTGCCGTTCAGCTTCAAGTTGTTGTCCTTTCAGTCTTAGTTGTGGAGGGCGCAGCTCAGCTCCAGGTCCAGTTGTCGTTGTTAATTGCAGGGGGCACAGCCCACCATCCCTTGCGGGAGTCAAACCGACAACCTTGTGGTTGAGAGGATGCGCTCCAACCAACTGAGCCATCTGGGAGCTCAGCGGCAGCTCAGCTCAAGGTGCCGTGTTCAATTTTAGTTGCAGGGGGAGCTGCCCACCATCCCTTGCGGGAGTCGAGGAATCGAACTGGCAACCTTGTGGTTGAGAGACCACTGGCCCATGTGGGAATCGAACCGGCAGTCTTTGGAGTTAGGAGCATGGAGCTCTAACCGCCTGAGCCACTGTGCCGGCCCTGATTTATTTTTCTTTTTGTCACCCAACTACAGGATCCTCAGTCATTAGCAGGGACTCAAAGCGTCCGTGCTGAGTGCGTCCTGTTTGTGTCTGTTCATTTCCATGGTTTTGAATGGTACATATTGTTCAGTGACGTGACTCTTTGTGTCCTTCATTTTCCCCAGCAGTGGGGGTTAGTTAACGTGCTTTGTAATCTTGAGCAGGTTGTTCACTTTCCCCTTCAGCGGTTTTCCAGTCAGAATGGAGGCCTGGTGAGTCACTGTAGTTCAGGGTGAGGGCAACATTTGTCCAGCTCCTTGGCATTTCATATCCTAAGGTGGAAAAAGAGACATATTTCCTAAATCTTGTGCCTGGGAAAAAAGTCTTTTTGCTTCAGCCAACCTTTTGAGAGGTGTAGTATAAAATTAGGCCTCCTTGGGTATATGTAACCTTAGAGAGATAGGGATATTATGGTTCCCTTTATTTATTTTCCACAACACAACCTCTTGTAAACACACTCAATTCCATGCAGTCCAGAGTGGAAGCTTGTTTCTATTAAATATTTAATCTTTCCAGATACTGTACAGGAATGAAAAATGCTAAAGAATTCAAGCTACCTCTGCTTATAAATATTTTGCTTTGACATCATCCCAAAATGGAATTATGGTATCACAGCATATGGATAGTTAATGTGTTTCAAGGACTTCTGAATCCGTGATAACAAACCTCTGGGTAGGTAGGTCTTGCCATTCCTGTTATACAGAGGAGGAAACTGAGGAATAGAGAAGTTAAGTGACTTGCCCAAACACCTCGTTGGTAAGAGACAGCAGCGGAATCAAACCCAATTTTGTTTATATCAAATCTATACCCTTAATCATCTAGTCTCTTATATGGGACATCTTCTAGGCTAACTCCTGACAAGAACTGCATTTTGGGCCTTGATCAAAACGGGAGAGGTGTCAGGTACTTGGTGGGAGAAGTGGGGAATGCTTTCAGCATATTAGTTGTTCATTAAGGGACAAAATTCAGATATTCTTAATTTTGATCTGATTTAGATTCCTGGGTCCCATCCTAAAACTTCTGAATGAGAATCTTTGGGGACAAGGCCCAGGAATCTGCATTGACAGTAAGCTCATAGGGTGATCTTATGACTTAATGAGACCCACTGCCCCTGGTTGCTAGGTAGCACTTAGTGCCTTTTGTACCTCTGGGCCCTAGTCTGTTAGGTGGGGCAAGACAGAGGAGCCCCTGCTCGTCATTATTGGCAGAATCTTAAATATTTTAATTTTTGTAGTATGTGTGTTTTTTTAGGGTGCTGACCTGAATATTTGATTAACTTCCAATATGTGTGTATCTCCTATCAGGAGGAAAATTTATTTATGGAGAGCTGTAAAGCCGATATTGGCCCCTCCACCCAAACCTACTCTCCCTCACCCTCTGCTTCTCCCAGATGATAGCTGTTCTCACTTGTGGGCAATGCAAGGCCAAAGTAATAAGAACGTCCTGTTCTAAATAAACTGTCTGAGCCTATATAAGTTTTCTTTGCTCCCATACAAAATGCCACAGATATAGTGATTTAAACAACACATTTATTGTCTTACAGTTTTTCGGTCAGAAGTCCCAACACAGGTCTCACTGGGCTCAAATTGTGTTAGCAGGGCTGCTCCTCTCTAGAAGTCTCTAGGGGAGGACTTTTTTTAACAGCCCATTTGGGTTGTTGGCAGAATCCAGTTTCTTGGGGTGGTAGGCCTGAGGTCTCCATTTTCCTACTGGAAGTAAACTAAATGTCATTCCCAGCTTCTAGAGGTCATCTGCATTTCTTGGCTCATGGCCTCTTTCCTCTGTCTTCACATCCAGCACCTCTCACAGCATGAGTCTCTCCTCCCCGTCCTAGTTCATCTCACCCATCAGGGAAAGGTTCTCTGCTCTTTGAGTCATGTGATTAGATCGGGCCTGTCTAGATAACCCAAGATGATCCACCCGCCAAGGCCCGTTCCCTTAACCACATCTGCGAAGTCCTTTTGCCAGGTAAGGTAACATACTGACTGGTCCTGGGGTTTAAGGTGTTGGGCATATTTGGGGGAATTCTTCTGCCTGCCACAGACACCTTGTCTGCCTTTGTTGACAAATAAGACAGCAGTGGTTATCACTGCCAGTGGGGCCCCAGTCACTCATGTTGCTGTGTATGAGAAAATGGGATTGAACTAGACATTCTTCTAAATTGAAATCATCTGAGGGACAGATTCCAAAACAAGTAGTTTTGGAAAAGCTGTGTCAGGACCCAGTATAGTCCAGCAGGGCTTCACAACACTTACTTCTGTGTGTCTCCAAGGAGGTGGTTCACACTGTGCCTGCTTCTCTGGTAATTTAGATCCCGAGAAAATGATTACGATGGGACATAGGCACACTTGTTCAGCCAGGGTGTCTGCTTTTAGGTCCCTATCACCACGTGCTCCCGCTCTTCCGTTGCTTTGTGCGTGCCCTTCCAATGGCCTGGCCTGCCCTTTTTGAAAATCTTTTTTAAAAGTCTTTCTGCCCACTTACCTATGATAATACATATTCATAACAAGTTTTGACACCTACTCATCCTAGGATACATTTTCCAAGATGTTAAAAAGTATGACCTCTACTTATTTTGATTAGTAGCTGAACTACAATGATAAAAAAATCCGTGTCAACTGCCAGTTTTTGAGTTCTTCTTTATGATGTCTTCCTCCCTAAATCTGTACAGTGTTAAAGATGCCCCTGCAACATCTTAAACAAAGTAGGCACTCCAAAAACAACAACAACAAAAAACTATTGTCAGCAAACGTGGGAGCCACCATACTGACAATTTTAACTGTCTTCCACTCTTCCTGGCAGAGTGGAAAGTGAAATTGCTTGTGACAAAATGAAGTGGTTAAAATATTAGAGAAGCTGGATTCAGGGCTACAAATTCCCTTATCCCCTATTGCTTATCTCAGTTCAAGGATGTTGAAGCATTATTTCTAAATGTAAAACATTGTAAACCACCTTACTTACCAGCATGAATACTTAAATATAGTACTGTATAGTCATAACGTGGACTATTATGAAGCACAAAAGGCAGGTTTTCAAAAAATGCTTAATGATATGGGAAATTTCTTACCTAACTGTATATTGAAAGATACCAACTTTGTAAACAAAATATGTGTATTCATGCACATGTGCATAAGAAATTCATCACATATTGTAAAAATAATGTTTCTGAACAATGTGCTTAAGATCGACTTAAATTTTCTTATTTGTCAAATGTTTTCATTTGATATATTACTTTTTTAACAATCATAAAATAACCACACAGGATCCATTTTTTTTTTTTTTTTAAGGGATGCATTGGGCAGATAATTGATTTTTCCCACAAAGTGAAATTTAAGACATGGCAAATACATGTTTTAGTCAAGATGCTGGCAGAATTTCATACCAGAGCAGCAGGGTCACAAACATCCGTTAAGTGATTCTCCTTGAAATAATAGAATTTTCAATGCAAAAAACATTGATGGTCACTCCATCCAACTTTCTATGTCGGAATTCCAAAGGCAACATTATTTTCACCCCCAAAATGTACTTTGAGCCTGTGCTGCAGCAGGCCCAGCGAAGAGAACCTCGGTGTTCTCGAGGTAGTCAGGTTTGGGTCTGGACTACGTGGACAGAATGTGTTTCCTTATATTGGTACAGAATTTGTCTCTCTCCTGGTATTTCTGCTTAATGGTGCTAGTTTTACCATTCTGTGGCTGTAAAGAGCAACAGTAAGCCTTCTTCAGTGCAGGTGCCTTTTAAATATTTAAATTCATCTGTGTGTACTTTGAACAGTCATTGAGGCATATTTTAAGTATAATGGACTGTACCCATTTAAATTGGACAGTTCAATATTTTTTGATAGAGTATACACCCACAAGATCATCACTGCAAGATGCGGTGCAAAATGTTTTCATTACCTCCCAGAGTTTCTTCATGTCCCTTTGAAGTCCATCCCTCCTCCCACCCCGTTCCAGGCAACCATCCATCTGTCACTATTCATTACTTTGCATTTTCTAGAATTTCATATAAATGGAATTATACATTGTGTACCTTCCTTTTTAATTTCATTTTATTGTTTAAATTTTTATTGGGGAATATTGGAGAACAATATGTTTTTCCAGGACCCATCAGCTCCAGGTCAAGTCGTTGTCTTCAGTCTACTTGTGGAGGGCGCAGCTCACTGGCCCATGTGGGAATCGAACTGGTGACCTGGGTGTTATGAGCACTGCACTCTAACCAACTGAACCAGCCGGCTGCCCCCTGTACTTGCCTTTTTAAACTGGCTTGTGATATACAAACCCTTAACTTTTTCTTTCACTTTTGTGAAGCAGTTTTATAACAGCCATTCTTTACTTTTATGGAGCTATCAAAACAGGAATTTTAGACTTCCTCTTCAGCAAGTAAACCACTCAGTGAAAATCAACTGTAGATTTCATAAGTAAACCTGTTCTTGCCTCATTTAAAAAGTAGAATTGGACTATAACCCTCCAGGTACTTTCTAGCTTTAACACTGTATAAGTCTACATAATGATTCCAGTTACTATTGAAAGTTAAATTTGTACATTTGCTTGAATTTTACAGTCACTGTAAAAAAAAAAAATTCAGTAGGGTGTAGTGTTTTGTTTTTTAATAAGTTTAACACTATTTCCTAATTCTTTTCAGGAATCTCAGTGTATACTTAATTGCTTGATGATTTTTTCCCATGGTGCAAACCAAATTGCCATTTCAAAATTAAAATGGCAAAGGAATATTTATAAAAATAACATAAGACTTTACAGGGCAGTCCCATTCCATAGGAAGACCTGCCTGAATGGAAGTTAAAGAGTAAAATATATATCCTGGTATATTTTAAGCACCACAGTCATAATCCGCCAGAAATGGCAATGACATCTATATTTTGCCTCTTGATTTTTTTTTTTTTTTATAGTTCTAAACCACACCCATGTTGCAAATTGGCCTTTCTACTTGAGACCAAGTTCTTACAAGATTAAAATCTGTAGTGGTAGGCAGAACACTTCAGTGTAGAGTTGCTTATTTTCTTTGGTCAAACACTGATTTTGGCAGAGGATTATTTGAGAATAGACACAGGTCAGAGAGACTGAATTTTAAATCTTCTGAATTGTTTCATTGGACCTTCAAATCTCAGGTGACAAGACCAACAGAAACAGGTATGCAAAAATATCCCTATGTTAATAGCAGTAATCTAGCCTCAGATTCTAGACTTGCTTTTTATATGATTGGTAAATTGATATAAGGCCCCTCATGGTTTTTTGTGTTTTTTATTTGTTTGCTTTTTAGTGCATTTCTTGCTTTTGGGATTGGGCTTTGCCTAATCAATGCAAATAGTAACCATAGTGTGAGGGTCACATAGTTCTTAATTCTCTCTTAATTGTTCTGTTTTGAAAACTACTTCCTTAAACAATATTTGTTAGGTAAGAAAGGACTGTTTTGGTTTATTCAGGGTTGGCTAAAAAAGTTTAAATTTACAATTTTTTTAAAAAACTTTTATTTATTTTAAGTGTGTTTTTCCAGGGCCCATCAACTCCAAATCAAGTAGTTGTTTCAATCTAGTTGTGGAGGGTGCAGCTCACAGTGGCCCATGTGGGGATCGAATGGGCAACCCTGTCGTTAAGAGCACCGCGCTCTAACCAACTGAGCTAACTGGCCGCCCCGGAATTTATAATTTTTGATTTGGCTTTAACTTTCCCTTTAGAAATATATATAAAGTTTTAGGAAAATGCTAAAGTGCCTGAATGTATTCTTTCTGTGCCATCTCAAATGTACATGATTCAAAGCCTGATTCTTTCACTCTGATGAAACAGCTTTTCTAGTCATGGATAAGCAAACCCTTTTTTCTAAAGGGATTCCAGAGACACATAAAACAAATAGTAGTAGAGAATATCACCAGAGTTAGAGATGTGGTAAGACTATGCAACGCAAGCATCTGGACTCTGAAGAAAATGCCTAAATTGAAATAAATTCTTTTTTTTGCTTTTCTACATTTTTAAGTCCAGAATGTATTTGGAGACAGTGTTCTTGCTTCAAAGCTTTTTTTCACTGTTTTATTGAATTTGGGAAGAAGCTGACGGCTTTCATAAAGACAGTTTCCTTATAAATAGTGTCCAGATAAGTGTGCTGTCTTTCACTTGGAGCATTTTTAATGGTTTCTGAAGTTGCTGAGAACCCTATATCTTTCCGCTGTAAGCTATATCTGCCTAACTTTAGCTCTTTTCTTAGTAAAGCAGAAAATGAGCAGTTCTCAGTCCATGTAAAACTGAGACGCTCTTGAATGATGCATGTCGAGGAAACTTGGATACTGATACTGCTGGCAATTTGCACAGGTCTTAGTGCCAAAGAATTAAATACTATTGAGTTTTCTTAAAAGAAGCCAGCTTTTGAAAAGCTAAGTATGGTCCCCTTTCCAGTGACCTGAGCTCTCAAACCTAAGTAGAAAGTTAAGACTTATCTGCTCAGCTCCGTGAAGAAGGCAACCGTTGAAATTAATTTTGTATGCTTTACTCTGTGGCTCTTCTTGGATGAATGAACACATCATGACCAATTAACTCTGGAAAGTGAGTGCCATGGACAAATCTCACGTAGTTCTTAAAAAAACCCTTTATGACTTTCTTAGGAACCAGAATTCCCTTTCGGGCTGGCATAACTCAGACTCCGACAAAGGCTGTGCCCTTGTGCCAGCCCTCTCATAATGAGCCAGCCAGCCAAATGCTCAATTGTGTTTCTGCGGAGGGGGATAGCATTCCTTTATGATCCCCAGTTTGGATCAGCTTACCACCCAAAGCATGATATTTGATTACCCTTATTATGTTCCTTTGCGTAGCTACAAACGTTACTAATGGCATGGCTTTATCTAACCATTAGAAAAGTCCGTGTTCAGCCGACTTCAGTCCGTACTGTAACTGGCCCTGCTGTCTGAGACCCCAGTAATGCGAGCCTATGGAGAATGGTGCGGCCTTCGGTTTAGGTGTGCACTGTAAGTGCATACATCTGGAACTCCTGAATATATTCCACTGAGTGTCTGTTTTTCCTTCTAAGTGACGATTTTAATCTCTAATGCTCATTGTGTCTGCGCTTGAATTGCCTTAAGAATTATAAAAGTTTACCGACCTTTTCTGACCACATCCTTCTATTGGAATTGAGGTTTTGGTGTTCTTTCTCTCTCTTCCAAATGTTTCCAACCCAGTTCTCAGTTTGGCAGGGTAGAGGAGATGCTGATATTAACCAGTAAAAGTGTGTTGTTGTTAACTAGTATCTCATGGCACAATGTGCACACAGGGCACTATTTGTTGTCCATGACTGTGTAAAGCTGTATTTTATATAGTCTTGATAATTTTGAATTGTTTGTCCAGCATGTAGTCACATTTGCCCTGTTTTCTAATGGAGCTGGTGTAGACTCATATAGAAGTGGAGGTGTCGGCCCTGCCATTTTTTAGTACTTGTGGCATATGTTCAGTACCCTGTTTCTTTGTAGGCGTCTTTTAAAGCTCCTTGGCCATTTGGTGAAGATAGTTGTGATATCAGCTAGATTATATAATCCCCGAATCTACTCACCAGGTATGCATAAACTGCAGGATGCCAGAAATGCTGGAAGTGATCAAAGGAATGATGGCCCACTATCCAGCCTCGGCTTTGTGCCCTGTGCTCTCCGCTCCTGGGGTATGCCTTGAGGTGTTTGTGACATAGGCTCATCTGTCAAACGGATGCTAGTGAAAATACATATGTTAAATGTTTGTAAATTTAGTTTCATTTTCTAGTATTTCTTCCTAATATTTCTTGCACTCAGGTGGAAACCACCGGAGTTCCTGGTGACTTTTGTCTTATGAGGACTAAAGGTTTGGCCTCACAAGGGTGTGGCCTGTTTTCTCATTTGTAAGTAGAGGGGGTTGGAGTGGATGACTTGAAGGTTTTTATCTGGATTTTGACCCCATTTAGTTTTCCATCTGTTTTTTTGACTGGTACAGGCCCATGCCTATAAACTCATCCTTATAAATAAGTAACTCTCACTGCTTGAAGTTGTTTCTATGAGGAATAATTTTCAGAAATATGAGTGACATTGGCATGTGCTTTTTAACTCAAGATTTTAGAAATATCTGTTACACCCACACCACAACTTTAAAAGTCTCCTTACTCTTCAGTAACTCATGGTTGTCTGTGTGCATGTTTGCCTTTCCTGAGGCGCAGTGTTTCATTGGTCAGTTTACATCAGCACATCTTGCTGGTTAACCGATTGTTTTGCACTGAAAATGTCAAAGACTGATGTTGAGAACGTGTTCTGTAGGAAATCATTTTTAAATGTTTTCTTCCCAAGGGGACTTTTTGGGAAAACCTGGGCTGGAGTTCACAGTCTGCAGCCTGTAGAACTCTAGGGGGCCCATGTGAGCTTGGGGGTGGGATGTATATCCACAGCTCCGTGAATATGAAAATTCCTCTCTGGTGCATTTTCCTGTGTGGTGGGCCTGTCGCTTTTTATCAGAAAGGCTAAAAAATCAGAAGACCTTTAAGATCAATGCCATAGGGATAATCTAGGCATTTCAATGTAAACTTATTCATCTAAATTTATGCTTACTTTCTAACCTGATTTGCATCACTTTTGTATGTTTTCAACTTTCTACAACATTTGTTATTTATTATGAAAATCAGTAGCATTATTAGTACTACTTAGTACTGTGCTCTGAAAACACCATGCTTTATGCTTAATAACTTTTGTACTCATATCATCTTGCTTATGAGTGGTAATTCTTGCTGAATGTAATAAATAAATAGAATTTTACTTCTTAGAAAAAAGGAGAATTGGGGGTCAAATTAGAATTGAGGAAGTTAAAAACCATGTACATGTTTTTGTGAACCTCTAGTCATCTGTGTTTCCCTGAAAATAAGACCTACTGGACAATGAGCTCTAACACGTCTTTTGAAGCAAAAATTAATATAAGATCCCATCCTGTATTGTATTGTATTGTATTGTATTGTATTGTATTGTATTGTATTGTATTGTATTGTATTGTATTGTATTATATTGTATAAGACCTGGTTTTATATTATATTATATAAGACCCGCTCTTATATTATAGTAAAATAAGACCGGGTCTTATATAAATTTTTGCTCCAAAAGACGCATTAGAGCTGATTGTCCGACTGGGTCTTATTTCTGGGGAAACACAGTAATTTCAGTGTCTACATAAAAGGGCTCATATCTTTTCTTTAAATATCGTGCGGAAAGATGATTTCTTGGTTTCCTTGACGACCTATTTCATGTCTTCATTGCTCTTGGACATTCAAGAGTCAGTGTGGTTTATCGAAAGGAACGTGAGACTCTGGGCACACTCTTAGGCACACTGAAAATAGTACCAGCTTTGCCACTTACCAGCGAATGACCTACCTATGTCGATTGACCTTTCTACCTCTGTCTCTTCATATGTAAAATGGGAATAAAATATGAGGAAACAGATAATGCTATTATATATGTGTAAAATTTTTATTTTCAGTTCTGCTTAATGCACTGAATTGACATGAGTCACGTGTAATAATATATGTGAAAGTGCTTTACAAATTAGAAAGCACTTAAGTGTGGCACTTACTTCTCTTGATAATGGCATGTGTTCCTTACGATATCATGGGTCTTGGGCCACTATGAAGAATCAGTTTGAAACTGTTTTTCTTTCACAAAGTTTAGGTTATTATTATTAACTAAGAATAAAATCTGTAGTGAATTTGCCTTGAGAGACTTATAGTAACTGAATAAACAGATTTAAAGGAAAAATCCATCATATTAAAACATACAAAGAAAAATCATTGAATCAGCCAATTAATGTTATTTTAAGATTCTGAAATTAACTAAAGTAAAATTTTCCAAGATTGCAAAAGTTGGGTAGGGTCAGACTAACTCTATGAGCAGAATGATTAAATACCCTGTGACGGGTCCAGAGTACCTTCCCAGACCTAGCCTGATATGGAGTAGTGGAAACATGGACCCTGACACCGTCGTTTAAATTATATCACTCTAGTGCTTACCCTAGCTGAGAGGTTATTAGACAAGTTCCTTAACCTTGGTGAGCTTGAGTTTCTTTTGAGATTTAACTGCTACATTTGGGGGTTGTTTTAAAGATTAGAAATAATTATATAAAGTGCCTGGCACATAGATTCACTTCATATAGTAGATAGTATCAACAGTAAAAAAAGTGTTGTTAATTCCATGTTTGTACATTTCTGTGTCCAGGTAGGTCTGCTGTTTAGGCCCATTCGTCATTTAGCCTTTCATTCCAGATGTTTTCTATTTCAGCCTAAGAATAAATCCTGACACACATAAGTGTTTCCTCTGTATTCGAAAATTGAAATGTTAACTTAGAGGAGTTGCTATATAATTTGCTTTAAAAATAGGTTTCCTGCTATATTTTCTTAAAACCAGATGAAGAGGATGGTTAAGAAAAATGCATTATGGAAAGAAGGACCACTGTATGCAGTTGTAGGATGTGCCCTAATGTGATACGATTTTCTTTAAATTTTTGTCATATTTTAAATCATAAAATAATGAAACATGCGAAAGAATAATGAGAATAATATAATATTATTCATATTTTCTCTGCTCAGATTTAAGAAATATCAGCAATTGTCATTTATTTTATATATCAGCTTTTTATTTTCTATAAGAAATAAAACATTGGAGCTATGATTGAAGGGCCCCCATTTTTTTCCCCTTTTTTCTTTGTTTTTTTGGTCCACCCCCCGCATGCATTTTAACCCCTTCCTCTTGCCAACAATCCTAAAGTTGCCCCATGTTGTTCTTCTCATCCAGCTTTATATATTTGCCATTAACATTTCCATTAATAATATAAAGTACTATTTTGTTTTATCTATTTATTTTATTAGTTTTAGGTGTATAAAACAACATCGTGATTAGATATTTATACACCTCACAAATAACCCCAATAAGTCTATTACCCATCTGACACTGTACATAGTTATCAGAATATTGACTGTATTCCCTATGCTGTACTATGTATCCCCGTGACTATTTTTTAAAATTATAGTTGACATTTAATATTATTTTATATTAGTTTCAGGTGTACAGTGTAGTGGTTAGACATTTGTATAATTTATGCAGTGATGCCCTCAGTAAGTCTAGTACCCATCTGACACTATACATAGTTTTTATAATATTATTGATTATATTCCTCACATTGTACTTTACATCCCTGTGACTCTTGTGTAACTACCAATTTGGACTTCTTAATTCCTTCACCTTTTTCATCCAACTTCCCAGCCCCCCTCCCATCTGGTAACCATCAGTTTGTTCTCTGTATCTCTGGGTGTGTTTATGTTTTGTTTGTTCATTTAGTTTGTTCTTCAGATTCCACGTATGAATGAGATCATGTGGTATTTGTCTTTCTCAGTCTGACTCACTTCACTTAGCATAATACCCTCTAGGTCCATCCATGGTGTTGCAAATGGTAACATTTCATTCTTTTTTATGGCAGAGTAATACTCCATTGTATAAATGGACCAGAATCTCCTTCTTGGCTATTGTAAATAGTGCTGCATATCATATATATCATTGGTGAATATCTTCTCCCATTTAGTAGGCTGCCTTTTTATTTTGTTGGTTTCCCTTGCTATACAAAAACTTTTTAGTTTGAGGTAGCCCCATTTGTTTATCCTTTCTTTTCTTTTTGTTGCTCAAAGAGATATATTAGTAAAAATATTACTAAGGATAATGTCCAAGAGTTTACTGCCTATGTTTTCTTTTAGGAGTTTTATGATTTTGGGTCTTACATTTAAGTCTTTAATCCATTTTGAATTTACTTGTATACTTGTATGTGGAGTAAGAAGGTGGTCCAGTTTCATTTTTTTGCATGTAATGTCCAGTTTTCCCAACACCATTTATTGAACAGACTGTCTTTACCCCACTGTGTATATTAAATGATCATATAGGTGTGGATTTATTCCTGGGCTCTCTATTCTGTTCCATTGATCTCTGTCTGTTTTTATGCCAGTACCATGCTGTTTTGATTACTGTAGCGTATAGTATAGTTTGATATCAGGTATCTTGATGCCTCCAGTTTTGTTGTTCTTTCTTGGGGTTGCCTTGCCGTAGCTATTCGGGATCTTTTATGTTCCATATAAGTTTTAGGATTATTTGTTTTAGTTCTGTGAAATATGACTTTGGTATTTTTGTAAGGATTGCTTTGAATCTATAGATTACTTTTCGTAGTATAGAGTACTCTTTTAAATGTTTTAAAATTTTCACAGATGATATCTGCTATACATTTTTCTCATTTAACATATATTTCCAAAAATTTCTCATGTAAATACAGATATATACTTCATTTAAACTGTTGTGCAGTATTTCAGTAAATGAATATAATTACCTAGTCTTCTGATAAGGGACATTCAGGTTGTTTACAATTTTTGATCCTATAAACAGTATATTTTGGCATATTTGTGTAAGAGTTTCTTTGGGATAAATTCCCAGAAGTGAAATTGTGGGCCATACAATATGCATGCCTTCACCTCTTGCAGACATACCACTTTGGAGACCAATGTGGCAACAAGAGCTTCTGGTTTTTTATATCCTCTCCAGTACTTGATGTTACCATCTATTTCAGTTTGGGCAGCCTGATGGGTTTAAGATGTTAGGTCATTGTTTTCATTTACATTTTCCATTTTGTGTAGCTGTTAAATTAATGTTTAAAATCTATGGCATAACCCCATTAAAAAAATTATACATGTATCTAAGTATTTATATATACATGAATTTTTGTAAATTGAAATAGTCCAGAAAGATACTTCCCAAGTTTTGCAGTAGTTTTAGATTTTTATACTGAGCATGAAGTGTTTTCTAATTTACAAACAAAAAAATTTAAATGTACAGCTTAAACTTTGGCTTCTGGATAAGATGATGTGCCAGGGACTGAATTCACTCCCATGTTTGAAATCACCAATAAAAAAAAAAGACAAAATGGAAAAAAATACATGAAATGGTGGTTTTCAAATTGTAGAAAACTGTGGAAATCAGGCAGCCAAGGACAGTGATCTTTGAAAGTCAGAAAATAAACAAGGTGACCCCTCCAACTGCGTCATTTACAGTCTTGAGAGTATTCAGGCTCCAACGCAGGGAGGTGACTGAGTAGAGAAGGGCTTCGGTGCTGAGACTGTGGAGAGACAAAGGCATCAAGATTTCACTGTACACACTACTAGAGAAAAACACCACACAGAGAGAATTCCACAGATCTCAGAGGGTCCCCCTCCAGTATGCAGCAGAGTTCTGATCAGGGCATATGTGTGAGGAAACTACCTGGAGGCCAGGAAAAAACCACCTGAAAGGATTGAAAAGAATGCTTGGCACTCACAGCAGGCTAGAATAGTACCTGTTCCCATCAGCCAGACTGAAATTTACAGGGTATTGGGTAAAGTACTGAGAACCATCTTGCCTCAGTAGTGGGAAATATTTAGCCCTTAGAGCATCGCTTCTCAGTCTCAGCATTGTAGAAAGTTGGCTGGATAATTCTTTGTTGTAAGGAGGTCTCTTGTGCATTGTAGGATGGTCTGGCCTCAATATACCAGATGCCAGTACACCTCCTCAGTCATGACAGTCACAAATGTTTCTAGACATTGCGAAATGTCCTCTGTGGAGCATATAATCATCGCCTGTTAGGAACCACAGCTCTAGAGTAAATTCTGCTCTGGTCCTGCCTAACAAAACTTCAGAACAAGACCTGAAAGATCAAAGTCTTTCTCAGTAATTTACATCTGAGAACAAAGATCAGGAATAGCTTTGGGGTACTTTTTGTAGAAATAGAAAAAAATAAAATAAAAAAAAATGAATATGGAATCTCAAGAGTTAGCAAATAGCCAAAACAATCTTGAAAAAGGAGGACAAAGTTGGAGGCTTCATACTTCCTTTTTTCAAAACATACTACAAAGCAACAGTAATCAAGATGGTGTGATACTGGCTTATAGACCAAAGGAACAGAATAGAGAACCTACAGATGAACCCTTGTGTATATGGCCAAATGATTTTCGACAGGGGTCCCAAGTCTGCACAATGGGGAAAAGACAGTCTCTTCAACAAATGGTGTTAGGAAAATTGGATATTTATATGCAAAAGAAGTAAGTTAGACCCTTACTTATACCATACGTTTACCATAAACAAAAATTAACCCAAGATGGATCAAAGACCTAAATGTAAGATGTAAAACTGTAAAACTCTTAGCAGAAAACACAAGGGGAAGCTTCAGGATATTGCATTTGCCAATGATTTCTTGGATATGCCACCAAAAGAACAAGCAACAAAAGCCAAAGTAAATGGATGCGACTCTATCAAACTTAAAAACTTCTGGGCATCAAAGAAAACAATGAACAGAATTTGCCTTACGTAGGTTGAAAAGGCATCCTACAGAATGGGAGAAAATATTTGCAAATAATACAGCTGATAAGAGTTAATATCCAGAATATATAAGAAAGTTCTTCAACTCAACAACAACAAAAACAAATAACCTGATTAAAAAATGGGCAAAGGACTTGAATAGGCAGTTCTCTGTAGAAGATATACAAGTGGCTAACAAGCATATAAAAGATGGTCAACATTACTAATCATAAGAGACATGCAAATTAAAACCACAACAAGAAATCACCTCACATTCATTAGGATGGCTGATTTCAAAAGAACAGAAAATAACAAGTGTTGGCAAAAGATGTGGGCAGCTTGGAACCTCTGTGCACTGCTGGTGGGAAGGTAAAATGGTGCAGCCATAATGGAAAACAGTATCATTCTTCAAAAAGTAAAAAGATAGAGTTATACCATATAATCCAGCAATTCCACCTCTGTGAGTATATATCAAACAGAATTCAAAGCAGGATCTCAAAGAGATATTTGTACATCCATATTCATTGCAGCATTATTCACAGTAGAAGCAACCCAGTAATCACACTAAAGGTTAATGGACTAAACACCCAAGTTGAAAAGCAGAGATAGTCAGATTGGGTAACAACTCAAGATCCAGCTATATGTTGTCTTAAAGAAATACACTTTAAATATAAGATACAGATAGGTTAAAAGTAATGGAATTGAAAAAGATATATTATGGTAGCACTAATCAAAAGAAAGCTGGACTCTGGCTATATTAACATCAGGCAAAGTAGACTGTTAAAGCAAAGACTATTACCAGGTATAAAAAAAAGTTTATTTCAAAATGATAAACGGGTCAATTCATCAAGAGAAAAGAACAGTTCAAATATTTATGTGCCTAATAGCAGAACTTCAAAATAAATGAAGCAAAACTTGATGAACTACAGTGAGAAATAGATCCACAATTATAGTTGAAGATTTCAATTGAATAGATGCAGTAGACATAAATTCAGTAAGGATATAGAATACTTAACATATCATTTAACTTGCCTTGTTGATATTTTACAACACTCCACCCAATAGCAGCAGAATACACTTAAAAGACACAGAATGTTTACTAAATTAGGTCATATGCTGGGCCATAAAACAAGACTCAATATAAATTAAAAGTCAAAACATGTTCTCACCACAATGAAATTAAATTAGAAATGAAATTAGGGAAATCCACAAATATTTGGAAGCTAACACACTTCTTAATAACCCAGAGATAAATGAAGAAATTAAAAGGGGAATTAGTATTTTGAATTGAATGAAGATGAAAGCACAACATATCAAAATGTGTGAGATGCCACTAAAGCAATACTCAGGGGGAACTTACTGCACTAAACAACCATGTTTGAAAAGAAGAAGGTGACTTCACCTTCCCCTAGAAACTAGAAAAATAAGAGCAAAGTAAACCCAAAAGCAGAATAAAGAAAATAATAATGATCATAGCAGAAAACCAGGACAGACAACAGAAAAACAATAGAGGAAAATCAATGAAACTAAAAGCTGGTTTTTGAGATGATCAGTGAAACTGATGAATATCTAGCCAGACTAATAAGAATAAAAAAAGAAACAAATCAATATAAGGAATGAGAGAGGTGACATTACCACAGACTCTACAGATATTAAAAGGAGAATAAGGAAATACTTTGAGCAACTTTATGCCAATACATTTAATAACTTAGATAAAACTGAGAAATTCCAAAGCCTACTTAAGAAGAAATAGATAACATGAATAGCCCTCTGTTTATTACAGAAATTGACTTTGTAGTTAGAAACTTTCCCACAAAGACATCTCCAAGTCTAGATGGCTTCTAATGAATATTTAAGGAACAAATAATACCTATTTATAAACTCCTTCAGACAATTAAATAGGGAATGTGTCCCAACTCCCTGATGAGGCCAAAATTATTCTGATGCTAAAACCATACAAAAATTACAAGAAAACTACAGATCATTATTTTTCATGAACATAGATGCAGAAATTCTAAACAAAATGTTAGCAAATTGAATCCAGTAATATATAAAAAGAATAATGCATCGTTACCAAGTAGGGTTTATCCCTACTTGGGGGATATATAAATATCCCCAGGAAAATAAAGATTGGTTTAGCATTTGAAAATCAGTCATTAAAGTTGACATAGTAAATAAACAAAATTATAGTCATTTCAGAGACACAGAAAAAACATGCAACAAAATTGACTTTGCTGATAAAAAAACTCTCATCAAAGTAGGAATAGATGGGATGAACTGGAGTGTTGAATGACTCTTGGGCAGTACCCAGTGGCACAGCTGCTTGGTCTGAGGGAGCTGAGGAAGACTCCACAGGGCAATGGCTTTTAACCTGGGTCTGGGCTAATCAGGAATTGGCAGGGCAGGGAAGGATGAAGGGTATCTGGGAAAGGCTGTGTTGGTGTCTGACCACGTGGCAGGGTTGTAGGCATCTCACTAGACATCAGTTTGGATTTATTCTAGTAAGACTTCAAGGTTTATCCCTCTTTTTTCAAAATTCTTTTTAGCTGTCTTGTAGGAATGGTTAAATGTTAATCTTCACTTTTTCCCTGCCTTTTCTTCATCTCCTGTCATAAAAGTAATATATAGTCTTTGTGGAAAATACACATCTGTATAGAAAAAATTAAATTGTCCATAATCTCACCACCTTCACCTCCCAAATAGCTCCAGTAGCCATTTTATATATAATATCTCATTCATTTTTAAAAATATACTTTTAAAAATGCCCTTTTTTGACTTATGACTGAAATTCTTCTTGTATCTCTGAACATTTCAGACTTACTACTTGTTTCAAAGTCTCTCTCATGATTCTCAGTTTGGAAGTGATGCGTTCTTATAGGATTTGTCATTTTGTCTGTGAGCGCATCTTTAGGGCATTTTCTTCTGCTGGAGTTCAGCATATACACCAGATGATGGACGTGGGCACTTCCATCTCTGCCTCTGCCAGATTCCTGTGGGTTCACTGGTTTCTGCAGTGAGGTGATGTGAGTTCAGGCCCTGCACTCACACCCAGGGCAGCTATGGGGTTCTGATTTCTCATGGGTGCTGTTTTCTATCTGGAGTCTGTGGCGAGTATCCCAGAGAGGCCCGGCCCTTCCTGTTTTCCTGCTTTCTGTCCCACTTCCAACTTTCTGCTGTGTTTAGGGCTGGGGTTTTAACTTCTGTCTTTTGAAATGTGAACGTAGACCTGCGCTTGCTGGACTTCATTTCTGGTACCAGAAGATTTCTTTTGTTGCTGAGGCTCAGATACCTACTGAAAAAATTGAAAGGTTTGTATGTTATCCAGCATTTCTATATGTTTGAAGCAGGAGGGTAAACTTGCCTTATTACCTCTACGATCTTGACTACCCACTCTTTTCTTTGCATAGATATATACTTTAAAGAAAGTTGGGAATATACTACACATACAGATAATCTCCTTTTTTTTTAACCTAATAATATATTGTTAATTTTTTTCTCTTATTTTTGAGAACATGATTTTTAATGACTGCCTGATGCTTCTTTTATAAGAGTTTACCAATTTTTATTAAACAAATCTGTTGTTAGAAGTCTAGGTTGTTTTAGTTTTTCTGTTATTGTAATGATGAAATGAACATAATTATAACAATATATCTCTGCTCATTTCACATTGTTTCTGTAGAATAATTGCTACAAGTTGAATTCTTTCATCAACATTTTTGAGACTTTTGATTATGTTGTTGCTAAATTATCCCACACAAGTTTTTTTTTCAGTTGGCACCTCACAAGTGGGGGTAGTCAGTTTGTAACCCATACAGCAGGTCTCCATGTTTCCTAGAACCATTTCTCTGATTCTTATGTTTCTTTTTTTGTTGTTGTTTTTGATTACAGTTGATGTTCACTATTATATTAGTTTCAGGTGTACAGCATGATGGTTAGACATTTATAGAACTTACGAAATGATCCAATAAGTCTTGCACCCACGTGACACTATATAGTTACTACAGTATTATTGACTATACTCCCTGAGCTGTACTTTATATCCCCATGACTATTTTGTGACTGCTGATTCTTTTTTTTTTTTTTTCTGTCTAGTTGTGGAGGGTGCAGCTCACTGGCCCATGTGGGACTCAAACCAGGGATGTTGGTGTTATGAGCACTGCGCTCTAACCAACTGAGCCAACCTGCCGCCCCCATGACTGCTGATTCTTATCTTTATAAACATATGGCTGCTAATTTTCTGGGCAAAGCAATGGTATTTCATTGTGATTTTAATTTCCATTGGTTTAATGACCATTTAAGAAGATATTTTGAGTAGGTCAGTGGTTTTTCACTTTAAGTTTTTTTTCTTAAACAGTCATGTGGACCTTGTGTGACCACTAACTTGTCCTATTGTTATTTACTTTTCTCCTATTGTCTTCTAACAAAGTTGGATCTTAGGTGGAAGTTCTGTTTGGTGACCGCATGATGGGTGAAAGGATGCAAGTTGTATTATAGAGGCTGAGAAAAGAATTGAATTGCTCAACATAAGAAAAGTGATTGGGCTGGAGGTTGAGGAAGAAAGGACCTTAGAGAAGGCAGGCTGAAGACCACGAGTTGGGCAGGGGAGGAGGCCCTCTCCCAGAGAGAACATTTGAGGAAAGGTGGAGTAATTAAAGGCAATTTTGCAGAGTTTTGCCCAATGGTGTGCAATGTAGATGTTCTTCTCTACCTCTCCACAAAATCTTAAGTAAAATATTTCTCATTGGCTTTATTTGGGGGAATATGTTGAAGCTGATGGGCACAAAGCAAGAGCCAAATACTTGATGAGGAGAGCTGGGAAGAGCAGGAAGGAACCTCCTGAGGTAGCGCCAGTAAGACACCTGATTAAAGCAGTGACAAATAAAGACAGAGAGGTGGGGGTTATTCCGGAATTCAGAGGATTCGGTGGTAAGTTACGGTGTTTGGAGGTGAGAGGGTGATGGAGTCAGGATGACTTCGAGGCTTACAGCTTGGGAGACTATAAATACGAGATGTCCCAGATGACTGGAACTGACCTTGGGAGGAAAAGTCACTGTTTGCAGGCTTGTCAGTGGGACTGTGGATGGGTGACGAGGGCCCAGAGGGGAAGCGTCTCTCTTCTCACTGATGATGAAAGGGGTCTTCCCCATTGTTCCTGTTCTCATAGAAGCGCTAGGGTCCTGTTATAGCTCAGAGAAAGGAGAGGGATCTATACAACTAGCATTGGTCTTCTCAAGTGATCGTATGAAGTAAGCCTTAGTGCTAGCTTTGATTTAACTCAGGGAAATACAGAACATAGTCTGAGAGTTGTAGAAGACTTTATACCTTTACAACTTACCAATTTTATTATTCAAATTTTCTATGTCTTTATTTATTTTATACTAATTAAGCTATCAACAGTTACCCTGTTTCCCTGAAAATAAGACCTAGCCAGACAATCAGCTCTAATGTGTCTTTTGGAGCAAAAATTAATATAAGACCAGGTCTTATTTTGCTATAAGACCGGGTCTTGTATAATAAATATAATACCAGGTCTTATATTAATTTTTGCTCCAAAAGACACATTAGAGCTGATTGTCCGGCTCGGTCTTATTTTCAGGGAAACAGGGTAACACCTCCTATCGTAGTTGTGCTTTCATTAATTTCTTCTATTTCTAAAGTTGTATATACAACCGTGGTATCTAGATATTGATGCCTTGGTGTCTTAATGTTGACTGTGTTTTTCTTGATGGTTTTTGCTTTGAGTCCTAGTTTGATGTAAACACTCTCCCCCAGCATTGCCAATGACTTGTTCTGGAACTCTGGGCACATCATTTTGCTCCCCAGTCGAGATGCCAGTTCTCTAATCTGTGGAGTGAAGAGTGTGGACTGGATCTTATAAATGTTATAAATCAGTAATCTTCATTATCTCCGTTTCCTTGTTGGGATACCTATGTCTGATCATGAGGTAGTGGATGGGGCCTGCTTTGAAAAGTATAAAATGCTTGATAAATATAAAGTGCTGTTATTAACTTCTCTAATGCCAAGATTCTGGCGACAGAATTCCCAGAGCTGGTAGTGGGTTTGCTTCATTCCATTTATTAATAACTAAAGGTTCTTGGGCGAATATCTAGTTAGGATGAGGGTGTCCATCTCTTGTTAGTAGGAAAAAACTCCAACCTGTTATGTGTGTTGGGCTGGTAGAATCCTTCCATTGGTGGCATGCAGGTTGTTAAAAGAATGATAAAACTAGTTGTGTTAGCTAGTAGCTGTACTCTTGAAGAAAAGTGTGGTAATAGTTTGATAGTTGTTAATTCTTTGTTATATGGCATTCTTTGCAATTGTTTGAAAATATTTTTGGTGCTAATGATTTTTATCTGTAATTTATAGAAACTTAGGATTTGGGGAAAGATTTCTATGGATCCTTGCAAACACACACACATATATGACAATTCCATCTTTTGCCATTAATAAAGAGGTTCAGAGTTGGGTCTGCAGATTGTAAAATAAAGCACTTCAGAGTTTCAACTCCTGAAAGCACTGTTTTCATTTATATGGGTAAAAAGTGAAAAACTTCAAGTTGAAACCAACGTGTGTTTGGAGGTTAAACTTCACATCCTGACACGGAGACATCCTGTGGAGGACTCTTCTGCTCACTTGGACAGAAGCTGGACCGGAATGTCTGTGTTGCTTTGAATCATTTACATAGAAACTCTTGGCTGGAAATGGAGGAAGCACATTATAAACAGGAAGTAATGCTGGGTTATTCCAGAGCACTTGGAAGTGACTGTCGGCTTCCTGTCCCCTGACAGCCTTACGGGTGTTGGCATTGAAGCTTTCATTCTGAATGAGGCATTTCGCATTAAAGCCGGTTACAATCTGGGCAATTATCTCCCCAGTGTATAATATCCTGTGACTAAATAATACTTAGAAAATAGGTGTGCATCCATAAATATTTACAGAACAGTAATTAAAGGGAGGGTTAGAGGAAGTCTCCCTTTCCTCATTTGGACTGCCATTATGTATGAGAGCTGTATTTGTGGGGTTTTGGGTGGAGAGTTTGGGAGAGATTTTAGGAGTCTTGTTTCAGGTGTTTTTGATTGAGGGAAATGAGTTTTGGTCTGGAGAAGCCTTAGGGTAGCATGCTTGCATTTACCTGGGAGGCAGGTTTAACCCTTTGTCTTTGCTCTGTGCAAACTTAGAGACTGTGCACAGGGCAACTGAACCCAGGACAAAGATTCTTTCCAGCTGTAGGTCTGGTCTCCCAGTATCCCCGGACTACAGGGATGGGCATGTGGCCTGAGCTCTGCCAACTGGACTAACGTCCTGGAACGTAGATGCACGGAAGGTGGTTGGGGCACCTGGAGACAGTGCTATGAAGTCACATGTTACAGTTTCCACTGTGGAGCTCCTGAGAGCTGCCTGGCAGCTGCCCTTCAGAGCCTGCTTGTTCAGGCCTGTCTTGACTCTTTGAGCCAATTCCCAGGGCCCTTCCTGTGTGTTCCTTTTTTGGGGCAGATTTTGCCAGAGTGAGTTTTTGTTGCTTACAATCAAAATATAATAACTGGCACAAATACCAAGTAGGTAGATTAAATGTTTCCATTGTCAGTAGGTAAGAGGACACAGATTAGCCCAAGAGTCTTGGAAGTTATAGGAAACTCCTCCTTAGAAAATGTGGCTTGGAGTGAGAATATCACTTGTTTTTTGTGGCGTATAAAAAGTGAATTATTTACCTAGTTGAATGGAAAAAGGAAGAATCCTTTGGCTGGCTAGCACTGGTCGGCTCCAATACAAGTTGTAACATGCAGGAGACTTTGGAGACAGTGGGTGTTTTTTTCATGTCAGAGATGGAAATTACCTTGTAGGCAAAACGAGACTAACAGAAAAATTTAAGGCTTTCAAAAGAGTGACACCTTTTGATAGGATCACTCACCATCATTGTCACCAAGAGGTTAAAAGTAGAGTTTGTTTGTTTGTTTTAAAGGAGGGGGCTGCTCACATGTGGGGATCGAACCAGCAACCTTGGTGTTATTGGCACAGTGCTCTGACCAACTGAGCTAACCCGCCACCCCAAAAGTAGAGTTTTTAGCCAAGTATTTATATTATGTTGCATCATCTTATCACTTTGAGTTTTTTTCCCACTTTGACTTTTTTAAGTTTCTCAAGGGCAGTGGTATGTTCTTCCTGTTTAGAAGATTCTTCCATCATAGCTTGTAGCGTGGTTCAGGAGGTAGCATGCTAGTTCATTTTGAGGGCTGACGGTTAGGCATCGACTGGGGGGAGGGATGAGGCTACGTCGAAAGGGGTCCCGAGGTGACTCAAGGCTCAATGGGAAAGAACTGCCAGAGGCAGGTAGCCTCCTGTGTTTGCTACCACTGGTATGTGCTTCATTGACTCCGGCACTAGACTGCAAATTCTTCGAGAGCCTGGTCCCTGTTAGTCACCATTTGATGGCCTTCAACACTTGGTACAATACCTGGCACCCTAGATGTTCCCAGGAAACCTGTGCTAAAATGAAATGAGGGCAGAGGAGAAATTCATGGGGAAATTTGAGCTGTGCTTTGAGGGCAGGTAAAGATTTGGGTGCAGGAGAATAGAGTTCTAGGGTCAGGAAATGACAAGAAGGAACGTTACAGGACCATCAGGAAGAGGCCTTAGGAGAAAGAGAAGGCCTTTCTCAGGCTGTTGTTAACAGGGAAGGATTAGAGTCTCCAGGCATAGGTTTAGCTGAAATTGTTGAGGCCAAAATCTGATGAAGGAAGTTGTTTGAAGTATAGTTTAAAGGAACAACAACAAAAAAGAGAAGAGAAAATTCAGTTGTGGGAGATGCCAGCTTTTGGAAGGTTTTCCTCCTCTAGAATTTAAAAAGTAGAAAGTAACTGGGCAGCTTGTGTAATTTGGAACAGAGATATAGTGACATCTCATGAAATTATTGTAACAACAAAAACAGCAGCAAATAGATTTGACAAAGAAGCCTGCTATTTCTAATGTTCCTACTTAAAGTTTATTTCAGGCCAATTTCTTTGAGAAGCCATAACTACATTAGATATCTGATCATGTATAAAAATGCTATTACAGAATAGTTGGAGTTTAATTTTTTTCAGTCTCATTCATTCCTGAACTCCTGTCTGCCATGCGTCTTTCTCATTCCCTTTGTGCTTTGGAAGAACAGTGCTGTGCCACGCGGTGACGGTGGTATGGGTCCTGCTGACGTCCGAATCAAGTCCGCCTTTGGAAATTGAACCAACGTGCAGAGATGTGATGCTTGGGGATAAACCTGCAAATACCTTGGATGTACATATTTTTATTCTCTGGGATTGGGTAAATTATTTTTGCCCCCTCTCTATCTGCAATGCATTAGTAACTTCCTGATTTTGATGATTTGTTGACTTTGAATGTTTATTATCGTAGCTAGATTGCCCTGCCATACCTCACACCAGGAAGCCTGCCATTTCTCATAGTATATTAGCACTCAGTTTGTCATCTTTAGCTAGAAATGAAATTAGCACAGAAATGGGGAGTCTTTCTGGATAAAGGAAAGGGAAAAAAGATACAAAAGAAGCCATAGGCCTGAAGGCCATTAGGCTAGGAATATAATCTTCCCTGATGATTGCTATGGGGGCAACTATAAACATACACTGAATTTCTGGCATTAGGTGTGGTGGCGGTAAAGTACAAATTATGACAAAAATAATCCTTATCTGTTTGTAAACTTATTCAGAAATACCGGGGGTGCCAAAAAAATGTATACAGGTGAACACTTTTCTCAGTGTCATTCAGGCAGTAGTTCGCTGTAATCAGAAGTGTCTGGACACTGATGGAACCACTTTGAGCACCTCTTGTAACTGCAGAAGTCAAACGTGACTTGTATTCATCTTTTGTTATTGGTGTATAGTGAGTATTACAAATTTTAATACAGTTTTCCTTTCTTAAAATGTGTATATATATTTTTGCCACCCTCTGAATAATTATGGTTAATTTTCTTTCCTAATTCGCAGTGTCCCAATACGCTCTATTATTTGAGGAATTGACACCCCCCCTTCCATTTTCTTTTTGTAAGTTGTATATGTTTATTGCTCTTTGTATATCAGTTTGGACTCTTTGTTGCAAGTAGTAGAAACCCAGTTTAATTGGCTTTTAAAATAATATTGTTTCAAGTAACCAAAAAAGTATAAGCACAGTGGACTCAGCTTTTAGCACAGTGGACTCATCTCTGCCAGGGCCTGTTTTCTCTTCACCCATTTGTTCTGCTTCCGGCTGTGTTGGTTTTGGCTTCCTTCTCAGCCCCAGGACCTCTCCTTGTGGATGCAATATGGCTGCAGCTGCTCCGGCCTCTACTTCTTCAGGAATATTGATCCAAGGGAGTCTCATACGGAAAGCTTCACAAAAGCCTTCTTATATCTTATTGGCTCCAATTGGATTATATGCCTATCCCTAAACCAAATCAATGGCCAGAGAATATAATGCGCTGTTGGGCTTGGACCTGGAGCTTCACTCAAATAACATGGATGGAATATAGGGAATGAGTGGAACCCCCAAACTACAACTGGGGCTATTAGTAGAAGAAGAGAAATAGTTGCTGGAGGAGAAAACAAAACGTGTTAAGGAAATTATACTTGAAGTGTTGGTGATATTGTAACATAGGAACTTGGGTAGTATTCCTGTGTTGAATTTTCCTGGAGAGCCAGAGAAGTTCTGAAGTGGGGAGTGAGGGTCGGGGAGAGTAGATGGGATATAAATAATAAACTAGAAGAAAAAGATCCTGTGATGGTGGAAAGATCCAGTTACCTGAGTTAGGAATCTGTAATTAATGGGCTCCTGACCTGCTGGCCCCTCTTCTCTCAGAGGAGCTGACATTTAGAAATGTCCGCCATTGGGATCAGGAATGTGGTGAGTGGCACATAACTGAGGCTGCGTTTTGGCACAGAGGCAGAATGTTTTCTTGTGGCCCTTAGAAGGAGCAAACATAAGGGAGTGTTTCTAGAGAGTCACACAGCATTTCCGCCAAGACCTCTTGGGAGGCCAAGTGAAGTAGTTTAGAATTAGGGAGGTGTGGAAGCAAATTAATAGGCTGGAGTTCTAGTGTGACACACATGTAGCTTTAGCATAATTCAAAGTGTTTGCCAAAGTTTAAAAATCAAATTTTAGATAAAAGTAATTGATTTCTGGCTTCCCTTTAAAAGTCAGAAGATTTGGCCACCTTTGGCCACAGTCCATTGGAACTCAGGCATGGCTTCCCCTTTCCGAGACCCCACTGGCATTGTGGACACATCAGGAAAGGGGTGAAGGCTGGGGAGTCAGGTGTGAAGGCTTCCTTGCTCCTCCAAGACTTCAGGGACCAGGGAGAATTTTCATGGGCTATGGAATGGCAGTGTTACCGAGCTTAGGGCCATGGGTCATCATTGATCAGCAGGTCTTGAGAAGAACTGACTCCCATTTCATAGATGGTCATCTCTTCACCTTATATAAGTTAGCTACATTCATTTGATGTTAAATTCAGTGAGAGCGTGAGGCTTCAGGAAGGTACTGAGGACTGAGTGCTCCATTTCTGTCGCACTCCTCAATGGTTCCACTGAGAATCTTCTGCGGGTGCTCCCGACCTAAGTACTCATCAATAAACTCTGTATCTTTTATCTGTACATTTAATGCGATTTCCTATTTCTCAACTGAAAAGTTTACTAATTTGGCTTGGCTAACAAAGGGGCAAAGATTTCTTGCCCTGTAGACAGGCTGGCTAGCTGTGCCTGTGCCAGTGGAGGCATGGCACATCCATTAGCCACCTGCTGGGGGGCCACCATGTCTGACAACGGTGGAAGGAGTTAAGGATGTAGGAAGTGGCCAGTGGACATGCAAAGACTGGAAGTCCAAGCTGTGGAATTGAAAGCATGTTAGTGAGGTAGTGTAAGAGTAACAAGATGGGTCAGACTTGGAAAATCTGAAGCAGAAAAGCGCTCCAGCATCAAGATAAGAATATACTGTTGACACCTGGACAACGCAAGAGCTGGGGTGCTAACCCCTTCACAATGAAAAATGTGCACATAACTTTTGGTAATACACAGGAGGCAGCTATGGAATTACTACAGTAGTTCAATAGGTACTACAGTTAGTTTTATGTAGTAATGACTTACTATTGCATCTTTATGTTTGTTTGCGTTTCTCTTGGCTGCCAGTGGTGCCATATATTCTGTAAGTGTTGCGGTGCATAAGTTTTGATAAATTTTAACTTTTAATAATAGATTTGTGTATATTTTATGGTGACATTTTATGCATTCGTGACATACCTAACTTTTTCTTAATTTTTTTTGATATTTCTAGGCCATGCAGTTCATCTCTGGGTTTATTTCAAATTGTTGCATAGCTTTTCCTAGTATATTGAAGAAAAATCAGTATGTAAGTGGACCCATGCAATTCAAACTCATGTTGTTGAAAGGTCAACTGTATTGTTTATTATTATTATTATTTTTATTTTTTTGTAGGAGATTGCCAGGCCTCCCTTTAAGAGGTCACAAGTAAGT
Source organism: Rhinolophus sinicus (assembly GCF_057876585.1). Taxonomy (NCBI): domain Eukaryota; kingdom Metazoa; phylum Chordata; class Mammalia; order Chiroptera; family Rhinolophidae; genus Rhinolophus; species Rhinolophus sinicus. The sequence goes on along the minus strand of NC_142517.1, from coordinate 108,077,279 downwards.
CAGTTTGGAATCAAGTGTCACTTCATCCTAGGCATGTTGTACCTGGCTTAATTCTTCATAATGGTGCATAATTGTGATCTCTGGGATTGTGCAGGCACTGAGAAAATTATTTTGCTTATTTGATAGTAAAGTCTTTTAGCAACTACCTTTTTCAAGTAGATTGGGGTTTGGCAAATCCAAGCTGTTGGCTATTAAATTGGTCATTTTTAGGAAAGTTGACCTAGCATAGCTGTCTCTTGTAGAAGGAATGAAAAAACTGGAGCTCAGTTCTTTCAGTGCAGAAGGACGCTCAGGGACAGTCTGAATTACATTGTGCTGTTTAATAACTTGCTCTGTCCAAAGAGCAGTCCTGGCTGCTATGTAGAGTAGGAGACTAATATTTAACAAAGCCAGTGGCATCCCACTTCACACTCATATTAGAGCATCAGTAGACATTTTAATAAAGAAAAATTAAAAGGTTGATATGAAATATGAAGGTTTGCTTTTTTGCAAAATCAGTAATGCAGCTCCCTGTTGTGAAATGTGGTTGAAAAAGGAGATAGCTGGAAATATGGATAATGTTTTCCAGGTTTCCTTTAAACTAGAAAGTAAATTCTTCAATTAATTTATGTTTCTTAGCTGTTTATTTCTTCACATAGTGATTTAATCCAGTGACATTGTCACCTTTAAATTTCTAATGGAGAGCTGAAAATAGGATGTAACAGGAAAAGAGAAGGGTTGTGGTGGGAGATGAGAGAGAGTTTGTGAAGAAAGGGAGGAGGATATACCGTGTTTCCCCGAAAATAAGACCTAGGTGGACAATCAACTCTAATGCGTCTTTTGGAGCAAAAATTAATATAAGATCTGGTCTAATGTAATGTAATGTAATGTAATGTAATATAATGTAATATAACATATAATACTGGGTATAATATATATACATATATAATATAATACCAGGTATAACATAATATATAATATAATATAATACTGGGTATAATATAATATAATATAATATAATATAATATAATACCAGGTATAATATAATATAATACCGGGTCTTATATTAATTTTTGCTCCAAAAGACACATTAGAGCTGATTGTCTGGCCAGGTCTTCTTTTCGTGGAAACACGGTAGGACAATGGTAGAACTGCTACTTTACTCAACAAAGATACTGAAATGCTTTGGAACCTGTGATCCTAGTCAGTTCTCCAGAGAAACTCTATCGGAACATTTGTGTTCTTTAAGGCAACTTTATTTTGAGTTGGATGCCTCATTCTGCCCTGGTGCTGTCAAGTCTTTCTCAGGCACCTGGAATTTGCCCCTCAGTGTCTGTTGTCCTGGCATCTTAAACAGAGCCAAGCTTGAAGGAAACTCTTCTAGCCTCGGTCACCAATTCTCAGTCTTCAATTCTCTGTGGCTACCTGGGAAATGCCCATTGGCTCAGTCCATGGATTTCTCGGAGGTTCTACTAACTTTGTCTGGTGTCTGTGTCTGTCTCTGCCATCTCTGGGGCAGTGGTCTTCCTTGCTGGCATCCACGGAGTTCCCTCCCTCCCCATGGGGATACTCTCTCCCTTCTCTCTGTCTCCCTCATCTTCTGGCTTTGCAGAGATACCCTCCTCCTGCCACCCTATTCCCACGACACCAGCCTGCGTAAGCCCTAAGGTTTATGCTTCTACCCAAACCCAGATGGACCCATGCCAGGCTGGTTTTCTTCCTGTGCTGCCAGAATTCCTAAGATAAAAGGTAGTTATTTTAACTGATGGGTAGGGGGAGAAAAGAATAAGCACAGCTTGATATTTCAGTAAATTATTCTGCCACAATAACATTAACTGTTTCGACTGTTCAACATTGAAGTAATGAAAAAAGAATTTCCCCCAAGCCTTGAGGGGCTTTGGGAATTTTTTTCTGTTCAAAACTTATTCTTGTGTTATCTTTATTATTTTACTTATTAATTGTACTTAGTTTAAAATTTTTATGAGTTATTTAAGGCAAAGATACTCAAAAGTACAATAACAATTATAACCGATATCCATATACTTATACTCAGATTGAACAGATATTAAAATTTTGCTATAATTGCTATAAATCTATCTTTTTAAAAAAGTAATAGATCCTGCTGTAGCCCCCAGCTGTGTCCCTTGCCTCTCTCTCCATAGACAGCCACTACTCTGCATTTGTTGTGCCATTCCCATGTGTTTTTAAGTTTTGCTGCATATGTATGGCAACCTAAAAGCATATATAGTATTTTGTGTTTTTGTAATTTACCATATGGAGGATCTACTAGCGGGAAGGCTGCCTGACCAGGGCCAGTGGCTACCTCTGGAACTCAGTCTCAGGAGACTCACGCTAGGGCCCCAGTGAGAGGAAGGAAAACAGAACAGCCAGGAGTCAGAAGGTGCCAGTGAAAACAGCTGTGGTCCCTCACGGTTGGGAGCTAAGGGTTAGTAGCAAGGCATCAAAATCTTCTTGGTCTTAGGGCTGTTCCTAACACCTTTTTCTCTGAAACTATTCTAAGCGCTTTAGATCCTGCCAGGCATGAAGGATTGCCTACATTAATTTTGGGAAAGCTTTTTTAAAGTCTCAAGGAAATTCGAAATTTGAGGGAGGATGAAAGATCAGATCCAATTTCATCTAAATTGAGAAGTTCATTTTTAGAATCTACTTCCTTAACTTTCCAAATATGTATATTCAGTTGTGACAGGGTACACTTGAGGATTAAGAGAGGGGAAAAAAGGCTTTGATTGGGGAAAAAAGATTTCACTTACAATCATGTGGGCTTAAAGAAAAAGCAGAGGAGGAAAGCAGTGTTGGAATTGCTGAAGAAATGTAGGGTGCATGTTAAAATCCCTGGGAAGACAAATCTATTTACAGAATTCAGCGTAACCTGCCCTTTTGGTAGATGGATCTCTGGTCAGTGACCCTGGCCGCCTCTGGCTGCGTCTTTCAGGAATTACTTTGGAAAACTACGCTCTGCTGAGCTGTCACAGGCATCTGTCTATGTCAGGTGTTCAGGGCTATATTCCTCAGTGCCAAGCCACTGTTTGTGTACTCGTTAAATGGTAAGTTCTTCATTTCCAAAATTGCAAAATGCATTCTACTAGCTGTTTTCTAGAGTGTTTCAGGACTGACAAGTAATGTGCTTGATAAATATGAGTTGGTCTAGCTAGAATTTTCCCCCCTAAAACTTTACAAAGAAGTTTACAGAGGCTGATTTCTCTTAAAATGCAAATTATTATTTCACAATTATATAATATATGCTTATATATTATGTAAATTATTGTATGATTATTATACAAATACATATTTATATGTTTCTATGGCTTCATATCAGATTATATTTGAGAAACTGCAGACCATACTGACCTAGAGGAAGCAATGAGACAGATTTGGGTTCTGACACAGTTTAACTAGGGGACTTAATCACGTAAGTTACTCACTTTGAGACCATGAGAATGTTGCTCCATCCCATGCAGCATCCCTTCCTCGGTTACCAAAGTGAGAACAGCACCTGCCTCTGAGTGTTGAGGAGTAAATGAGAAGGGACACACAGTACTTAGTTAGGAAGTGCATAACACATTAATCATCTAAGTGTGGGTTTAGTGAGAAAAGTAAATACTGGGTTACTATTAGGGTCTTTGGGCTTTTGTTCTAAAATGTTACATCTGACTTTGAAAATTTGTGGGTGGAATACATTCTCTTCCATAAATTTTTTAGAAGTTAGTGCTGTTTTATTGTAGCAGAAACATTTTTTTCATTGAAAAATATCATAGTAAGCAATTTATTTGGGGATCACGTAACTAGAAAAGTCTTTTGCACACCAAATCAAATAACTGTATTTTCTTAGCCAACAGTATATACTGCAATATGTTTATTGTGCTATGTAAAAATGTCTGTTAGGTATAGTGTAAATAGTACTTAGTTTTTGAAGAATCGTAACATTATTATAATTTTGTAAAAACTTGGAAAAATATTGATCCTATATATTTAAACGTGAGTCTATACTTGTATTAATAAAAGAGGCAACATAGTTTCCATTAACCACTCTACTGCTAAATCTTCATGCCTTTGTGGAAAGCTATAAATTAGTTCACTATTTTAATCACAGTGTTTTGCTTTGTAATGACATATAGGTGCTCTTGTTTAAAATTACAACATATATAGGTAGTTATATATTTTAAGCATATCATTATCAGCATTCAGTGGTGTGTACCTTCAGACCACTAGTATAAATTTTATTTTTTCCGATGTTTTCCACAACTGCCTCTATTGTTTTTCAGTTAGTTTTAATTTCGGTAGACTTATGTTCCCCCCCGACCCCCCAAATGAATAAAAGCATATGTAACAAAAAGTCAACCTCTTTCCCATGCTACCTCCAATCCCCCATTTTCCCTAGAAAGTGAATCAGTGTTACCTTTTTCTTGTATCATTCCAAAAATGTTTTACAAGCATACAACTCCATGGTTCCCTTTCACCACCATATTTAAGTCTTCTGCACTTTGCTTTGTTCTTTTAAGAGTATATCTTGAAGACCATTCTAAGTTTTTTGTTTATTTCATTTAAATACCAAAGGACTTGAAGCAGCTTCTATATACTTACAAAAACAAAATGTTAAAATTAAGAAACATAATATTGTATGGGTAATTTTCTGTTTCAATGAGTTTATGTGCTGGTTTTGCCTGATTATAGAAGAATAAAAGTATTTTATGTAATAACAAATGATGTAAATTTGAGTAGACATGAGCAAAGAATAGAACCCGAGGTATAATTTAGCACTTCAAATGCAAGGTCAACACAAGGACCTTTAATTTGCAGTCTTTCTGTGGAGTGCAAATTGCAAAATTGGACTACTATTTTTAAAACTTGAGGCAAGGGATAGAAACCACTTTGAATATGGGCAAGGTGTGCAGGATTGACCAGAGACCACAGGGATCCAAAGCCAGTCAAGACAGAATTAGCATTTTGCAGAAGTGGGGGATTGTGCTTAAAAATCCTGAAAGGACTGTTAATCTCTTTCAACAGAAAATAAGTTTCCCTGTAAATAGTTTTAAACATAGTAAAACATTCTAAAAGAGAATTCAATAAAATGTGGATGTTTAATGCTAAAATGTAAGAAACTGCATCTGGGGAGTAAGATGAGTTTATAAAAACAATCTGAAAAGCTCCAGTCAGTGGAGTAGGAAAAAGGGATGGATGGAATTCATCTTACTCCCCAGATGCAGTTTCTTACATTTTAGCATTAAAAAAAAAAAGTATATATATATCTCAAAATATTTAATTACACATTTAATTAGAGCCAGGCCCCAGAATAACTAAGAGATAGAAATCTATCAGTTTGAAAGAACTCCAAAAACACTGAATAAGTTGGTATACAGATTACAAATGACAAATGAGCTATACTCTTAGAGTGCTTCACATAATTTAAAATGATTTTAAAATGATAAGTGAAAAATTTTAATAAATAAATAATTTCAAAAATGGTGAGACTCCCTGAAAAGTTAGAAATGTTCAGAGTTGATGTTGTACCACTACATAAATATAAACATATGAAAAAGGAGAATTCTCTGTTTAGCTACAGTTCTTGTTATCTTATGAAACACTCATGATCACTTATTTTCTGAAATAACGTAGTAACTCTAGAATGTAATTAGGTGGACGTAAGAGGAATGCAGCATGATTTGTATTCATCTTTAGCTTTGCACTGAATAGCTTTACATTGAAGTAATTTTAAAATTGAGTTGTCCTGCTACTTAATGTAAGTAATTCCACCTTGAGATATTTATCTTACAGAAATAAATATGGATATGTACACATATTTATCTACAAGCATCTTCATTCAGCATTGTTTCTAATGAAAAATTGGAAGCAATGGAAATACCCTGAAACAAAGGATTTACCAAATAAGTTATGTTATAGTAATATGTGGCCATTAAATATTGTATTAATAAAGAACATGGAAACATATCATGTATTAGTCCAAAAAAATTACAATGTAGTGTACTCATATTTTTCACTCCCCAAAGGTACACATGTACTTGAAAAGGAGAACAGAAGGGTACACCGTGTTTCCCCAAAAGTAAGACCTAGCCGGACCATCAGCTCTAATGCGTCTTTTGGAGCAAAAATTAATATAAGACCTGGGCTTATATAAAACCGGGTATAATATAATAAACATAATAATATAATATAATGTAATACCGGGTCTTATATTAATTTTTGCTCCAAAAGACGCATTAGAGCGGATGGTCTGGCTAGGTCTTATTTTCGGGGAAACACGGTAGATAACAAAATGGTACTGGTTGATATTTCTGGATAGTAGGATTACAGGTAATTTTAATTTTCTGCTTCGGGAGGCAGCTATGCTCACCACTATACCACCAATGCTAATTTTCTGTTTTGGGTAAATGCTGCCAATTACTTTCTACAGTGAGACTACCTGCTTGCCTTTCTTACAACCCAGTTTTATATATTGTTTTTCCTTTCAGTTTGTATCGCTTATTCAGACTACGAGGGGACCCACGTACCTGGGAAACCCCTCAGAGGGAAAGGGAAAGTTGATGACCATGGCTGAACATTATAAAGCAAGGCATTAAAGCCACAGCCTCCATCTCTAGATGATCAGATTCTATGCACTTGGTTCTATTTTTGAACATTGTTTATGTCTTAAAATTGTACTTTCTGACCTTTCTTTACATGTACAAATGCTATACTTGTCTCAAACTCCAGGAGCATATTTTACTGAAATAGTAGGGTAAAACGTAAAGGAAAATGACACAGGCTACTAAGAAATGTCTATCCCTGTAAAATCACAGGGTGTAAAAAACAGGTGTTTCTTCCCCTTACCGAATCTCAGCTATTGTCTGGCTGACCTGTGCTGGAAAAGTTACCGAGGATGTACTTCTGTTTGTTCCTTGTCAGCCAGACCTCTCAGGTGATTTCTTCTAGGTGTTTTTTATTTTTATTTTTTTAACTTATATTTATTTAAGTGTGTTTTTCCAGGACCCATCAACTCCAAGTCAAGTAGTTGTTTCAATCTAGTTCTGGACGGGGCAGCTCACAGTGGCCCATGTGGGAATTAAACCGGCAACGTTGTTGTTAAGAGCACGGCGCTGTAACCAGCTGAGCTAACCGGCCACCTCTAATAGATGTTTTACTGCCTGTGTACTCTGGGTTGCTTAGATAAACATTTCTAAAGGGCTAATGCTCTTTCTGTATCATTGCTCTTTTTTAGATATCAAGACCCAAAGGTTGTCTTTCCTGTTCAAAGATGGAAAACAGCACCACAACCATTTCTCGAGAAGAGCTGGAGGAACTACAAGAAGCATTTAATAAAATCGGTATGCGTGAAAAAAGCTAAATGTGATCTTACTCTTCTGCTTGATGTCAGACTTCCAGGAATGGAACATTTCCTTTTATTGCTTCTGCCACCACCCATTCACCCCGAGATTTATTCCTTTTTTTTTTTTTTCTATCTAGGTTTCACTGGATTCTTTCTTTCTGTCTGAAAGGTAGACTGAAACTGGCTTGAATTTCTAGGAGAATTGGACTTTGAATTCTTTGATCATTTCTTTGCAGAGAATAATCCAGGTTAATGAATGACAGTGTAATTGAATACGCTTAACATGATATCCTCATTAGACAGAAAAAATATAGAAACACTTCCTTGTCTGTAAATTGAACTCTGACCTTCATGTGTTTGTCATCGATGATAATACTTTCTGACTTCATGCAGAATGTTTTAAAACCTTAATATTGTTTTTAAAGGCTGTGTGTCTTATTTTCCTTTTCCCTCATGCATTATTTTTAAAAATCCTAGGGTTGTTTTTAAAGGTCATTTATCTTATTTTTTTGTCACTTTTGAAAGGCATTCAGTGTTTTGTCTTTATGACATTATCATTTTGACAGCTTTGGATATTTCTTCCAAAAAAATTCCCTTATACTGTTGGATCGCAGTTCTTTTGTATTTTGTTCTTAGGAAACTTGTGACAAACAGGAGAATAAATACCACCTTTTGCTCTAGTTTGCAAGTGCATATAAGTGAAAGATGAACCCAGTGAAAGGTGAGCTCAGCCAATCGACATTCGACATTCGGGGTGACACCAACAACCCTGCCCCTTCCTCAGCCTGCTCCTTCTCTAGCGCAGCAGAGCCGACCATGAAAAACAGAGTCAGATGGTGGACCAGGGAGGATATAATTATCCCATTGGTGCCTAGATTTCTCACAAACCTAGTGAATAATGAGTGAATAATGATGAAAGTTAATGTAGATGAAATGCAATGCAGAATAAAATTTAGAGACCAATGCAAAGAAAAAGATTTAAGTTTAAAACATAGAGTTCTCAAAAAAAACCCCACCACCAACAACAAAAAACAATTAAATCTCTCAGAAAGCTCATGACTTACAAATTATTGCTATAAAATAATATTGTTTTGGAGACTTCTTCAAATCTCTTCTCCCTGTACAGCCATCTTCAGGGTAACTCAGACCTTCAGAATACAGTTTACATGATCTACATGATGAATGAAGTAGGCTCAGAGTGAATGCCTTAATCTTGGTCTTGTCTTCATTTTGGGAAAGACGCACTTGTCATTAGATCATTGCATGAATATGGTTTGATTTCCAAAACATTATAGTTATTAATAAAGTTTATAGGATATTGTATGTAGTGCCCAGCTTCTTTGCAAGACAGAAATTGGGCAGTTACTGTGTTTCCCCAAAAATAAGACCTAGCTGGACAATCAGCTCTAATGTGTCTTTTGGAGCAAAAATTAATACAAGACATGGTTTTATTTTACTATAATATAAGACCGGGTCTTATATAATGTAATGTAATATAATATATAATATAATATAGTGTAATATAATATAATATAACATAACAAATACCGGGTCTTATATGAATTTGTGCTCCAAAAGATGCATTAGAGCTGATTGTCCAGCTAAGTCTTATTTTTGGGGAAACACAGTATTAGAATATTCTGCTCATTTTGAGCATTGAAACAGAAGAAGTAATAAAAATTTATCTCTTCATTTGGCATTTCTGTTGTTTTCTACGTGCAGTTTGGTAGCTTGAATAAAAGTGCTACCTAGATCTTAGTAAAATGAATGAATTAGTAATCTGTTTCTTTATTTAGCACACCAACCTGAACCTTTATGACTCATGGACATATAATTCTGTAATATTTATTTAATGATGCTCTGAATAAATCATTTACTGATGGAACACTTCTGACAGCAAGATAATTAGCTCTGTGTGTGAAGTGCTGACAGTAGCAGAATATGTACTTGTTTACTTTATTTACAAGACAAATTGCTACTCATAAACTCAGTAATCCCTCTGCATATTTGTACCACACAGCTTTTCTCAGAGGCAGAAGGACCTGCCCATGCAACCTAACTAGATGGGATATTTTGGAGTCCCTTGGGGGAAGGGAGGATTAAAATATTTGTCTTATTTATTTTTTTCTTTTATAAACTGTGGTAAGGTAGGCATAAAATTTACCATTTTAACAATTTTTGAGTGTACAGTTCAGTGGCATTAAGTACATTCACATTGTTTTGTAACCATTACCACCATCCATCTCTAGGACGCTTTCTTTCATCTTCCCAAACTGTCTCTTTACCCATTAAATACAGGCTCCCTTCCCCACACCCCACCACAGCTACCACCATTCTACTTTCTGTCTCTATGAATTTGGCTACTCTACGTACCACATATAAGTGGAATCATACAGTATCTGTTTTTTTGTGTGTCTGGTTTATTTATTTCACTGAGCATAATGTCTTCAAGGTTCACCCATATTGTAGCGTTTGTCAGAATTTTCTTACTTTTTAAGGCTAAATAATATTCCATTGTATGTCAGTACCACATTTTGTCTATCCAGTGGTCTGTTGATGGACACTGAGTCATTTCTGCCTCTTGGCTGCTGTGAATAATGTTGCTATGAGCATGGGTATGCAAGTGTCTGTTCAGATCTCTGCTTTCAGTTGTTTAGGTTATGTACTCAGAAATGGAATTGCTGGATCATATGGTAATTTTATGTTTAAGTTTTTGAAGAGGAACTGCCATACTGTTTTCCATGTGGCTGCACCATTTTACATTCTCACTAGCAGTACACAAGGGATCCAATTTACATTTGTGATTGTGTATTGTGTTGTTGTTGTTGTTGTTTTAATACAACAGCCACACTCATGAGTGTGAGGTGGTATCTCATTGTGGTTTTATTTGCATTTCCCTGATGATTAGTGATGTTGAGCACCTTTCTGTGTGCTTATTGGCCATTTGTATGTCTTCTTTGGAGAACTGTCTATTCAAGTCCTTTGCCAATTTTTTAATCAGATCGATTTTTTTTTATTGTTTAGTTGTAGGAAAGTCTTGTTTCTTTCTGAACTATGATCTTTGTGGTAATTTAACCTGACCCTTGATTTCCTCATCTTTAAAATTAGAATAGTATTATTAACTAAATCAAGGCTGTTAGGATTTCATGAGATAAGGTAAGTCAAGTGCTTAACAAATCACTTGGCACAAATATGTGCTTGTAAAATGGTATCTACCGTGTTTTCCCGAAAATAAGACCTAGCTGGACCATCAGCTCTAATGCATCTTTTGGAGCAAAAATTAATATTAAGACCTGATACTATATTATACCCAGAATTATATCATTGTAATATTATATTACACTATAATATTATAACAATATTATGTTATATTATATTATATTACATTATATATCTGGTATTATATTATATCATATTATATTATATTATATTATATTATATTATATTATATTATATATTATACCCGGTCTTATTTTAATATAAGACCGGGACTTATATTAATTTTTGCTCCAAAAGACACATTAGAGCTGATGGTCTGACTAGGTCTCATCTTCGGAGAAACATGGTATTATTTCTTGTCACATCACACCTAAACCACAGAAGTCATAGGGATGGAGCTGGGATATAAGCACGCAGATTTGTCTGTCTTCAGAGCCCTAACTCTTACCTGTTCTTGTTAGTTTAGCATGACGGCTAGCAGGTAAATAACTTTTCCTCAGTCTTGTTTATTTTTAAATACTCTCCACCACAGGGCTGGTATGGAAATAAACCAGCCTAGTCTATTTCTCTATTTCAGAGTTATAGGAAACAATTCTGAACTGGTGATATGCTAAATAATGAGAGTTTGCTCAAAATTCAAAGAAAGCCATATTAATTATTGCAGTATCAAGCAATTTATCTCCCAACTGACTTTTGAGATAGCAATATTTTGGTTACTGTAGATTCCAGTTTAGAAATGTTCCATTGTTCTGAACAGTATTAATTATAAAATTTGTGCATGAGAGTTTAAAAGAAAAGTTTCTGTCCTTTATCATTAACTCCGTTGTAGTGATGGCAACTCTTTTACTGAGAGGACAAAGAAATGTAGGAAACAAAGAAACTCCCCAGGTGAGCCCAGAGAGCCTGTGCAGCTGGAGCTCGGCAACTCACCAAACAATCCTCAGCTCTGTTGCCAACTCTGGGCAGAAGTGTTTTGTGTCGCCTTTGTTCTGTGTTAAGGAGTGATAGCCAGTCTCTAGGGAAAACCCAGGGAAGGCCATCTCAGCGATGACATGAAAATGCCCAGAAACCAATTTCCCAAAGTCTAAATATAGGTGTGAAATTATTTCTTGAACACTTAATCTCAAAATGACATCAAACGTGATTCAGCTTACATAACGGTATCATAAATACATAATGAAGAAGCAATGAATTATTGACGAATGAGATAGAACTGCCACAAGGTGAAATATAGAACAGAAATGCCTTCTGTGTATTTTATATGCGCATATTTTATGTGAACTGTGTGTCTAGCAGGTCCATTTTGTAAATTCCATGAAAAAGTTAGACCATAGCTGCTGTATTTCTTACAGATATCTGAGACTTCTTCATGCTTAGTTCTTTGAAACCTAGTCATGTGCTAAACTTGAGTTTTTCATCTGTGAGAGTAATGTTTGTTTTATGCACTTGAAATACGCATGGTAGTCCTAAACCTATGGGGAGAAAGTCCATTTAAATATCACTTTTTTGATAAAGTGTAGACAATCCCTTGTACAGTTCAGGTGCAGTTGGGAAGGTTAGTTACCGCCCCTTGTGGAACAAACCAGAAAGCTTCTACTTGCGTGTGACTCTCCCACATGGCCTTCTGAGGACCCATCTGCAGCAGAGTACAGTGGACACTTGACAACCCCTAATTTATCCTACAGATATTGACAACAGTGGATATGTTAGTGACTACGAGCTTCAGGACCTGTTCAAGGAAGCGAGCCTTCCCCTGCCTGGCTATAAAGTGCGCGAGATCGTGGAGAAAATTCTAGCTGTTGCTGACAACAACAAAGATGGCAAAATCAGTTTCGAAGAATTTGTGTCAGTAAGTAATCTAATCCTCTATGGCTACTGATGATTTTGCTTCGAGAAGAATTTTAATGTCACTGTTCTCTTTGGTTAAATCTGGCTACGGAGACCAGAAAAAGTACTATTTTAAAATCAATGATGATGATAATAACAGTCCACAAATAATTCACAAAACAAAAGAAAAAAACCATTCTTACATCGTTGGAATGGAAGTCCGGTTTAGAGAATAATAATAGTTCATGCCCTAGTAACACTACAGTTGAATTCAATGCTTAGTGACTATCTGTGTGTGGGGAATATTTTAGTATCTTTGTAGTTGGCTTTGAGAAATTGAATATTTTTTGAACTGAAACAGCTACGATATGGAAGCTGATATGGAACTGAATTTGCATCTTCAGTTTCAGCGAGTGCCATCAGGTCAATTTTGATGCTAGCTATGATAGCTTTGTTTCATTATTAAACTATCTCAAGGTGCAGGGAACTGAACAAGATGGAAAATAATACACGACTCAACCAAGAAAAGAGAAACGGATTATAGAACTGAGTATTGAATATTATGTGTTTCAGACCTCTCAGGCCAAGAGAGATGGCTTGGCTAGGTTGCCATGCCAGTTGGTGGTTGAGCAAGGGCTCTTAGTTCCTTTCATCAACACCACCGTGACTGTATTTTCTGTATGAATGTACAAGCATTAGTGCAATCCAGTAAATATTTATGAGATGTAAATTGTCTGGTTTTGCATTCTTTACTCATAAGCAAATATTTGAGCTCCATTCTTGCCGGAGCTCAATAAAAAGTTGCTGAACAAAAAGAAATGTGACCCCTGCTTTCATGGAGGAGCAATGAGGTCGGGAAGGCAGCATCCCCAAAATGGGTGAAAGATAACTGTGACAGCACAGTACAGGCCTCTTGCAAGTTTATAGTAGATGGAGTTGAACTTGGTGGGTAGGCTAGAGAACCCAGGGACTCAGGTAAGGTTTCTGGAAGCTATGAAGACTGAGCTGACACCTGAAGGAAGATGTTAAACAGGCAAAAGGGGGGGATAGGGGAAAGGAATAATGCCTGAGGCAGGTAGCAGCGACAGACTGAGTAGAGCCTTGTGGCTGTTGGGATGGTAGATACTCTCAAGCACTTGGGAGCAAAGGTCCCTGTGGCTGGAGCTGAGATGCAAGGGCAAGGGAACATGCTAGAGAACTAAGCTGAGGTCAGGTCATACAGGGTCTTGTAGGATTTTCATTTTTAGCCTGTGATCAATAGGAAGCCAGGATGTGGGAGGAAAAGAATGTGAAGTGACACCATCAGATTTGCATTTTTTAAAACTCACACTGGCTGCTGCTTGGAGAACCAAGTGAATTCAGTCTAGTCAACCTCTAAGAGTCCAGTGAGTACTTGGGAGAGGGTGTTTCTCTAAGCCTGTGTTATTCCTACAAGAGCTGACTTACTTACATCATCATGCATACGTTTGAGATATTCAGACAGGAAAATACTTTCATTAAGGCACTGAAAACTCTTTATCATTTAATCAGTTCTGTAGTTTCAGTACAAAGAGATTATGGCAAGTCTAGAAGAATCATTTCAATGCGTTCAATTTAAGCTTAATTACAACAAAATGTCTTCTAGTGGTTGGGGTGCAAACATTTGTCCATTTTGTATTATTGGTAAAATGACAGAGTTATCTGTGTACATAAGCAGTAAAGTGTAACAATGCCTGGTTAGTATTTATTGATGTCATTCCAAATAAAGAAGTCTAAATAATTTTCCTTCATGTTCCAAGTATTCCTATATTATCTGATCAAGACTCAATTTTACTTTTATCCCATTCCAGCTAATGCAAGAGTTAAAAAGCAAAGACGTCAGCAAAACGTTCCGAAAAATAATTAACAAGAGGGAAGGGATTACTGCTATTGGAGGCACTTCATCCATTTCCAGTGAGGGAACCCAGCATTCTTATTCAGGTAACCTCCCACTCCAGATTTGAGCTTTAAGCCATTGATTCATTCAACAAGTCTCATAGTTCATCAAATCTAAGATGGTATTCATTGTAATTCACACCATTGTTTTATGTACCATTGAGGGAAAATCACACTAAATTATAACATTCCATCAGATTTGAAATACATCTGAATTCCAGAGATGTCAGAATGAAAAATCCTAGAATCAATGAAAACAATGAGTTCCTACTATGTGTCAGACACAGTGCACAACAAAAAATAAGTTATTTAGCTTTTTAGCATTGAATGGTTTGACCATTAACTTTGGATGGATTTTTCATTCTGACTGGTGAGGTGAGTTTAGCTTTAGACCTAATCCAGGAATTTGTGGAAGGGTTTATTGCAAGGACGTTTCCCTTCCATTTTCTGGGAGCTGAGATTCCTGATTCACCTTTTATCAAGCAACCAAGTGACTGGAGAGCACCACACCTGATTACTTGATCTGATAGAAGCACTGGACTGTTGCCCAGTGGGAAATCCAGTCACATTAACTCTTAAGATGAGATGCCTTTTCCCCTGTTAAGCTTACCTCTCGGGGTTGAGATGTCTGAGAATCTTTGGCCAAGTTCCTTTCATTCATATAACACAACGTAATTAGGACTATGCTTTTAAGATTTTTCACAAAAACTCACTGTCGTGCGGGGGGCCCTGCTCGCTGCGCCATTTGTCGTGCACGGAGGCCTTCTCGCCGTGCCATCTTTCAGGCGGGGTGGTCTGCGGGGTCTCTGCTCCCGCTCCCTACACAAGAACGCAGGATATGGTGACGCTGAAAAGGAACACCCACGGAGCCATAGGTAGGGGAGTCATACCACTATGGTCTCAGTGGAGGCTGGGCCCACCTGACGCTGACCTGCCGTCTGCTTTTCCGCCAACCGACCGACCAACGACTCTCCTCCACTCTCTCGACTCTCCTCCCTCTTCCGCTCTGCTCGGCTCCTTGGCAATCCTCGGCAGCCCTCCGTAGCCGCAGCAGTTATACCTGCGGCCAATTGGCTAACCGGCCACAGCCGACGGCCAATCAGCCACAGCCTTTGGCCATTCACCACCCGAGCCAGCACCCCTTCACGTGAGGCCGAGAGCCTGTAAACTACTCTCTGGGGCTCTGTCCCCACACTCACTGTAACTTTCCCCCTTGCACACTTGCACTTCTCCCTGTTGTACTTTTTTCCCTAACCTTTTCCCACTGTGTCGCGTCCAGCGCAACACAGGCAGTGATCAAACGAGAAGGGGCGGTGAAGGGTTGGTGAAGGGTTAAGAAAGTAAGAAACAGAAATCAAGAAAGTTAGGAAACAGGGGGCCAAGGGTCTCAGAGCCTCAAAGGACTGAGAGCCCCAAATCGGCCAGTTGTGGCTTTTATTGATGCACACACAAGAAAGCAACATTGTTTTCTCCAAGGTCTGTGAATTTCACACATTATACTAAGAAACTGATGTGAACTAATAACCCTTGCCTGCAAGCAGCTGAACCGTCAGTTTCAGGATGTACCTCCCAAAGGGACAAAACCTTTATGCTGAAACTTACTGAAATGGATAGATGGAGAACTGATGTTATTACACCATTGAATCTCTTCCCAAGCAGGTTGTGGGAAGGAATGCAGCCTTAAAGGCAGAAGCTCTCCTTAATCGGGGAAGGTGGGGGTCTATGCCCACCTCTATCAACCCCGTGGGTTCTCCTGTAGGTCCCCACTCGACTGTGCCTGGCTTGAGTTGTCCCCCCCCCCCCCCCCCCGTGGGGAATCTTACTTGTCATTGGCTGACCAGCCATCCTCTGGGGCCAAACAGGGAGACATCAGGTGTAAGCACAAAGGTGAAGCAAAGTCCCTGAAAGGATTAGTCTCACAGACTCTCCTTTCTTTAGGGCAGGTATGAGGGGACAGATGGGTAGGCTGCTGTGTGACAACACCACTGGAAAAGTGTGGTAGTAAAGGCCACAGTCTACAGCAGCTACTGTTAAGTGATTTCTATATCCATTTTTTGCAAGGTATTCACTCTTTAACTCCATTTCTGCCTGTCCATTCTAATGAAAAGGCTTCTTCCTTTTTAAATAAAACCTTGTTATTAAGGTAACGTACGCCTTTAGCAAAATCCTGTAATCTTGAGTGTATAGATCAGTGGATTTTTACCTGTGTATACATCCTGTAACTACATCCACATAGCTGCCAACCAGCCCAAGATGACCCTGAGTGGCTCCCTCAGGTTTCTAACAGTAACTGTTCCTTCCAGATGTAACCACTTTTCTAATGTCTATCACCATAGATTTTTTCAGTTGTTTATCAAGGTCTACCCATATTAAAGTACATCAAGTGCACTATTTTTAAGTATATGGTTTGATGATTTTTTTTGTTAAAGATTTTATTGGGTAAGGGGAACAGGACTTTATTGGAGAACAGTGTGTACTTCCAGGACTTTTTTCCAAGTCAAGTTGTTGTCCTTTCAATCTTAGTTGTGGAGGGTGCCATTCAGCTTCAAGTTGTTGTCCTTTCAGTCTTAGTTTTGGAGGGCGCAGCTCAGCTCCAAGTCCAGTTGCCGTTACTAGTTGCAGGGGGCGCAGCCCACCCTGCCTTCTGGGAGTAGAACCGGCAACCTTGTGGTTGAGAGAGAGGTTGCACTCCAACCAACTGAGCCATCCGGGAACTCAGCGGCAGCTCAGCTCAAGGTGCCGTGTTCAATCGTAGTTGCAGGGGGCGGCGCTGCCCACCATCCCTTGCGGGACTCGAGGAATTGAACTGACAACCTTGTGGTTGAGAGCCCACTGGCCCATGTGGGAATCGAACCGGCAGCCTTCGGAGTTAGGAGCATGGAGCTCTAACTGCCTGAGCCATCGGGCCGGCCCTGGTTTGATGATTTTTTTTACATAGAAATACACCCATGTAACCATTATCTAGAATAAGAGAACATTTAATGGCTTTTAAAAAAAGAACAGCTTTATTGAGATATAATTGAGATAGTATGAAAGTCACCCTTTTAAAATGTACAGTTCAGTAGTTTTAGTATATTCACGGAGTTGTACAATCATCACCACTATCTAATCTTGGAACCCTTTTGTTTGCCCAAGGAGAAAACCTATCCTCATCAGCAGTCACTCCCCATCGCCCCCTTCCCCAGGTTCTGGCAACCATGAGTCGACTTCTATTTCTGTAGATTTGCCATTCTGGAAATTTTATATAAGGAATCATACAGTAGTGGCCTTTCACTTGACACTCTTATCTGGCATAATATTTTCAGAGATCATCTGTGTTGTGGCATATCTTGTACTTCATTCCTTTTTATTGCTGAACACTACTCTGTTCTGTGGTATCACATTTTATTTATCCTTTCATCAAGTGACAGACATTTGACTTTCCACGTTTTGGCTATTATGAATAATGCTGTGTGAACATTTGTGTACACATTTCCCTGTGGACATATGCTTTGAATTCTCTTAAGTATATACCTAGGAGCAGATTTGCCAGGTCATATGGTAACTCTATGCTTATCATTAAAAACAAAACAAAACCTGCCAAACTGTTTTCTAAAGTATCTGCACCATTTTACATTCCCATGAACAATGTATGAAAGTTCCAGTTTCTTTACATTCTCACCAGCACTTTCCATTTTATTACAGCCATTCTAGTGGTTGTGAAGTGGTTCCTGCCTCCTGGTTCCTACACATGGAGCATCCTCCCTGTCCCTGTTCGTCTTCACGTGTTACAAATCTGTCTTTCAAACAGTACCTTCTCCAGAAAGCCTTTTTTTTTTTTGATCCACCCAAACTACAAGTGATTATTTCTATCTTTAAATTCTTCAAAACATTGCTTATGTCTCTTGTGGTGTGTTTTTTTCCTTATGTTGCATTTTTTTGGTGTATGTATTTTGTCATTATGCTACAATATCTTAGTGATCTTTGAATCCCTAGATTCTAAGTTCCTGAGGAAGTACAGTGAGGCAAGGAGAGAAGAAGGCAGATTATGATATGTACAAAAGAGAAAGCTTAGTAAACGTTTGTGTCTTTTTGATTCTCTCTCTCTCTCTCTCTCTCTCTCTCTCTCTCGCACCTCTGAGAGAGAGAGAGAGAGAGAGAGAGAGAGAGAGAGAGAGAGAGAGAGAGAGAGAGAGATTAAATTTGGGGGGTTATCTGCCAAATAAGCCCTTAGGAAAACTGCCTAATTCTAGGAACTGCGGCAATAATGGGGGAGGTCAGCTTACTGTATGTTACCCAGTGATGGAAATGAGAATTATTATCTTTTAGGTTTCATATTGTTAAATGATTTCTATACCTACATAATAGTAATAAAGCACTACAACACTTTTTCTTTAAGTTGCTTCCTATTTTCCCCACTGCATAGCCCAGCAGCACTTTCTGCCTAAAGGTCAATGTACCCACGCTAGGAGCCATGTATTGAAAAGCCAAGGAGGAAGGTGGCTGAGGGTAGCACTGGTATCTAGATTTGTGTCAGTTTTTTTATAGCAGAAATTCCACAGAAATGGACCACTTTTATTTATTTGAATAACTCCTGATTTAAATCAGTATTTCTGTTGTAAGCCCCAAATAACAAGTCTATACATTTTTCAGGGGTGGGAGTAGAGTGGAATTTATTGCTGTGGATATTTGTTTCTTGTATTTTCCCCCTGATTGTGTGTGTGTGTGTGTGTGTGTGTGTGTGTGTGTGTGTGTGTGTCTGACTGACCTCTGATGTGTGGCTTCTGATTCATTAGCTCTCAGAAGCAGTATATATTTGGAAAGATTTTAGAACCAAACTGAATATTTACTGTGCTCACTTAAAGTATATACGTTGTTCTCCCCTAATATATCAGACAAAAAAGTGGAATAAATTCCCCTTTCTTCTTAAACCCTTTAGCGTTTTAGTAGAGTTTTAATAATTGGCATTTGCAATCTTTGAACAGAAATTAAAATGATATTTTTATAGTGCAGGGAATTTTGTGAAGTGGGGTTTGCTACTAAGATTTTCTTTTGCAGAGGAAGAAAAGGTGGCCTTTGTTAACTGGATAAACAAAGCCCTGGAGAATGACCCTGACTGCCAGCATCTCATACCCATGAACCCCAGCGATGGCAGCCTTTTCAAATCACTTGCGGATGGCATTCTTCTCTGGTGAGCTGAGCACTGGGTTCAGGGAGCTGTGTTCTTACTGTCTCCATTGATGAGCATTCAGTGAAAACTACCATTCAGCAAATCTGTTGTCTTTCGGAATTAGTTAGCAAGCAGCTCTACATACGTCTTGAAGAATTTATGTCACCTAGAAAATTAAGTACTAAATGTTTTCTAGAATTTTCCTTCAAATACAATCTCTTATTTTTCTGGTGCCTTTCTCCTCTATTTCCTTAAGAATGCCAGGCAACTTCTGAGTTACTGCTCTAATGTGTTTGAATATGGTCACAGGGTGTCTTTTTTCACTTCTCAGCACGGGAGCGTTGATTATTGACTAGCACAGGAACGTGGGGACTGAGGTGACATTAATGCTGGGATTCAGCATGCTCACATCCTTGGCGCTTTGCAGTCTGTTCCTGCTCACTCCCTCGTAAACTCTCCAAGGGCATGTCTTATCTTTGTTGCATACACCATAGTCCCAGCATACTTCTTTGTACAAAGAAAGTGCCCCATTTTGTTGTTTATAAAAATACAGGACTTACAAAGAAGAAACTAACCATCACAAATATTCTTATCACCCATAATTAACTATTATAACATTCTGGCACATTTCCTTCAGTGTTTTTACTTGAAAAGAAAAAGAAAAACCTACCCGTGAGTACAGGGTATTAGTTTTTAGGACATTACATATAAAATATACTGTGAGCTCTACCTGTAATTCTGGTCTCTTCCTCTGCTTCAGAGGAAATGTCTGTTATGAATTGAATGGGTATTTACCTATCTTTAAAGTATAAAATATATTCTAACATACAGACAGAAAATTTATATCAATTTCTTTTAAAATGTTTGAGTTACTGAAGTTTTAGAAAGACTAAGTCTCTGGCTCCTTATTTTTCTGCAACATCAGCAATTTCACAGTGTTGATACCACTTTATGAAACTTGGCTTCTTGAGAATTTTTTTGTTTACATTTCAGGCTGTTGAATGTTGATCATTAAATGAAATAAAAACCAGAGTCACGTAAGGAAAATGCAGGAGTGTTTTTAAAAATTAGGAGGAAGTGCTAAGATTACTGTTGAAGTGAGTGATGGATTTGTTTTACGTTAGGGAATATTTCTCAGATTTTTAAAATTAAGTCCCTACTGTGAATCACTGTATAATATTTTAAAGAAATAGGTTATTATTACTTTTCAAAAGTTAACTATTCTGATTGCTTGGAAAAACAGTTCTGGGAGTCTTGCACTAAATTATTCCCATTTTCTTTTTAGCAAAATGATCAACTTATCTGAACCAGATACAATTGACGAAAGAGCCATTAATAAGAAGAAGCTCACCCCTTTCACTGTTTCCGTAAGTGTGTGCGCTTTGCCAGTCTTCATGCAATAGTGCTGTGAATCATAGCCTTTCGTAATGGATGTTCAGGCCCAGGCACAACCTTTGATTTAATGTAATTTCAGCCTCATGTGAAAACTAGGTTTTTATTAAAGAAAAGTTCAACTGCATTTTGTCGTGAATAAAATTAAGATCCAAAATACTTTGGATGAACTTCTTTACTTAAGATAATAGTATTCAGGTTTTATTATTGTAATTATTGTTATTTTTATTAATGAATCTTCGCTTGATGCCAGTGTTTTTGTGGGCTGGTTGAAAAAAAGAATAGTGCATAGTTTTACCATTTCACAACATTTTTAGCTATTCATTATACTAAATAGTTCTATAGGGAGATGTCCATTTACGTCTTGTTAAAGCCCAGGAATTTATAGTCACCATACTGTTTCCCTCAAAATGTCTAGAACAATGGGTAGATACAAATATTTACCAAGTATTTACTACGTACCAGTCACTGTTCTAAACATATCACATGAATTACCCTTTTGACTCATCCTAGCAGCCTTAAAATAAGATACTGTGATTTTAAAGATGAGGAAACTGAGGCAGAGCCGGACTAGGAGCCCAGTGGTCTAGCTCCAGAGCCCATCCTTTCAATCACCGTGCTATACTGCCACTCTCTGTGGTGGTAGTAGCAGCAACTGTTTAATGTTCTAGTCACAACTGTAGCTATTAAAAGGGAGCCACTGCTAAGCTATTTTGTACAATCCTTGATTTTGCTGAAGTTGTTAAGTCTCTTCTATAAGGAATCTGTGACCTTCGAGCAGTGGCACGTGGTTAGTTTTGGACTATCCAAGGGGGACTCCCATTTCCTGTTATCATTGAGAACTATAGAATTAGATGTTGACTAACATGGCTTTTTGTCCCCCACTCTAATAAGCCAATAATGTTGCATGTCCCTAGCAGAAACTACCATTCTTGAAGAAGGCCATTTCCAATGGCAATTGGCAGAAGGTTATTATTTTTTTTCACATCTTGTGTCAGGATGCTTCATCTAGTATCTATGATTCTTTAAAATATTTATATATGTCTTATTTCTAGAATACATTGCATAATTTTTTTATGGCACTGAATCTGCAATGCAGCATTTTTTACTATTGTATAAATTTATTCGGTTTTGCTTTTGATAATTGTATGCAGTGCATTAAATAAAATAAAGAAAAATTCTGTAACTATTTTGTAATAGCTACAGGATGGGTGTGAGGGGCTAAGTCTTTTATGGTTTTATTTTTAGAGATAGCATTCTTCCAATGTGAGTAGGGGGTAACGGTCTTGGTCTCAAAGATGCTTGAAGGAGTGTACTAATGTAGAATGAGAAAAGGAAGGCCTCTGGGAAGAGGCAAAGTGTTACAGTGGATATTAAATGTGTCTTGTTTATTCAGTAATTTTAGAGCTCTAGGAATAGATCTCCTAGCAAACTACCAGTTTCCCATGAAACTTTATCCTGAAGAAGCCTAATTCATTTGTAAAAGATTGCAAAGATAGTGATAACAGTTTTTCACCTTATGATGATGGGTTTATGTAGTATCATGATGTATGAAAGAAGAGAAATAAATATAAAAGGATGAAGAGGGCATACAGCGACGATGAAAACGGGGAAGGAATAGGTCAAGTCATCAATAGCAGGACTCATTTTTGATCTTGGAGACTTTCTCATTTTTCTTCTTTTGCTCAGTGTACTACTGAGCTGTATATTCTTGCTTACTTATCATTATCAAAAGAAAAATAAGTTATATAAGACTGAAAAAGCAGATTGGTGATTTAGGGATCTAAAAGTCAGGAAACTAATAAGAATGGGTATAGGAAATTGAATCTGTTCATTAAAATATGTAAAAAAATCCAGTGCAATTAATATTCTCAGATACCAAAGTATATGCGTATATATTTTATATGCTCTAGTGTGTCTTTTGGAGCAATGATTAATAATCTTTATATAATATATTATACAGTATAATATAATACCGTGTCTTATGTTAAATTTTGCTCCAAAAGATGCGTTAGAGCTGATGGTCCAGCTAGGTCTTATTTTTGGGGAAACACGTATGTCTGAGAATGATAAGGGTACAGTCAGGAAGACGTCGTAGTGTTGCTTACTCTTTTGTGTAGGGTAATCAGAGAGGGTCATTAGTGCATTTGAGCAATCTTAAAGGAACTCAGAAAGCGTGTTCCAGGCAGACGGAATAGCATGTTCAAAGGCTCTATGTAACTGGAGCAGAGTGAGTGAGAGGACATAGTGGGAGAGACAGACTCAATTTGATAGAACACCTTCAGGCTTCTACCTTAGTAACATCCCTACTGCAGAGTATTGTGGAAGCCATCTTGTAGAGAGTCTAAGGATGGAGGTCAGGAAGGAATTAAGAAACCTGAATAAAGGAATTGATAGTTTCCAGATGTATTTAGAAGGTAGAACTGACAGATATTGGTGATTGGGTGTGGGAGGCAAGGAAGAACAAGGATTCTGCTTAGATTTATGACTTACGAAGAAAGAAGGCAAGAATGAAGGTAGGTCCTATCAACCAACACAGGAAATAAGTAAAGAAAAGCCAGTTTTAATGACATTAGAGGAAGACCAAGGAAGCGTGGAAAGAACTGCTGCAGGTTTAGACATGCTGGTTTTGAGGTTCTTGTGGGGTACCCGGTGGACCTAGCCCAGTGAGCATATACTCATAGGCAAAGAGCTCAGAGTGGGGCTGGAAGAAGGTGTGGGCCAGATATACGGATTTGAAAGTCACTGGCATATAAAGGTAATAGTTAAAACTGGGATTTTTTTTTTTTGAGTAGTGGTGTTCTGCTTGTATAAATATTACTTATGTTTAAAGATCTGAAATTTCACAATCCATTCTTTCTTATTTACCTGCACAACTTGCTGATAAGCTTTAGAAAGTCCCTCCTCATGGGTGCTTTTCTTTGTGGCAATTTAGGAAAATTTAAACCTGGCCTTGAATTCTGCCTCAGCCATTGGTTGTACAGTGGTCAACATTGGTGCACAGGATCTGAAAGAAGGGAAACCTCACTTGGTGTTGGGACTTCTCTGGCAGATCATCAAAGTCGGTCTTTTTGCTGATATTGAGATTTCCCGAAATGAAGGTAAGGCCATCAAAAAGGCTTCCTCTTCATTGAGCTATGCTTATTACAGGACGAGTTATGTTTCAGTGTTTTCCTTTCAGCTCTGATTGCGTTGCTGCATGAAGGTGAGGAACTAGAAGAGCTGATGAAGCTTTCTCCAGAGGAGCTGCTGCTGCGATGGGTGAACTACCACCTGACCAACGCAGGATGGCATCCCATCAACAACTTCAGCCAAGACATTAAGGTTGGATTTTAATGTTCACATTTGGGACACACAGCAAGGATGTAGAATGTAAAAAAACAAAACGCGTTCAGACTTAAATTTGAATTGAAGTTTAATTCACAGGGACACAGTGTCGAAAATGAAATTTTGCATTTCTTTGAGAATTATAATCACAGAATCTGTTATTTTACAAAAAGTAGTTTATTGGTTTTTAATAAGAAATACAGCTTGCTGTGAGAGGAAGGAGATGCTAGCTTTAGCAGATTAAAACATTCGTTTCCATTTTATATGCCACAGATAGACCAAATTGTAATGAGGATGTCAGTCTGTTAATTTGGCCTGAGAATTACACCTGCTCGTTGGACTAGAGCCCTTATGGGCCTGACCAGTTCACCACACTTCCTCCCACTTCACTCTTACTCCCACTTTAACAGTAACCAGCTAATAGGAAACGAAATTATCTGAGGGCACATGGGGTCCATAGATGAAAGGAGGTCTTCAGGTATGTCCCTCAACCTGAAACACTCCCCTACCTACTGGGGGAGGCTTGTCAAGGAAACTGTAACATTCAGTCTGCCTAATAACTCTCTCATGGCCTCTGCCTGGACTTTTTCTGCTCTGTGCTTTTGTTTGCTTCAGACTAATCAGTGTTGGCATTAATTCATATTTTCTCTTTAGATATTAACCTTCAGTCAGGTTATGTTCTGCCATAATGGCCCAGATGACAATCTCTCTCTTTGAAGTGGCATTGTAACATTTCTTTGCTTTCGTCTGTTATATGCTCATTTAAAGTTTTACTTTGAGGGAATCTCTTATTTTAAAATTCAGTTCATCAGTTCATTCAGTAAATCCTCCTGTGGGGCATTATGCCGGGCAAGAGGCATGCAAAGACCTAGTTCTTGAGAAGATTCCCGATTGCACAGGGAGAGAAACATCCCATAGATGGATATTTCAGTTACTGCTTAATAAGGCACTCAAAACTGAAAGTAACAGTTTGCTGTTTGTCATGCTGCTGTGGCTTAATGACGCTTGGCTGGGTGACTCTGCTTCAGGTGATTTTGGTTGGGATTACTAACTCTTTGCATATGGCTGTCAGTGGACTGGTCCGGAATGTGTGCAAGGGTACCACTCACAGGTCTGGTGACACTGCTTCTCCAATGAGACCTTTCCATGTGGCTAGCTTGGGCATCCATGCAGCGGGCTAGTCTCAGAAAATTGGACTTCTTATGTGGAAGCTAATTTCAAGAGGATGGAAGCAGAAGCTCTTAAGGCACTTAGAAGCCCCAGAACATCACTTTAACTATGTTTGTTGGTCAAAGCAAATCACAGTCCAGTGTAAGTTAAAGGGGAGGGGAACAGATTGTGCCTTTTAATGTACAGGGAAGAATTAATGATAGCCACCTTTGAGTGGGACTTCGGTGGGTGATTTATTACAGTGTGGTCACAGCTTATTTATAGAGGTGGCCATGGGGTGCTGCACAGTAAAGAGGAGGGCCCATCATTCATGCTAGAGAATCAGGGAAGCCTTCCAAAAGATAGCACTTGACCCTGACCTTCACTGATGCTAATGCTTGCTAGTGTAAACAAATGAAAAGATGGGGAAGGGTATTCCAGTGTAGGAAACAGTATTGCTAGAACTCTCAAGTGCAAAATAGCATGGTGCATTCAGGAGTCGGAAGTAGTAAGTTACTGTTATTATCCCATTCTTTGAGATGAGAGTAGTTTCTTCAGTTTGAGCACTTTTTTCCTAAATCCAATGATGATTTTATTCATTTTTAAAATTCTATTTCTTTTTTTTTTTCCCCTGAAGGATTCAAGAGCTTATTTTCATCTGCTTAATCAGATTGCACCTAAAGGAGACCGTGATGATGGACCTGCCATTGCCATTGACCTTTCAGGATTTCATGTGAGTAGAAGTTTTAATTAAAGAAAATGTTTTAAAATTTTGATACAATAAACATAAAATTTACCATTTTAACCATCTTTACATGTACAGTTTAGTGGCATTAAGTATATTCGCTTCATGAGCAACCGTCATCACTATCCATATCTAGAGCTTTTCATCATCCCATAGTGAAATCTGTCCCCATCAAACACTAACTCCCCATTCTCCCTGCCCCAGCCCCTGGGAACCACTGTCCTCCCACGTTCTGTCTCTATGAACTTGACCAGTGAGTACCGTCACATGTAGAGTGCAGTTCTCTACAGGCAGCATTCCCTTGTGGATCCCCAGCCCTTCCGTAAAACTCGGCCTTCTGCTCTTCAGTAGTTTTTTCATGGTCCAGGCTCCAGGTCTCCATGCTAAGAAATCTGGCTGTCATGACTGAAGAAAGGGAACTGCAGGTGTCTAAACCTGAGTGTGTGTGGAATCAACCCTCCATCTGCTTTTCCCTGGTGCTGCGTAACTGGAAATGACAGGGCGTCTTTATGACTGTCACTGTGTACTAGGAAAGGTAGCAACAAGCCAGTATTACATTGCTAAGCCATTGATGATCAATTCTCTAACTTAGAATCAGAAATACGCAAACTAAAAGCGGCAGTTCCTGGTATTGATCGTGTTGGAGGGGCTGTACAACTCCTGAGCCATTTAATACATTTCCTAGGAAGTCCGTTATGTTAGCATAAGTTGTAAATACCAACGATGGTTCTATCTAAACATTGAAAGTGCAGTATCCACACTATTAAGATTTGTTCTCCCCCCTTTCTTCTGCCTCCCCCCCATTCCTATTTAAGCCGTTGTTTCTCAGACTAGTTGTGTAGGACACAGCTCCCTGGCCCATGCTGGTATTATGAGCCTTGCGCTCCCCACAACAGTCGGTGGCCAGCTCACATCGTGTGACTATAATAGTTTATCCATCTGCTCTCCTGTTGATATAATCATTTGGTTTGTTTCCAGGGTTGTGAAAAGTGCTGTTCCTTCTGATTTTAATAGTTTTTGTATGTATTCCAATTTGTTTTCATTGAGGAAAGAGTCTACTGGAAATATCATTCAGGGTAGAATGGGTGAGACACCTCAGCCTCTTCTCCAGAAGTCACCCTAATGTGTGGCCTTGATCAAGTTATCTATAATTTGATCAGTACTTTACAGATACAATATTTGAGAGTTTTGTTGAGTACTGCATAAATGGGGGTGAAATATTACTCTGATCCCAGCAAGAAAACTTAGAGACTTATTCTTATCGATTTAAAAGAAATGGGGAAGTTGATTTGTAATTCTTGCACATTCTGACCTTATTTGGAGCTATTATCAGATATATTTCCAGAAAAATAATTCCTTATAAACATGTAAAAATTATGCCAATCAATAAAAATTATGCCAATGGAAAGTTTAATCTTGACAATTTTTAATTTATTTCCTTGTTTAGGAGAAAAATGACCTGAAGCGTGCTGGATTCATGCTTCAAGAAGCAGATAAACTGGGCTGCAGGCAGTTTGTTACTCCTGCAGATGTGGTTTCGGGCAATCCCAAACTTAATTTAGCTTTTGTAGCTAATCTGTTTAACACATACCCATGCCTACACAAGCCTGACAATAACGACATCGATATGAATTTATTGGAAGGTATGTTCCTTCTGCCTTTAATTGATTCACTGTTTGTGCCTTCTTGTGGTATTGTCCTACTTCACTGTCGGAGGTAGGGGGTTGTGCTGGGAAAGGAGTTTACTGTGTATAGGTCTGTGCATCCATTAAAAAGTTCCAATTAAAGAAAGTAGTTTTTGGTTTTGGTTAAAAGAGAATGCTGGGGTAAATCTTACTTGTCTGTCATTTCTCCATAAGACGTTGGTGAAAACTGTCATACATTAAAAATAATCTCTTAAATGACCACATAACATAACTCCACCACGAATATGGACAATGAATTATCTATTGGAAAAAATAATTTGTAGCTTTTTTTCTTCTTTGAAAGCTACAGTTTGATTCCAGTATTGTTCTCTTTTTAATGTTTTTCGTGTACATGAAAAAATTTACAATATTCATTACTTGTCTTGTGTGTGGGCTATTGTTATCTGTCTCATAATTTATAATACTTTCCTATTTTGCTTCATGAAATGCAGATTTGACCCCTCCTAATGTAGGTACTGTATTTAGTACTTTTCTATACTCTATATAAATATATTCATTCTGAATGTTCTTTTTATTAGTACCATTTATTCTATCTGAGTTGATATTTATTTTTTGCATTGTTCATGCTGTGTTTTTTCTGTCTTAATATGCCTAAAGAATGAATGATGACAAGCAAAAAACACAAATGAAACTTAATTAGAATAACAGAGCAAGGCTTGATTATGTAAATTATCCACATAATTTGCCTTCTGTAATGATGGGATATTGTAATTGGAAACACAGAAGTCAATTTTGACAATTGGATTTTATGATTTGATGTAAAGCCTTTATCCCTCTCTTGTAAATAAACAAATTTATCTTTTATCACAAGTAATCCTTGAAAGGTTCTATTTAGGTTCTAAAACATGTTATTTTGTATATTTAGCTATGTTTCATTTACTGAATGTCACTGAAGCTTACAATATATGAATTGTCATAATGACAAATACATTAATATCTAGTGCTTTCTCTTTATCTGTTTCCCAGCCTCTCTCCTTTTCTTCTACCATTCTCATTCACATGCATACCAAAAACCATATTAGTATGAACTAAAAGTGAAAACAGTGGCGGCAGTTGTCAAAGGTGGGAACCAATCCTGAAATATTCTCACTAGGTGCCCTGGTTTGGAGAAGGTGGTCCTCACAGAAGGATTCTTCTCAGTGGGGAGAATTTCATGCTGCAATATTCACTCTCTCACATCACGCATGTTACTCCCTTCTTCCCCAGTGAGACAGAATGAGAAGTCAGTTTCATGATCTTTTTCTCTTTGACTGCCACAACCAAAGTTCCAATGTCCTTGTCACTTTATAATTAGTTTTTTGATTAATGAAAGATGTTTCAGAGTTAACAAATATGTTCTTTGAGGAACATGATTAATTTAATTCACTCTTCCTGAGGTCCAGTAAAGTAAAATAAAGACTATTTTCTCTACTTAGAGATGTAACCGAGAGGGGATATAGATTAAAATGTAGATTTTTCAGCAGAGAAATTTAGGGTTAGAGATTAGAACTTTAAAACAAATAAAAAAGAAGATGGCTAAGTTTTTATGAGTCTGGAAAATTTCAGAATCCCTCTGTGTCTTACATTAGAAGGCATTGTTTAGAGTGGCATATTAAAAATGATCTGCTTTTTATAGTCACTGAATTCTTGCTAGTTATCTTTTCCAACTCGCTCGCTCTCCTATTTGTCACGTTTGAATTCTTTTGCTAGTGTTCAGCATGCTTTTGGAATTTTTCAGTGTGAATCAGATTGCTAAATATTTCCATTAGTATTTACTATATTTATATTAGAAGATACTGTGGGAAATATTTATCAATCATCTTTATTTAGAACATATGTATGTCCTGATACATCTGCCACAAATGTATTTGACTTTGACTGTCATTGGAAGTTTTTCCTCTGTAAATTTGTTTTTATAGATCCTATGAAATTTGAAGCTTGGCCTTATCACATCCCATATTCATATATTAGTATGTCCTCACTGGCAAAGAATTTTATCTATGTGGAATTAAAGAAGTTAAAAGCCCAACTGCATATTAAACCTTTATATTAAATTGAGCCAAATATGGGGGCTACAATAGAGAGACCAGGTCAGAATTCATTTGTGGTGATAGAAAATACATAGGCTACAGAATCTTCGTCAAATCATGGTTCCACCATTTAATATCTGAGTGACATCTGTGAGTCTCGGTTTTCTCATATATAAAACAAGACTAATAATATTTATTTTGAAGAGTTATAGAGCAAGTTAAAATGACCTTTCATGAATGAAAGAGTTTAGCACACAGTAGGTGCTCAATAATGGTCCGGTCAGAAGAGGAAAACAAAACATCCCTTAGCACATTTAGTGAGTGTTAAATCCATGTTAGGTCCTTTTCTTTCCTTTTAGTAGCCTATTTTTGATATACTTGTTATTTTTCCAGAAACGTTTATCAATTGCAGATATCAGTTTGATCCTGAAAATGAAAGGAGTGTTTTATAGTTTTTTTGATTTTTTTTTTTTTAACTATCAGTAATTAAGATTTTACTTCTAAAATTGCTTTAGTTGTCTACAATCCAGACAACATTTCCAATTTGGAATACATGTTTTTGTAATGCTTTACCATGACTCTTGCACAAATACATAGTGCTTCTGGCTTTGAGCATTTATTTACCAAGACAACTTGAAGTGGCATTAGATAAATAAATGTTCCCTTATAAGATCTATTTTACTTTCCAGGTACCAAAAATTAAAATAATAATGATATAATTAATTGAGAATAATAGGGAAAGATACAAGCTTCTGAAGCTTATAATACTGTCAGAACTCAGTCAAGATAGAAGTTTAGTGTCCTTTAAAGTATTATTCACTATATCATCAAGTTCTGCAGAATTTGGATGTTATTTTAATTAAAAATTAAACTGTTGTTACACTACCAATGTTTCTAATTTTAGAACATCATTTTGATTTTCAGAGATGGAAATAATGTAAAAATTCTCTAATTACTAGAAAAAATTTAAATATACAGCAAATAACAGACTGTAATAAAAAAACAACTAAAAGGTAAATCCAAGTCACATGCATCAAACTGGTAATCATAATATGACATATTTATGCCACTTGGGGACGTTCAAATATTTAATTTGCATGTGTTGAATAAAGCACCGTAAGCATGGTTTCTAGGAATATTTAGTTTCACTTGGTTCTTTTTAAAAAGGTTCTCACATAGGCTATTTATTATAAAGTAATAGTGGCATGTACAGTAGACTGACCAGTTATCTTTTATGCAGACAAGAGGGGACAAAATTTAAGCAAGAAATTACATGGTTATATAACATCATCGAGTAAGAAGAAGTAAAGCAGATTCTGGGAAAGCCATTAGGTGATGGTATTGAAAACCACATGAAAGTACAGTGGGCAGATTATTTCCTGAACAGTTGGCACAGAAAACCAGAATCTTACAAGGCTTGGGTTTGTCTTGTGGGTGTGCAGGTTTATGCTATCGGTGACACTTAGATGACTGCAGGTGACTGCAGCACTGCCTGTATGGGAATGGGCCCCTGGAGCTCAGATGCTTATAGATTTATAGGCCAGACTGTCCTGGGAATCTCCCATGAGCCAGAGTCTGGAGAGTGACCCAAACCACTGTCTGGTTTACAAGTGATGAGAGGTGTACGTAAATGTTTAGTTTTTTCCGGAGTCTGGAGAGGAGATGTAGGCTAGGCCATTTCATTGTCCCCTAACTTTGCTATAATAGTATGGTCACTTAGGACTATTTGCAATCCAGGGGATGACGAGAAGGCAGACATGGCAAGGAGAGCGTACATCTGTCTCTGCTCACTTTGTGTCACACCACAGCCCCCGTTTTCCTTATTCGTGATGTAAGCACTGCTGTGAAGGGAATGCTGGGGGAGTTTAGGTAATTACAGGTTAAACAGTAGCGCCTATAGGAGTTCTTGGGGTGATCTTTGAGGTCTGGGTACTAGCATGAAATGTGTCTTTCTCTTAGTACCCTGTGTGGGTGCTGTGTCCCTTATGTATTTTCAGTGGTGACAATCTAAAATAAGAGTCCTGTAAAATAATTATATCCCCTCATTGCTTGTTTTTATATTCCCTATAGTCCCCTGTCCCCTTCATTGCTATTTGGTGTAATTAAAATGTAGGTTTATGTGCCCTGAATCTTTCCTATATAAAACCCTGTCAGTACGAATTTAGTAACATTGCTTTGGGAAAGGTACAGCCTTTCTATTTCAGTTTAATGTGCTAAAGTTATTCTGACTACTAAAAAGTTTTCTTTCATTCATTTTTAGCCAATCCCTTGGCATGTAATCCTAAATATAGATATGACCACGTAAGTTTGTTACTTTTCTGGACAGAGAAACCCAGGGCTCAGTAGTTCAGAGACATCAAGTAAGGAGCTCTAGATGGAGAAATTTAGAGCAAATAGAGCTTTCTAGACAGCAGGGGTCAAAAGGGACTTTGGCAATGAGATTCCCCGTCCCCCCCCCAAATATTTTGGTATCATAGGAACCTTGTCAAAGTATGATGGCCAGTTTTTATCTGCCTGAATGTTTTAAAATGTAGTTGTTGATTCCTTTTGTCCTGAATCATCAGTGTAAAATTGTGTCTACCCTAGGAGAGAGCAAGGAAGAGAGGACATTTCGGAACTGGATGAATTCCTTGGGGGTCAACCCATACATTAATCATTTGTACAGGTAAGTATTTCAGATTCATGGCCAGGATCCAACTTTTCTAGTTTCAAGCTATTGGTATGTTTTCATGAGAACATTTTATAAAAATCACAAGAATTTTAGCCAATATTTAGAGTTTCAGAATGCTGGGAATTGGCAATAGAAAGGATTCTAAAAGAAAAGTAAAGTATTATTTTAAAAAAATGATATGTTATTAGTTACAATTTTTGATAATATAAACAATTTGGTAAAGATAATCCATCTTACTCTTTTATAATTATTGATCAGGAAAATAATAAATTATTTCCATTTAACATATTAGGAGAATAGTAATATTTTATAAATAGTTATCATTATATCAATCTTCTTCATTATAATTCACATTCTATTTATTTTTCCCAAACCCTCAATTGTGTATATTTTTTGTAATTTGTAGAAGTGACTTGCTTTCCCTGAGTCATTGTTACAATTTATCTTATTCTTTCTTGCTTGAAAATGATAACACATTATTAACATTGGTAGAACTAAGAAAATATTTTCCTTAATTATTTCCTGTACTCTTTGGTGGTACTAATAACATGTTTTTCTAGGTGTGGTTGAAAAGGAAACCTGCCTTCTCTCTTTATTATAGGATCTACCCTGCCTTCAAAAATATGAAAGAACTAAACTTTAGCTAATTGTATATTTTTTAGGAAAAAGGCTCAGTTAACTAAACCTATTAATAATTTGCACACCCAAGGAAATTCCTTAATGAGCATTAACTAAATTATTATTTAAATATGAACTGAAGATTACTGCCACAAAAGACCAAGTTCACTGGCTAACTGAGGATTTATGATGGAGTAATTTCTGCTTGGTGTATATTCAAAATAGTCTTTAAAATGTAAAACCAGTGTTGCCTTATTATAGTAACTGGCTTTGATGTGATAGACTCATATTTGATAAACTCTTAAGGGTGTGTAAATTCCAGCTAAATACAAGAGGTAAATGTCATTTAGACTGGAACTACCATTATTGTGCAGGGCAGTAAAGGACTCAGATCCTGGAGGTGAGGAAGGATTGGACCTTTATGGAAAAATTTGAAAGAATGTCTGTAATATATAATTGAAAGAAAAGAATAGGTCTAGTATGATCCCATTTTTATTTTAAAATTGAGTGTATACATATCTGTATATGAATATCTTTTAAATCTGGAGGGATGAATACCAAACTATACAACCTGAGGAGTAGCAATGAAGGGTAGTGAGGAGACTTATTTTCAGTCTTAGGAATTTAAATAAATATGTATTTTTTACAATGAACATGTATTTCTTTTTTAATTAAAAAGTAAATTTAAAACTAGGGAATTAAGATTTGTTGAAACTCATGGTAACTTCTTCATAAATATGAAGAACACTAGAGTTCTCTCTCGTTGGCGAAGAGAATTGACCAAACTTTTTAAAGATTATTTGTAGTTATATAGATCCTGAAATGCTAGCACAGGGCTTCTAGGCATATGAAACTTGTCTTGGGAAAGGGAATTTAGAAAATTCTCGAAAGTAACATAACCTTACAGAGAACCATATGTAGAAAAACAATAACCAGAAGTTTAGTTGGCACCAGAACCGTGTGTCCATGCGTTTGTGTCTGGATCATATTCCTAAACCCACTAAGTGATTTTAGCTCCCCATCCACAGTCTACCAAATGCAAACCGAGCCAAAGCATTAGAATAATGTAGATCAGTTTTAACCGAAAGTTCTTTCCTCTAAATAAGTAGTAAATATATTTTAAGAACTATTTAGTCCTAGGATTTTTCTATGACAAGTTGTTCTGGAATGCATCTTGAATTCTCTGGAAATCATTTTAACTCTCTGAGCCTCAGTATCCCTACTTGCAAAACATGAATGATAATACCATACTACATAGAAATAAGAATGAATTCATTTAAAGTAAAAAGAAAAATTCATGAAATAGATGAGATTCCAGAAGCTATTCAAATACTTCAGTGATTTTTAAAATACACAGTTCTCTATGTGTTTACAGATAAGCTCGTCAACTCTTGAGTACTTTGATAATAGACTTGCTTCTTCATCGCTCAGGGCCGGGCCTGGCCCCCTTTACTGCCATATGGTGTGTGCTCAGAGATGCAAAGGAATTTTTGTATGACTCTTAGCTAAACATAACTCAGTGAACAAGCTGTTGAGAGAAAAAAGCCACATAATGTATCACAGAGCTAGCACGTTTAAGATCCACTGCTGTTTCTTTGTGTCCTTAGTATACAGAATTGAAAACAGACTCAACAGGTATACTTTGAGCCTCAGGAGAACATGGTTTTCTGAATTCCAAGTAGGTACTGTTCTTGCTGCAATGACTCCTATTTGCTCATAAATTCCTTCCTCTTAACCCTCATTATCTAACACGAACAGCTGCCTACTGGGTAGCTATTGTGATTTTTATGAGGACTTTTTAAGTTTTAAAAATCATAATACATAAGCAATACCTAGACGCCATTCTTACTGTACACGTTTCAGGAAATAAATATGTAGAATAAAATAAAACATGCGACTCCGTCCTTTACCCTTCCTATATTCTTTTTTTTCCCTGCCCAATGATAATCACTATTACCAGCCGATAGCACATACAGGTATTTAAATACCCTAATTTTGAAAGTAAATTTAATAAACTCTGTGTAGTGTCATGCCAGTGGCATTTTTAAACATAATATGTCTCGTAAAGCTTCTCGTGTCAGTACATAGAGATGTGTCTTGTTATGTCTTATGCTGGCCGAGGAGTACATGGTATGGACAGTTTATTCAGCAGCTTTCCGCGTGGTATTAAGTTTCCAAATTTATAAATACTGTGGCAGTGAATGTCTTTGTCCGTGTATCTTTAGAAACATTTATGAAAAAATTTGGAGAAATTCCTAGCTTAGAAGTTCTGGGTCAGATTATATATCCTGTCATTAAATGACCCTGTTGTATTTTTAGCCGTAAGTTCATTTCCAGTTTGCTGAATAAAATTAGGTCATACCAGCATTTCCTCCTCCTTCACCTTCTCTCCCTCCTATTTCAGTGATCTCGCAGATGCTTTGGTGATCTTCCAGCTCTATGAAATGATCCGTGTGCCAGTCAACTGGAGCCATGTCAACAAACCTCCTTATCCTGCTCTTGGAGGGAACATGAAGAAGGTGAATGCAATAATGACCATGGATGTGTCACTTTCCTGACATAAAGCAGAGGGTTAGAGTTACAAAGCTTAGTAAAGTGTGCTCTGTTCCCACAGTTCTGATTCCACCCCAAATGTGTTCAGCTTACTAGCCTGTTTACAAGTGTGCTTTAAGAAATGTTTGGAAAGGTGAAGGCAGTTTCCCCAGTCAGACACTTTATATCACTGTTTTGGTCATTAGCAAGTTGTAGTACTTAACGTTGTTTGAGATGCATCATTAATGCACTATTATTTTCTAATCACCAGAATTTGCCAAATCTTTACTGGTTATTCGTTAATATTTTCACAGATATTATTGATTACCTGTACAGTGCAGTGCAAGAAACAGACTAGTACAAAGCATGGAGCTGGTCCTCAGGAAGCCCTAAGGAAGTTAGGGAGACAAGACTTGTGTCCAGACAACTACAGTTGGGCACAGCGTACACTAACATGAATGTTACGACTTTTAAGGAAGAAAAGGCCACAGGCTGCACGTATGAGAGTGTTCGTGCAGGAGGAGGTTTTTGAATTAGTCCTTCAGAAATGGATAGAATTTTGTCAGAAGGAGACTGGAGAAGGGCTGAGGATTAGGAAAAAGGATAGAGATGGGAAAGTATAGTGTTTCTGGGAATGGGGGAGAATGGTTTGTGTGTAGCAGAGGATTTGGGTAGATAAGAAGTGGATGTGAACACTGAGAGTTTGGGTTGGAGCTAGATACTGGGAGCCTTGAATGTCCAAGGACACATTGGTTGTTTCCATGTCTTGGCCACGTGAGTAATGCTGCAGTGGTTATTAATAATGGTTCACTGCAGCATTATTCGACAAAGAAGATGTGATACATATACACAATGGAATACTACTCTGCCATAAGATGAAATAGTGCCATTTGCGACAACATGGATGGATCTTGAGATTATCAAGCTAAGCAAAATAAGTCAGAAAAAGTCGAGACCTATATGACTTCACTCACATGTGGGATATAAAACTGAAAGCAATAAACGAACAAGAAACAAAAACTCATAGACACAGACAATAGTTTAGTGGTTACCAGAGGGTAAGGGAGAAGAGAGAGGGGTGGCAGAAGAGGGTAAAGGGGTAAAATATATGGTGATGGAAGGAGAACTGACTCTGGGTGGTGAACACACAATGTAATATAGAGATGATGTATTACAGAATTGTATACTTGAAACCTATGTAACTTTACTAACAAATACCACCTCAATACATTTAATAAAAATTAATAAAAATAGAGTTTGGGTTTTAAACTCTAAGCAATGGGAAGCCATTAAACATTTTTGAGCAGCGCAGTGACTTGATGACAGTTAATGGGAGAATATCTGGTGGATGAAGGGTAAAGAAAAGTACACATCTCCAGTATTCTTCCTCAGATGGGGGATCTGTGGTGTCCTTGGTGTTCGTGTTTGCTCTGTTAAGTTGCTGCTTTAATATTCAGCTTTGGTTCTGTTTTTGCTTTTCCTTTCTATCCTCTGTATTAGGCTCATTTGCCTTTAACACTTTTTTTTTTTTTAATTTTTATGGGGATCCAGCCGGCACCCTTGGTGCTACCAGCACCACACTCCCACCAACTGAGCTAACCGGCCACCCCTGCTTTTAAGACTTTTAAATGTTTATACTT
The DNA here is from genome assembly GCF_057876585.1 of Rhinolophus sinicus. NCBI lineage: Eukaryota > Metazoa > Chordata > Mammalia > Chiroptera > Rhinolophidae > Rhinolophus > Rhinolophus sinicus. The sequence goes on along the minus strand of NC_142517.1, from coordinate 108,040,060 downwards.
TCAGTTAACTTTATCCTTTCATTTAAAATGATGTGAATAATCCAAATATATAATACAAATTAATGGATTCAAATTGCTATAGGTTATCAATATGGCTATTATGAAATTGACTTGCATTCTCATGCTTGAAAAACTATCTCTAGTTGAATAAATGGAAATATAGCCATATTCCTGGATAGAAAAACTAAATATTATAAAGATATTAAATTTTGGCAAATTAACTTTTAGGTGGAAAATAATTTCAGTTAGAATTCTAAGTCTCCTTTTGTGTGTATGTGGGCATATATACGTGTATGTTGGAGGATGGGATTTATAAAGTGATTCTAAAGTTCCATTTGAACAAGACACAGGCCTAATCATTAAGATTTTTAAAGAATATTGAGGGGAGGAGCTGTTAGAAAATATTTAAAAATTTATTATAAAGCGAAAGTAATGAAGTAGTTTAATACATATAAAGGAATAGAATGGAATACAGTAGCCTAGAAACCTATCCTAAATAGAAGAACTTAATACATGACAAGGTACTTGCTAAATTCAGTATGGAAAGGAAGGATCATTCAAAAAATGATGCCAAAACAGCTGGTTAACTATTTTGTTAGGGATAAAAGTGATCTTCACCATATATCATCCACCAAAATAAATTCCAGATGGATTAAAGGTAAAGACTTAAAGGGTTAAACGTAATAAATAACACTTTAAAAAGGTGAAGATTATCTACTGATGGAATGATAAATTACAAAGAAAAAAGTTGATATAGTAGATTACATATAAATTTAAAACTTCTGTATGCAAAAATAAACACCATAAGCAAAATTAAAAAGCAAACTATAAAAACAGTAAACTTGGAAACATATTTGCAACAAATACGACAAGTGGTTGTATGCACTTAACATATGAATACTTCATACAAATCAATTTCTAAAACTTGATTCTGTGACTAAAATTGTAATAGCAAAATGGGACAGTGAACAAACAACATGATGAACAATCCACAGAAAAAGAAATACACATAATGAATTTTTTTTTCCACACAAAGAAATGCAATTTAAAATAAGAAACAATTGGATTGCACTACATCCAGTGTTAGAGGAAGTGTTCATTTGCATACCCTTTCTAGATTCTGTTTGGTAATACATTATCAATAGTCTTCAAAAAGTCCTTTGACTTGATATTTTCACTTATTACCTATCCTGATGAAATAATGAAGTTGTGTGCCAAAATAGTCATCATATTAATGTTTACAGAGAAAAAAAAAAAAAAGAAAACAATAGTTGTTTTATAACAGGTTAATAAATTAGGATACATGCATAAGGAAAAGAATGTACCATTAAAAAATAGCATTTTTAGTATTTTTTAGTAGTGACATGGAAATGAGCAGGATACAAAATCACATATACTTGTATATATATGAATCTAATAGATTTAAAATGCACACAAAGAGACATGCATTCAAAAGTGACTTCTGTTCTTTAGATCTCTAGAATGAATATGTATTTATAGACTATAACTTAAAAAATTTTTTTTAAAAGAAAGACAAAAGAAATAAATCATAATATTAAAATTACTTAAATAGTGTAATTATAAGAGGTTTATATTAATATTTTTCAGTATTTCTAGTGGTTGGGCTTGCTTACATTTTAGATTTTATTTGATTTGCCTATAATTCTAACCATGGATGAGAATTCAGAAAATTTTGTTAACTAATTTCACTTTTGTTAAATAAAAATTTCAGATGCAAAATGTAACAACAGGAAACCAGAAATTGAACCAGTCATTGCATCTGGAATTTTTTTTTTTAATTTTTTATTGGGGAATGTTGGGGAAAGGAAAACAGAAATTGAACCAGTCATTATACCTGGAATTTTTTTTTTTAATTGGGGAATATTGGGGAACAGTGTGTTTCTCCAGGGTCCATCAGCTCCAAGTTATTGTCCTTCAGTATAGTTGTGGAGGGCGCAGCTCAACTCCGAGTCCAGTCTCTGTTTTCAATCTTTAGTTGCACGGGGTACAGCCCACCATCCCATGCGGGGATTGATCCAGCAACCTTTTTAAGAGCTTGCGTTCTAACCAACTGAGCCATCCAGCCGCCCCTGTACCTGGAATTTTTAAATGTTAATTATGTCACAAATGAATCATACATAGAGTGCTTCCTTTTAAGAAGTACTAGCTGTTTATAGAATGAAACATAAGGCCTGAAATAAATGTTTAGAAAACAAAGCAGCAGCACTTTCATGACACAGTGTCACAGAGACTTACTGGATGGACTTAGGACATTCACCAGCAGACATCCCTTTACTTCATTCAAGTCCGTAAAGCCGCACCACTTACATAGTCTTTTCATTATTTCTTTAGTGTTCCTTTTCACTTGGAACCTGCGTCCCATCATGTGATTTTCTCATTTTTCAAATGATCTAAGCTTCACTTTTGTCCAAAGGATTTGAAGTGCTTGGTAATCATTTCTTCCATCAACTCTGTGAGACTACGCTCTCCAATTTTTCCTTGCTTTCTTTGTGTTCCTTCTTACCTTTCACAGGGTCTTCATCTTTTCTTTCTTTCTTTTTTTTTTTTTTTTTTAAAAACATTTTATTGGGGAAGGGGAACAGGACTTTATTGGGGAACAGTGTGTACTTACTTCCAGGCCTTTTTTCCAAGTCAAGTTGCTGTCCTTTCAGTCTTAGTTGTGGAGGGCGCAGCTCAGCTCCAGGTCCAGTTGCCGTTTTCTAGTTGTAGGGGGTGCAGACCACCATCCCTTGCGGGAGTCGAACCGACAACCTTGTGGTTGAGAGGATGCGCTCCAACCGACTGAGCCATCCGGGAGCTCAGCGGCAGCTCAGCTCAAGGTGCTGTGTTCAATTTTAGTTGCAGGGGGCGCTGCCCACCATCCCTTGCCGGACTCGAGGAATCGAACTGGCAACCTTGTGGTTGAGAGCCCACTGGCCCATGTGGGAATTGAACCGGCAGCCTTCGGAGTTAGGAGCACGGAGCTTTAACCGCCTGAACCACCGGGCCGGCCGGGTCTTCATCTTTTAGCCTGTCAATTCTAGGAGTTTTCAAGCCCCAGTTCTTTCTATACTTAGACTCTTAACATTCTATACTTACATCCTCAGGGAGCAGATCCATTTTTAGAGTGTTAAGTACTGCCAGAAACATGGCTTTCCTCTAGGAACCTAATTTCTTATTTTTTCTTTAGTTTGGTGCCTTTCCAGATCTTAGAAGTGTTTTGCCAAATTTGGAATCAAATGGTACCAAAAAAATAGAACACATCTTTTCCCTTATGCCAGCATCCTTTTCCAGTTTCCCTTTCATTGCTGGTCATATCCACATCTTAGGACTCTAGACTAGTAACTCTGAGCTCCTCTCACCATGATTCCCCTGAGGAATTTTGGTCAAACTAATTATAAAATAGGTGGCCTTTCATTGAAACACATTTTATACATAAGTGATATTAATTTCTTTGAAAATTCTCTCAATGAAATGGGTGTCATTGGAGAATATGCTGGTTTTTTATCTCTCCTGTTCACACTGTTACATAATCAGAGCTCTGATGCTGTTTCCCATAAATTAGGAATCTATTCCATTTTTTCAATTCTGTACATTTCCATAGCATATATTTGTTTGTTAGGCAGACTAAATTTATAATGTAGCACGACTACTAGGAAAAAGAAAGAATATTGAAATATTATTTATTTCCTTGTATTTTAAAGAAATGAATACGTATCAAAGATTTTATTTAACTTATTAAGGGAACCAGGTGTATGTTACAGCAGGTTCAAAAGATCTTGCATTTTTATTTGTAAGAGACCGACCTTTGGGAATTTGGATTCTCTTTTTTAAAGAATACCCATAGGATCAGGCCAGACACGCAAGGAGTTGAGCCTGATGTCAGTTTCCTACCTTTGTCAGTTTCCTACCGAGTGAGAACTGGCAAGGTTGGTTTGGGGCTTGGTTTTCCCAGATTCTGAGTTAAAACTGCAGGCCGCTTCAGCCCCACGAATCCCGTACCAGTGCATTTTCATTGTGGGCATAGCCACCCCGGTGGTTTCAGCCACTCTAGCTGCTCAGGGACCTGAGTCCAGGTCTTCCTGAGGAAATCCCAAGTGCAGCGTTAGGTCAGTGAGTCGGCTGGATGAGACACTGAGTGCTGAGAGCTGAGGTGGTACAAAAGTGAGGCTTCCTACCACTCGGGGTAGAAAAGTGCCTGTGCTAAAGAGCCTGCTGCAGGGAGTTGTTTCTCGGGAGCATCTTAGGTGGAATTGTTTTGTAATGAGGCCTTAATTAACTTGGGAAAGAAAATCAGGAGAAACCTGTTACACTGTTTGTCTTAACTAAATGTTTAGTATTTAGTAAGTACTTTTTACTGCTGGGGATATTACAAAATTGTGAGAGCTTACAATTTCAGTGGAGAAAAACTCAAATACGTAAGAATTTATATACTCGTATGCAGGTAACGGGCAACCTTCTTGTGAAGAGCTCATGCTCTAACCAACTGAGCCATCTGGCCGCCCCTATAGATTCTGTCTTTAAAAGAAGCTTATGCTGTGGTTGGCAAAAGTACATAAAATGTTAAGTGTAAGTTGGTGCGTATGCATTACAAAATAAGCATTATTAGGAGTTCAAACAAGGATAGATCGTTACCAGCCTTTGTTGAAAAAAGTGGGCTAAAAGAATTTCAGAGGATGAGGAGGATCTACATTAAAAACATTGGAGATGAAGATAGACTATTAATGAAATAATTTATTCTCTCTTCCTTAATTTTAAATTTAGACAAAATAATATTTATCACCTTTATTAACAGAATGCAGGAAACCTAGAGTTTTACAGATTTGTCACTAATGGAGCTGTGTAATCTTGGATAGTCAAGACTTTTAGGGTAAGAAAGGATTTAAAACTTTCTAGCCAGTTGTTTATCTAGGTGAACCCCTCAATGTTTTTGATATCTTCAATTATGAAATAGGAATAATTATTTCCTTAATTTCACTGGGTTACTATGAAATGAAATTCTGCCATAAATTTAAGGTGTCATCATAGTTATCTTTCAGATGACTGAACTAGGCTGGCATATTCAAGAGATATATTTTTAAAATGTGTTCTTATACCAAAACTTTGACTTATTATTTATAGATTGAAAACTGTAACTATGCAGTAGAATTGGGGAAGAATGACGCCAAATTTTCCTTGGTTGGCATTGCTGGGCAGGACCTAAATGAAGGGAATTCAACGCTTACTCTGGCATTGGTGTGGCAGCTGATGAGAAGGTAAAGGCTGACCTATTTATAGCAACACTGTCAGTTTCCTTTACAAATCATTTAAACTAAAATTTTAGCTCATTTTGAAGAATAACAAACAGAAGAAATATACAATGCAAAATATTAATTTTTAAATGATTTACTGTTGCTAATATAGTCTTTGTAAATTATCCCATATTTTAAAAGTGGGTCAGTCTCTAGAAACACTTTTACTAATGTCCCTTAAAAACTGCTTTGTAAGGAGTTTTACTTTTTTTAAAACTCCTTTTTAAAAGGAGTTTTAAAGGAGTTTTTGTTTCTGATTACTGAGCTTTGTAACTTTGGAGTGTAATTAAGTGCAAATACCAGACTAAAATTAGATTAGAAATATTTCTTAAATACTTATCTAAATATTGATGTAAATGATATGAGAGCAAATTTCACCCCTTTCAGTCTCAAATATGCATTTTTTCTGTTACAGGTACACACTGAATGTGTTATCAGATCTTGGAGAAGGTGAAAAAGTAAATGATGAAATTATTATTAAATGGGTCAATCAGACTCTTAAAAGTGCAAACAAAAATACTTCTATTTCCAGCTTCAAGGTAATCAAAAACCATTAAGCAAATTTCTTTCGGTAAGAAATTAAGTTTAGGAAGAAATTTTTATTGGAAGTTACATTGGTTTAGGTTCAGAATTACGTCAATGTTATATCTCAGAAACACAATTTGTGAGCTTAGGCATACTAACTTTTTGGCATGTGTAAACCAAAAATATAGTTTGACTTCTTGTGTTTTTGACTGGTTGTCCTATTGACTATAAATGCAAGTTAATATTACCAGGCTCTGGTAATCTAATCTTAAAAAAGAAAAAGAATAGAGCCAAAACATCGAATTGTCAATGAAAAAGAAAGCTAAAAAGCCATTGTTTACATAGGACCTGTACTGTTTTGTACTCCCTAGCAGCAGTCTCAGAATTGTATTGACATCATTTCCAAGGCCTAACAGAGCCAGCCAAACCGATCCAAGTGGGAAATGAGAGAACTGGTAGGAAAAAATAATCTTCTCATGTGGCTTCATAATGGCTCTTACCACTCACTTCTAAGCATTTGTGGATGATTCATAAAGCACTCAATGTGATTTGTACATACATACCCACTAATTTTCATGCATTTCTATTGTTTTGCTTTTGCATGAAAGCTGATGGTAGCTACCAATAAGCATGTCTGCTTGTACACATTCATTCAGTGAGCCTGTGTTTGTGATTTTATTTAAGTGAAAAATCGGCTATTTATATTTTTTTAGTGAAATAAAAGTGTCAAGAGATTGAACCCTAAATTCTCATAAGAGTTATCTACCCATCTTCATTCTCTTCTTTGTCTTGGCTCTGTATGTTTAACGACAGTATAGAGCAGAAGAAATGTCAGAAATTGATAAATTTAGTCTTCTCATCTTTACCCAAAACTGAGCCCGCAGGTGATTTTAACAGCACAGCTGGATGTTGGCAGAGATGTTGCCTGAGCCCTAGTGCAAGTGTTTGGTTGTTTTATTTTTCCCCACCTTGGAAGGAAGTAATGACCTTGAATTTTTAATGATGCTTATTAAAAAAAAAAAAGAATTTCAGTCCATGATTTGTTTGCATATTTGAGAAATGTAAAACAGGAAAGGGGACATACACAATTCAATGATCGACAGTCATTTAAAATTGTTATACTGAAATTATATGCATTTGTACATTAATTTATGAAAAATAATAAGCATATGTATAATTAAATCAAATACAATGAGAAAATATTTAGAAACAAATTAATAAGTATTTGTTGAGCTCTTAATATTAAGTAACATTTCTAGGTAAAGAAAAAGATTTGGAATATAAGAAATTAATTTGGCCCTCAGAATGTTCACCATTTATTTGAAAGACAAAATTTGTGTAACTGAGATGGTAAGAATACACAATAAATGATAAAATCCAAAGAATTAATACAACTAATATTGTGGATAAATCTAACTGATCATTTCCAACTAAATGGACAGTGAAGAGTGGATGGAGAAATTTGGAAATAATTTGCACATCATAGATAGAGGAGGGACTTGAACTGGTGGAGAACAAGAGGGGAGTAACAAGCAAGAAGGGGTCCTTCTTGTATAAAAGCAAATCCAAGAAGGTTAGGAGAAGTAGTGTGGCTCCTAAGGGTGGTTCCTAAGGAAGACATGCAGGATGTAGGCTGGGTCAATATTGTGGAGGAATCGGGCCTTAAGGATATTGGTGAGGGGAGTAATGTAAGGAAAGTATTTTAGTAATTCTATTCTGAATGTGGTGAGCAGGATGGATTGGAAGAATAATGGTGTAGATCCAAGGGTAGTGCATGAGAAGTTGAGGCTGCATTCAAGGTGTGAAGTGATACGGCTCTGGAGTTGGGGGTGAACACTGAGAATGTAAAGAATGAATAGTTATTTGCTATTGCAAATAACTCACAAAATTTAGGTTCACCCTGGCGGCTGTGGATAGGTCAACTTTCCTTGAAGCACATGTCCATGTGAGGGAGGTATGGATACAGAGTCAGTGAGTTCTGTTAGGATGGAGAAAGTAGTATGGAATGAGTGGATTCTGGGTAGGCAAGCCACAGTGGCCACTATTCAAGCTGAGAGACAGAACAGATCATTTGTTCAGGTACTGATAAGTGGTAAAATCAATTCAGAGCAGGATTTCTGACTTCAACTGCAATGCTCTATCCACTAGAGTTTAGTTGTTTAGTTTGCCTTGGAGGTAACTTCAAAAATGGAGGGCATCGTGGGCGTTAGAGTGGGATAGTATGGGTTCAAATACTTACTGGTTGTGTGAACCAGTCACTTCCGCTCTATGAACTTTATGCTCTCCATCTTTAAAACATTATAATTTGTTTCATATCAGGCTGTTAGAAGGATTACATAAGCTGAACATGTAAAATACAACAAGAACAATGCCTTTGAATATGTTAGTTCCTTTCCATTATTATTTTCATTTTTCTTTCTGAAAAATATTAAGTGAAGGCTTAGGAATCCATGGTGTAAGAAATACATTATTGCTAGAATTTATAAAACGATTAATTTAAAATTATCTATTCCCTTTCAAAAGTTGTTTATTTTTCACAGAATGGATACTGTAGTTAGCATACGTTAGGAATTGTCACATCCACAGACCTCAGGTATGGTGGTAACTCTCTACACTGAGCACTGTAAACATGGAACAAAAAGTGTTTTTTTAATGGTTGGTGATGTGTGATGGTTGCAGAAAAGCTGAATGTTAAGTATAAAGAAAATTTATAAATTGCTTTCAGTTATGTCGTTATGACCTTCTGGTCTGATATTTATGAAAATAAAAAGGTGTTTATGAATATTCATCTATTTTTTATTTTCTAGGACAAATCTATTAGCACTAGTTTACCTGTCCTAGATTTAATAGATGCCATCGCACCTAATGCAGTTCGTCAAGAAATGATCAAGAGAGAAGACTTTTCTGATGAGGACAAGCTGAACAATGCTAAGTAAGCCTTTATGGTTTATATTAGAATGCAGTGGCTCTTTAACTTCTTAAATCCTTACAAGTAAGGTTACAATGTCCTTAAAATTCCCATTTTTAAGTACAACTTGTATGGAGAATATGATTTAAAGACTCAACAAACTTAACCTTTTTGTAAAGTTAAATCTTATCAAAATTTTTCATTATTTTGTTAACATATATTAAGTGAAAACACAGCAGATAACAAATACCAAGATATTTTTCTTGTCTTTTCAAGATATGCCATTTCAGTTGCTCGAAAGATTGGTGCCCGGATATATGCCTTACCTGATGACCTCGTAGAAGTGAAACCAAAGATGGTTATGACGGTGTTTGCATGCTTGATGGGAAAAGGACTGAACAGATTAAAATAAACATTTAATATGATTTTTCTGCCACATTAAACACAGTGAATGCCTCCCAGTTTACAGAATTCTGAAATGCAGTGGGTAATAAACCAGATTATTTGTATGATTAAAACAGGTACATAATTCATTAGAGTTCAGTTTCCTGTTCATACTAGATAGAATTTGTCGACCTTTTTAGATAAGTTAATTTACCAGTAGATACTCATAATAGAATATGTTCATCATCAAGCTGATATTTCATGATTAAATTATTTTCGTTTCCTGAAAGTCTCATTAAAACAAGACATTCATTCTTTTTCATAGTTAAAAAATCAATACAAAACATTTTTTGCAGGTCCTGCTGTGAAATGTGTTTTGATTTTGTGTGTGTGTGTGTGTGTGTGTGTGTGTGTGTGTTAATTTTGATCGTAAATGTCAAAGTCATAATCCAGTTTAATCCCTTTGTTTTTTCCTCCAACTATGTGGTCTAAAACTTTAACTTTTCTGTAAATTTCTATACTGCCTAAAATTTTTAAGTGACTAGTATTGTTCCATTAACATTAAATTTTTTATATATGAGAACTAACTCTTGAATAAACCGGAGTTCATTCTCATATGGAAGAATCCAGAGCTTTTTACTTAAAACTCAATTTTAATTGCATTGATACTTTACATATGCTAGTTTGGTAATACAGCTTTAATTATGACAGGCAGCATATATATGTTGGTAGGATGTTATTAGAGAAATGTGTATATATATATATATATATATATATATATATATATATATATATATTGCATCTGAATTACCCAGGTTTTCTTAAACAGTATGTATAATTGGTCAGTCAACCAACCATTAAGTATTTGTTGTGCCCCCACTGTGTGTACTTTTTAGTTTGTAGATATCTGGTACATGAAGATTTCTTTTAGAAATACTCATTTTGGATGTGCATATAGTTATTTTTTGACTGATTTCTTCCATATATTTATAGTCAAACATTGGCTAGAGGATCTCAAGAAATGTTGACACTATAATGTTAGCTTCATACTACAGATGCTAATTTTGATCTATAATAAAGCCCTAAATAATTTAGAACACGCCCACTGAGTATCTTCAGTAGAAAATAACACAAAGCTAATATTCAATGTATTTTCACATGTTTTTTCCACAGCCTCCTACAAGTTGGCAATGTTTGGTTAATGCTTGTGTTACTCGGGAATAACTAAACCTGAAAACTATTTTTGTCTGAAATTTTAGCAGTAGACCAATTCTTTTGCTAACAAATGAATTCAGAAGTCTACTTCCTCTATCTTCCACTGTTAGTGCCAGTGAGCAATACTGCTGTGGAACATAAATGCTGTCACTTTATGTCAGTGTGAATGAGTAGTCTAATCCCCCTTCTGCCATTGATTAAAATATACGTGTTGGTAAGAGTGAGACTGTTCATGTGTTTAGAATAGAATTTTTAAACTGAAATCATCAACAGGTGGAACTATGAAATATATTCTTCTACAAGAGATTTCCTTTCCTTTTATATTTTGATGATTGTTTTCTTATTGAAGATTAAGATATGTTCTTGTTCTTTTGTGAGATTATTTAAATCATGTTTGCCCTTTTGATTTTTTTCACCATTATATTTACTAAGTTATCTGATTTACATGAAATTTAGCACTTTAGAGGGTTTTTTCTCACAAAGTATATTTAATAAAAATTCTGTGTATGTACAAATGTGTCAGTAATAATTTCATTTAAAGAAAAGTATACAATCTTGAAACTTAATCTATCATAAGCTTATTTTCCAAAAAAAGAAAAGTGAAATGAAAATAGTTAATAAAACAAAATTCTTAATTCCTAATTAGTAAAACGAATTCCTAAACTAATTATAAAAACAAAAATTTTATTAGATTATTTTTAGGGGAGTGAAGGTGGTTCTATGGTCCTTTAACATGAAGAATTTTAGTAAAGACCATCTGTATGATTACTACAAATTTAGTTTGTGCTGAAATAATTTAGTGAATCAGTCAATTCAATAACATAAACTTGTCTGTTATGATCCAGGTATGATGCCAGACACTTGAGATTTAGCCGAGAAAAATACAGACAAAATTTCCTGATCTCAAGAATCTTACATCCTAGTGGAGAGAGACAGATAATAAACAAATGGGAATTTTAGATAGTGATAAATGCAGTAGGAGAAATGAAACAGGGTAATGTGAAATGTGATAGAGACTGATTTGGGAACTGGGATGAAGATTATTTTGGTTGGTGTGGCCAGGGAAGTTCTAAGGATGTGATATTTGGACTGAGATATGAATTATGAAGATATCGGTGATAAGCGTTCAGTAGAGGGCATAAGTGCAAAGGCTCTAAGGCAGGAAGAGTCTTGTAGGCATTTAAGGAAAAGAAATAGGCCAATGTGACCTAGGAGTAGTGAGGGAGATGTAGAGAGGGTTGATTCTACTTATAGGACTAGATCTGAATCTGGATTTTCTCCTCCCCAACTGAGCTGTGGCAGCTCTTCTCTTTTGTACCAGTGGTTTGGTGAGTTGCTTTGAGTAATGTCCCTTCTGAATCTTGCATACCATTGTTTATCATAACTCATCACTGGTCTCCATATTACAGATGCAAAATAAACAGATCATATAGGGGATAAAATATCCCACTTTATGCTAGATAAAGAATGTACCAGAGAGGCAAGAGAGAATACTGCACCTGAGATGATTCAAAAAGACTTCTGAGGGATAGGATGCAGTTGAAACATTGGCTTACTTTGAAGGAGGAAAAGCCCTCTGATACTTTGGAATGCCTCCTAGGATTGTCTACTAAAGTAGGTTGGAATTCCCCTGAACCTAAGAAATTAATCCAGCCCCCTGTGCCAGTCCTACAGATAAGGAATCACCTAAACACAGAAGCTTGAATAGATTTTAAAGTGTTATGTATGGTTCTGAGCCATCTGAAATTTTACCCTCAAACACTCTGGAACTTTTGGATGTGTCATGGTTAGAGTGGTTCTGCTACTGAGAAAAATTTTACCGGGCTACAAAGAGTACACACACATAAACTCAAATATATACCACTGTGTTCACTGGCCACAGTTTTACAATGAGCAATTTTGACATTCCACCAAATACACAAACTTGGAACTGTATTCAACATCATACAATGAAGGAGTGTTATAATCGACTAAAGTTAAAAAAAAACAGCTAAAATGATAAAATAGATAATCAACTGTTGGGAAGTAAATACATGAAAATGTTTGGAAAGGTGGCAATCTTGTCTCGTAAGGCGTCTTAGAGAAGATCTAAAGAGGACTTTGATGAGAAAGATATATTTAGGAAATTTGGGAATTGGTGGTGTCAGGAACAGAGACGGTACAAATCAACCTGAACAGAACAGGACATATTTCTCTCAAATATAAGATATTTTGAAGTAAATTTATGTATTGCCTTAAAAATGTAAAGCCTTGAGAGCACAATTTAGATTTTTGCCTGGTTGGTTGTGGGAAGCAATAATTACTCAAGAAGAGAAAATTTCCATTCTCCCCACTCCAGGTTTTGAAGGTGCAAGAATCTGCTTTAAAAGCTTGATTAAAAAATATTCAACCAAGTAGCACTTACCGTGCTTCAGTTAGCTTTTGCCTAAAATAACACTCATCTTTTAAAATCAGATTTAGACATGTGAAGATGAACAAATGTTAAGTCCTGGAATCGTCCCCCCTCAGACAGACAGAGGACACACACGATAATACAAGTCACACAGCGAGGTTTATTTCCAGCTAGCTGGGGTCCCAGTCTCTGCCCGACGCAGCGGGTTTTAACAAGGACCCCCAGCCCTTAAAGCCAAGGGTTTTTATAGCGTTTCTAAGGCACTCAGTAATTTTCCATAGTCTTAGGGAGTACAAGATAAACTACAATTCTCACATAGCTAAGGCATTTAGTAATTTTTCATAGTCTTAGGGAGTACAAGATGAACTACAAGTCTCACAGCTTCAAAGAGTTTAAAATAAGCTACAAAGTCTACATAGCTCCAGAGAGCAGGAGATAAGCTACCAGACTTCTGGTCTCCGTGCTGCTACTGCCCACATCCTGGAATTAACAATTAGGCCATTAGGTTATTTTAAGCTCAGGGCTGTTAACCCTACCTTGACCTTAAAGTAGCAGTTCTCATGCTAAAGGTCTCTTACACAAAACACTGGAAGGGGTGATGTAGAGTAGATCCTAAAAATGTGCTTATCCAGTGGTTACATGTCAGTACATCTGAATTACATGCGAATGAATGCATAACATCAAGAATGTTATGCCAATTTTATATCATAAAACGAGTTGTTAAAAGAATAGTCTTTAGAAATGAGAGTAGCTAGCCCAATGTTAGTACACACAAACACGTCTGCCGCACGGCGACGGCCCTCTCCTTTCTGCTTTAGGCAGAGGACGTAAGAATATGAAATAATCTGACAATTCCACAAGGGGTTTCAACAGAACGCCAAGTCGTCAGAGGCTCCATTAACCATACCGCTGCATATTTATTTATGCGCAGCAGGAGACGGCGGGGAAATTACCTCGAGCCGGCAACCTCGGTAAGCAGTGGGTGCACCGGGCCGCTCGCCTCTTCTCAGCAGCTAAAAGCCCTCCACGCGGCCGCCCGCTAGCTAGGAGCAGGGGGCGGGGCGCTCGCAGGCCCCGCCCCCCGACAGGTCCCGCCCGCCATCGAGCCGGTCCCGGCAGCAGGTCCCGCCCCGGTGTCTTCGCTATCACAGCGGAAAGTGACGTGAGAAGAGACGCTAGCATCTCATCGCTGCGCAGCTCGGCCGCGGTTCCCACAACCCTGGAGTCCGACGGACGGAGAATAGCCTCTCGGAGCTCCTCACCTGCCGATCTCCCGTCCTCCTGCTGGGCCGGGCCGCCCCCCCTGCGCGGCCCCTGCGGCTCCTGGCACGGCCCCGCGCTCGGCTGCCGCCCTGGCGCGCGCCACCTTGTCGTCTCCGGATGGGCGCGGACCGGCTCGGCCTGGGCGCAGGCGGCTGGGCAGGGGGCGCTGGCCCCGGGGCCGCGCGTGCGCCGCCACCAACCTGGGGCTGTCAGTGGAGGGCGAGTGCTGGCTCCCAGGGGAGGCGACACCCTTTGGGGCCAACGGGCCGCGCCCCGAAGCAGCCATGGGGACGACTCACCCCTTTTCCAGCCCTGGGGCGGGGCTGGGGTCGGTGTCGGGGCTGGTGGGGGCCCCGCCCCCGCCTCCTGGCATGCCCCTTTCCTGGGGCGCGATGATGGCGGCTTTGTACCCGGGCAGCGACCTCTCGGGCGCCTCCTCTTCCTCCCTGCCTTCTTCCCCATCCTCGTCTTCGCCGCCGAACGAGGTGATGGCGCTAAAAGATGTGCGGGAGGTGAAGGAGGAGAACACCCTAAATGAGAAGCTTTTCTTGCTGGCGTGCGACAAGGGTGAGAGCTAGACCCCTTTCTCCGCTTCTGGGCGCCCCTGCCCTCTATACCCTCATCCTCTCCGCGGCCTCAACTTGGGGCACCCCCCCTCCTCACGCGCCGAGCATCCGGTCCCGCCGAGCCCGCTGCGCTTCGGCCGCACTTCGCCTCTGCCCTTTAAGTGGGGAGCTGGCGGGCGGGAGCAGCCCGGATGCCACCCTTCACGCGCCGCACCTGGGCGACGACTCTGGCCGTGGCCTCCTTTGGTGGAGTCGGTATTTAGGTAGCGTCGTGGGGGCGCGGACCACAGGGTATGCGCCCCATCTCTGCCGCTGACCACCTTAATGATCTGGTCTCCCGTTCAGGGCTTCGGTTCTTCCTTTTTGGAAGCTCAAAGGATTTGTCTAGTTGCAGACCTTCCAGTGAGAAAATTGTATGACCTTGCCTACGGCTCCTTGTATTTATGGGCTCTCACCTGGTTTTTCCCTTTCCTTTAAAATCTTTCTTGTGTTACAGTATTTCTATTCAGCCACCCGGTGCCTTGGTGTTGTGACTGTTGAATGGGATTAGGAATGTCAGTATGGTAGGTGGTGATAAAAAGACAGGACTGCTGAAATTCAGCCTTAGTCCCAGACTTTATCCAAATTTACAGAACAACTTTGTTCGTGCTTTTTATGGAAGAGAAAGGTTTGTTGTTCCTGAGCCTTCTTTGGGAAATAAAAGTAGTGCAAAATAATTACAGGGCAAAAGTGTGGAACACATTTAATGTTTTTCATTTAAAAAAAACAACTAGAGATCCATCACTTTTATGGTCATAATAAAGTCTTTTCACTGAAGCATGCTTTCTATTGTTGCATATAATAAAAGGAATGGGAAATTGATTGCCTTAAGACTGCTTTTATTTCCTGTGTGTAAAAAAGTGCTGTAAATGCCCCTATTCTAAATTTATTCAGTTTGCCTTTGTTGCCTTAAAAATAAAACAGTATTTTACTAGCAAAAAATGGTTTTATTTGGGAACAACAAAGAATTGCAATTCAGGAGGAGCAAGCTGTAGCAAAAGCCATAGGCAAGACCAACAAAGGAGATTCAGAAAGTTATTTTATGGAGAAAATGGAGGAAGTTGGAAAGGGTAGTTTTGAACAAAAGTTGATCGGAGAACTTTGTTGGTTTCAATCCGATGTATATCTTTTACATTGGGACCTACCATTGGTAATTCTTTCCTGTTGACTATTTTCTGTTGGGGTCTGTAATTGACCATCAGTCCTTCCTGTAATTTGACCTCTCCAGGTAGTGTGTGTAAGCACCCCCTTCTGTCCTGACATCATTTCAAATGAAGTTTCCCTTCAATTTTCACATCTTAAACAGTGGCCATGCTCACTTAGGAAAACTGCTTAGGATTATACAGACTTTCAGAACATAAACCCAAAGGGCAACTTACACTGTGAAAAGATTAGCTACAGAGGATTTTTTGTATGTGTGAGTGTGTTTTTAATAAATGACAGCCTCTTTAACCTCTCTTACTGCTTTTGAAATAGGATTTTATTTACACACCTTTTGGAAACACCTTGACATGGAAAGTCCCCCTATGTCTGCTGTCAGCCACTTTTTATGTACTTATGTAATAGTATTAAATTATAAAAGCATTTGTCTTAAAAATGTAAAGAAACAGAATATATGTTTGTAACCTCACAAAGATCATTGGCTATGGATTATGTAAAATTATTTAGTATTACTGGAATGGGTTGTCTGAGTTCTTTTCCCTCAGAAATTCTCTGAGAGGGGAGGAGAGAAGATGGTGGTGTACTAGAGGCTGCTGCAACTATCCCAGCTTACTGAGCTGTGGTTATTTTAAAGCAAGTAGAAAGTATGTCAAGAAAGGGAATTTCACATTCCTGTCAAACTGAGGACAGAGGCGTGCCATATGGTTGAGTAAGTACTTGTATAGTAGATATGTTTAGGGTTATTGCATGATGTATCTCAAACAAAAGAGTTTTAATATATGACAGTTTTGTAGCCTGTCTAGTAATACCAGTTGAAATACCTTGGTATTGTCTGTCAGTTTCCCATTTTATAACATCATTAAGATCCTTGGAGAGATTTGACTTTTGGGTGTGGGTGGAAAGTAAATATGCATGCTTTGCCTTCCATATAAATTTTTAATGAGAGATTAATAGGTATTTTTTGTTTCAGGTATGTTAAAATGAGCTTTTGGGTTAGAGTTGGAAAAATGACTTCTTTCTTACACTTGTGGAAATTATTTTTACATGGAAAAAATGAGTTATAGTAGTGTTATGTTTTTCATGTTTGTATTCACTAATATTGTTAAACCTTCTTTAGTGTTACCTAAACCAAATCTAAACGTGAAAAGTTTCCTGAAGTAGCTATAGCTTCCACTGTTACACACTGGAGGTTTCATCAAACCAAATGGCAGATATTTTCTAAGACAGCTATTTGGAGTAGAGTGCATATGCTTTTCATAGATGATTTCATTTAATCTTCACAACCCCATGTGCCATTCCTGTTGTTACCCCCATTTTATATTAGTTAGGAAGTAGTAGAACTAGGATCTAACTTAAATTAAGCCTGCACTCTTAACCACTATGTTATATTGATCAAGTTTTAGGTAAATAAATGGAAATAATGTGTGTTAGAAAAGACACATCCACACTTGGACTTACTAGTTATAGATTTAACTTGCTCAATGAATGTTTTATAAACCTTGATTCATGTGGATTATATTTATCCGGTAAAAGTAAAAACTTTAATAGCACCAGAGCAAATCTGCTGTGGAAAATCTCATATGTTTCTTATTCTTTTCATTTAGCAATCTTACTCTACATATCCAAAATGTTCATAGTATATTACTCTTAGGGAAAATTCCCAAAGTAAAAATTGTGGAGATGAGGTGGTTATGTGTACGTTAGTGGATGGGTGGGCCTTTGAAAGATGTGTACAGATTAAGGAATAAAGAAAAAAACTAGGAAAGAAAAAGATTTTATAGTTTCTATAGCTTTTATGTAAGTAAGTTCAATAGATTTAGGTTAAGTGCTGATTGAGGAAGTGGCGACTGAGTAGTGGGTGTTAACTGATTTTGAAAAGGGGTCAGAATCATCTCAAATTCAACACTGTTTTCTTTCTTTGTATAAAATTTGGAACAAAAGATAAATTGAAAGTTCCTGTGCCAGTGATATAAAGTTAAGTCTAGACCCACCCCCAAGTAAAATTCTCAGAAAGCACAGTTTTAGACATAGAATGCTGCAATTCAGAGGTAAAAGTTAATTGAAGCAAGAGCTGTCTATAAATGGGTTTTTTGAAATATTAAGCAGTAATTCCTACCGCCCATGTCTTTTTCCTCTCCCATGAAGAGTTGGTGTGGTAATGAGCCACTTGCATTTGTGGAAGTCTGTGGTGCCTCAGGCCTGCTGGCTGGAGAAAGGTTTATTTAATATATTTAGGCAACATCTAAACTAAATATAACTCACGCTAATTCATCTCTTTTAAAGTACCTGTTGAGGAGATGGTAGCTTTCAGTATGTATGTATTTATGAGCTAAACCTATGTAAACCCCTGAATTTGCTGATAATCACTAATCAGTTCTGCGTAGCAAAAGGAACTGATGAAAGGTTTCAGTCCAGGATCCAGGCCTTGCCGAATCTCCGGGAACAGCATTCTCAGGAAAGTTATTTGCAATTAATGAGTCAGGAGGCTCTTCTCGAAATTTTAGCCTGGCGTCAGGGAAGAGATGGAGAGAGCTGAATGTCATCTTTCTCATTGGGTTCAGTCTAGTCTATGGAGTCTGGTGTCACCTTTGTGGGATGATTTGCTACATTTTAAGGCTTTGATGCCTGAATTCCTACATAAACTTGGCATACTTTTGGGTTAAGCATACTTTTAAAGTGGGCAACATTTCTGCGAGAAGTAATAGTAAGCTGCTGTTTTAATAACACTTTAATATACTATTTAATGGGACTTTTTTTTTTTTAAGCTGTTTGAGGAGATTTTGAAGGAAGGGGATGGAGAAGATGGCAGTGGGAACAAAAAATACAGAGTACTGGGTAGTTTATGTTGACTACTTCCTGGGTACTAAGAAGTTTTATGTTGACAAGGGGAAGAACACTTTGCAGAAAGGAGAGATAAGGAACGTACGGTAGACAAAATTCAACAAACATTTCACAAACTGTCATTAAGCATAGCATTTAAGTATTTTGTGCAGGAGAGTTTTTTAAATCACCGATGCTGCTATAGTATATGGTTCGTTGCTATTTTAACAAAAAATACTTTAATCACCAAACTCTTGGTGGGTAGTTTATAATTAATCATTGACTAATTAATCATTGAACGGCTAGCTGCTTCACAGTACTGTAATATTGGCATTTCTCTGCAGTGATCCCATAAGTGTTCTTTATTTCATTTTTAATTTGCTGCTCTTTTCTATAAATCATCATCCCAATATATCGAGTTCTTAATTGTGTTAAGGCTGTGGAAAAGTGCTTTACCAAGAAAGAACTGACCACAGCCCTATGCTTTAGGAGCTTTCTGTGTAATGGACATGCTCCCCTGTGCTTTTGTGAGGCTCTGTTAGAGAAAAAAATATGTTTGTGCCTAATCTGTCTGACGGGAAGAAACAAATGCTCAGTTTAACTAAAATGGCCTCTTCATGATTTGGAGGATGAGATATTCTTAGTACGCAGTCTTCTATCTAGGCAGTTAAAAATAGTGTAACCCAAGCCAAGCCCCTTTATCTTGTATGTTATAGACTGAGGGGAAAGATGTTAAAGGATTAAATTTTACTGTGTGGGTATCATTGCCACCCAAGAATAATTCCTCTTCTTCCCTGCTTCCAGTTCTATAAATAACTTCTTCATAACTGACTCCACCAAATTTAGTGATACTGAGAAGTTTAAGATCTAGGATTAGTAGTTTAATATGCAACGAGCAGCTCAAAAGCTTATCACTAAGAGATGATAAGTTGTGACTTGTAAGAGCCTAAATGAATTACCAGGACTAAAAGAATTCCAGTACCATATCAATAGAGTTATGAGATTCAGTGGAATTTCTTTGGATGCCAAAACTGTGTGATACATAAAGTGGTGATCAACACTGTTATTAATAGTTTCTGTTAATTAAAAAAAGAACTCGTATTTCTTTTCTAGTCATATTTGTTGACAAGTTTTCAAACTAGCCTGCCAGGATTCCCACAGGTAAGCTGCATGAAGATGAGTTTGCAGTACCCAATTAAAAAATTCGGAAAACCATCATCCATTATTATAAATCAGTGGATAGAACAAATAGGATTAAATCCCTAAGACCTTCAGATAATTATCATATAGAGATGATAAAATAAGTATGTTTAAAATGACGAAAAGCTTAAAATAAGGAAAGGAAAACATGAAAACGTAAATCAAAAGATTTGGAAAGGAATACAATAAAACTTACAGAAATAAAAAAAGTCATTAAAAATATTTTTAAAAATCAATGAATGAGTTAATCAGCAGGTAATTGAAGGAAGAGTAAGTGACTAGAAGAGCCATCTGAACAAATTAACCCAGAATACAGGAAAAAGAAAGAGGAAAATAATAAACACAGAAGTTGGAATGAGACAATCCAACATAATATCTAATAGAAGTTCCAATAGGAGGAAAAATAAGATGGGGATGAAGCAATATTTGAAGTGATAATGGTTGAAAATATTACATAATGAAGGGCAGTTCTTAGTTTAGAAAGTCTAATGAATTCAAAGCAGGATAAATTAAAAATTAATCTTCACTTAGACACATCGTGAAACCCAAGAAAATACAGCATTTTTAATGTAGAGTATTCTAAGATACTGAAATAAATTCATCTGAAATAAGGTTTTAAATGTTGTTTTCCAGTAGTAGTGATACATTTTCACTATGTATTCACTGTTCGTTCAACTTGTGACTAAGCTTCATTTTGTAAAGCGTTTTGAAGGTTTTTGCTGTGGAGCATTAGTGTCTTAATTAGTATTGCTCTGAGGAAAATATTTCTTTTTGTGACTAGTTTTCTTGAGGGAACCAAGGAAATACGCCATAAAAATAATTACCATTTACCTTCTAAAATATGTGGTGACTTTAAAGTCATTGGTTTAAAGTAATAGCAAATTTATTTGAAATTTTAACAAAAAAATATTTTACCTTCTTACTCAGTCATTTAGTCAAGTTTTAGGATTCAATTTTTCTTTATCATGAAATCATTCATTTCTTTTTCTTTCTGGTTTCTATTCTATTTTCCTGTTTCTTATTCATAGATGTCTAAGGAACAACTATATTTGCAAGTCACTTAAAATGGTTTATTCCAAAGTAAAATGAAATAAAACCCACTTTGCTTTCTTAGTCTAGTTAATTAGCATTTCCCTTTTAATTTATTCCCTTTATTACTGCATCAGCTGATCAGCAGACATACAGTGGACCCTCCATGAAAACGATTACCTCCTTAATTATTCTCATTTTCCCCCAGGGGTCAACTGTTTCAATGTGGGCTAGAGTTAGGCAGAAGGAAATCTGTGCTCCTGACAGGTCAAAATTTTACTTTGAAATATTCTGACTTTGGCCTCTACCAGCATTAATCGTAGTCCGGCCTTAGAGTTTTGTGAATTGAATGTTCCCTAGGTCATTTAAACAGTTTCATTCATGAGGTAGGGCGTGTGTGTGTGTGTGTGTGTGTGTGTGTGTGTGTGTGTGTGTGTGTGTAGTGGGGAGGAGAGGAATTTCAGGCACTCTTTTCTCAAGCATGTGCACGTTCACACTGCCTTTCCAAAGTACGTAGAACCTCTTCATAATATCCTCCACTTATTAGATCTCATTTTAAACCATTATGATGTGGGGGTAAATGCATGTTTGTTTTTGAGATGTAAAACTTAAATTCTTTAAGCTTCTAATTTTTCTGGCTTCCAGTCTGTGCTTCTGGAAATTCTTTATTACTTTTAAATATCTTCTAAATGTTTCCCTCCTTATAATCATTCAGTTATGAATTTTAAACTAATAAGTTACTCAAACTGCACATTAAAATTTTTCTATTTTTCATGTTTGCAGCCGTTGTAAATATTATTTTATCAGGATATGTTTTCAGCAAGGAAATGTTCACATTTTCTTTGCACATTTCCATATACAAAAATGAATTTATATTTTTTAATCTTTTAAATCAACAGGCTAAGTTTTCTTTACAGTCATTTAATATGTCATGAATATTAAATTATGTTTGTGTATTGTTATTTAGGTGACTATTATATGGTTAAAAAGATTTTGGAGGAAAACAATTCAGGTGATTTGAACATAAATTGCATAGATGTGCTGGGGAGAAATGCTGTCACCATAACTATTGAAAACGAAAACTTGGATATACTGCAGCTTCTTTTGGACTACGGTTGTCAGGTACAAGGCTAGAAAATTTGATCCAGTAGCTTCTAAGTACTGTTAGATGTGCCATGTTTCCTTCTTTCTAGTTTCCTCTCTCCCTCCCTCCTTCTTTATCTTTCTTCTTTTCCTTCCTCCCTTTCTCTCTCTCTTCTCTCTCTTCCACTTTTTATTTGGTTTTGAGCCACGAAGAGTTTTAAAAATACATCAAAAGTCATTTTTAAAAACTATAATATTTTGACTTGGTTTATTTTTTTTCCTCCCAACTTTCACTTTTCTCCCTTACATGTTTTACAACATCTGACAGGTAAAATTATGACTTATTAAAGATGACTTTGTTTTGATTATATTATTATATATCTAAGAATGTACAAGTGTTCTGGAAGTATCAGGGGAATAGGTTTTTCTGTGACCTATATAATTTACAAGCTTAAGAACAAAATGCTCCGACTCAAAATAATTTTCAATTTGCTGATTTTTCTCTGTTTTATTAAATTTTCCTTTCTGCCTGAAATGTAGTGTTTGCTTATAACGAAAGGTGAATGAAGTTTTTAAAACTGGAAAATATTAACCTTTCCTGTCTTTATCAGTTCAGGCAGAAAAGCAGGCATGTGTTTAAGTCTTGAAAGAATTTGGTCAGGAGATTCTAAGGAAATTCAGTAATGTTTTTTCCTTTTGAGTTGCCTGTGATGGGACTTAGCACATGAATTCTGGCCCTTTTTTTTTTCTTTCAGATAGTATTATTGTTTGCTCTGTTGTAGCTTTAATGTAATTATATATGTATATATACATATATCTACATATATATATAGAGAGAGACAGACAGACAGACAGACAGACACATCAGGAAGCACTCAGAACACTTAAAAATATAAGTAGGTTGGTTCTATGTACATTTCTATTATATATGTATTGCAACATATGGTAATATCTCTACATATACATATTTAGAGTAGAAAAAGAAATTGCTTTCCTAGCAATTTCAGTTATCCAGAGCACCAGCGAGAACCAGAAAGTAAGTACAAAATACCTGAGCAACCAGAGTAGATGACGTGAAGTTTCCTATTTATGAACTTTATTCGGAAGAGTACTTCTGGGGCCCTCCTTCAGGGTCTCTTTTTTCTCATTTTAGAGTCCACTTTAACAAACTTCATTACTTAGTTGTTTAATCCATAGAGAATTAGAGGGACAACAGAAGGGTATGAGGGCTGTAGTGGAACAAAATGAGGCACTGTACCTCGACTATTTAATAAAGAGGTCAACAGCACTACTTCTGTGATCATCTCTGAGGTAGCTATAAGGTAGAGTGGTAATTAATGTCTATAACGATGGCCCAGAGTCAGTAAAAAAAATTAAATTATATTCAGTGCCTACTACTTTGGAAGAAAGAAGACTATATATAGTACTTCTAAAAGCAGAAAACTTCCATCAAAATAGTTTAAATTTCTAAACTAAACACTTAAAGGCATAAGCTTCAGTTACCTAGAAAATAAGGTTATAAAGGAAGTCCCGGACGATTCTGGACAAAAAGGTGTTATGGTATAATAATCATTTTTGTCCCCCCCCCCCCCCCCCCCCGTCTTCTGCCTCCCCCCACCACCCCGGTTCAAGCCATTGTTTCTCAGTCTAGCTGTGTAGGACACAGCTCCCTGGCCCCTGCTGGTGTTATGAGTCTGAGGCAGTTGGTCGCCGGTTGTAGATTGGCAGTTCACAGCAGCTCAGGCAGGTCTCACCGGCTCTCGCCAGCTCTCGCCAGCTGGTGGCCTCTCACGATGTGCCAACTTCCGGCTGCTTACAGCAGCCCAGCTCCAGGGAGAGCCACTGTTCACAGTCTTAGCTGTAGAGGGCACAGCTCACTGGCCCATGTGGGAACAGAACCAGCGACCTCAGCGTTAGGAGCACGGCGCTCCAATCACCTGAGCCACCACGCTGGTCCCATTTTTGTCTTTTTACACATATGGTTATGCATATAATAATTCTGCAGCATACATGGTGCTTCACATACCTGATTACATGTGAACCTCTTGGCCAGTCTATATAGATGTTTCCTTTTATAGGTCAGAAAACTGAGGCTCATAGACTTTAATGAACTGCCCAAAGCTCTAAAATAAGGTAAATCTAAAATTTGAACCTGATCTTCTGACTGCAAATCCCTTGCTCTTTCCAGCTCCCCATGTTCTATCTCAGATTACCTGTATCTTATCTATAAATCAGCAGATGTCTAAGGCCTTCCATTGGGTGTGATTGTGGAAATGAATAAGTAAAACATGAGTTCTGTACTAAAGGATATTAAAACTAATTGGACAAGGAAAGTACATATGAATTTCAAGTCAATTAAAAAGTACAAAAGTATATTTGATAAGTGCTGAGTGGTACTAATACTTGACCCTTGTATATCGCTCTGAGTGTTTGCATGTATTTTATCTTGTGTTACACTAGTGGTTCTCAACTGGACAGTTTTGCCCCCCCGGGGGACACTTTACAATGTCTGGAGACATATTTGGTTTCACAGCTGGGAGTGACTTACTACTGGCATCTGGTGAGTAAAGGCTACAGATGCTGCTGAACAGCCGACAGCCCCCCAAAACAAAGAATTATCTGGCTCCAAATGTCAGCAGGGCCAGTATTGAGAAAACCTGTTTTACCAGTGTTTCCCTAGCCGGCCCATCAGCTCTAATGCATCTTTTGGAGTAAAAATTAATATAAGACCCAGTATTATATTATATTATATTATTTTATATTATATTATACCCAGTCTTATATTAAAATATTTGGATTGGATAGTAGTGGGAAATATTTGGAAAAATAACTAAACCAAAACTGATGAAAATGATCTGATTGCAGATTAAGGAATTTGGGTTTTATCTGATAGATAGTGGGTCATGAAGTGATTTTTGAGGAAGATATGATATGTCCAGTGGTATTGTAGTGTTGTGTTGTGTTTAGTGGCTGTGTTGAGTACCATACATTAAAAAATGGAAAATGGGGAAGACTGTTGCTTGGGTGAGTAGTTTTTATAGTAATCCAGACATGAAGAGGTTAAAGCCTGAACTGGAATAGTGTGTAAGAATAGGAAGAAAGTGGCAGGTGTGAGACATGTTATGAAGGAAGAATTGATAGAATTTAGTGTTTAAATTTGGAGGGGAGAATTGAATAGGATGATTTGGAAATCTTAAACATGGGTGACCTTGCGGATAAAAGAAAAAGAGGAAGAATAGTCAAGCTTGGGGCAAAGAAATGTGAATTTCTTGTTTATTTGGGGGTATCAGGCAGTCTCCAGGGGACAGTTACAGATGCAGATTGCATCTCTAGGGAGAGGTCGGGCTGGAAAGATACAGCAGTCAGAGACATGGGGATCACTAACATCGTGAGTGGGAGAAATCACAGAGGAGAGCACATGGCTGGTGCCAGCTCTTTATTGGGGAGCATATCCACTAACAAAGGGCATCAGAAGGGAAGGAATTCACTGAAGGAGTTAGGATAGTGCAGCGTTGTGAAAAACCCAGACACAGTTTTAGTATGTTGCTTAGATATCAAGGAAAATGAGAAGGTACGGAAGACCACTGGATATTGAAACTCGCATCAATAGAATTAGAGAAAATGATATGCGTGGATTTTAGAACTTAGACCAAGTGAGAGGAAGAAAACTTGAGTGAAAAGAGAAGGATAGGATCAGGTCAAGTTAGCAAAGGTAAGGATGTAGTTCGTGTTTTGGGAGCTGGGGACTATGACTGGGCTGTCTGCAAATGAAGGACCAAGGTCCTATAGAAGAAAGAAGAGCATTAAACAGAATACCAAGGTGAAATATTTAGTGTCAGAAAAGAAGTAAGTAGCTTTTACTCTGAGCTTAGAAGAGAAAGCATGGGAATTGTCAAAAATTCTGAGGTAAGAAGCAAGATAGCAACCTCATTAATACATAGTAAGTATATAATTGAATAGATTTTAATAAGGAATGGTCAAGTATCTGAGAAATTGGGAAGCCAAACTAATGGTATTTTGTATACCTATAGATATTTTTAAATAATTTAAAACATTCTTTTCAGACATGCCTTTGATTTCTCAACTAACATACCATTTATGTACACTAACTCCTAAATGATCTGACTTTTTTATATAAATATTTTTATACCTGAAGCTTATCCTTTTAAGAATTGAAAGATTTAACATGAATCTTTCTTTATTTTTTACTAAATAGTGTACCTGAATATAATTTAACTTTACCATTGTAAGTGGGAATCTTTGAGAATGCAATCATTCTACTTTGCTTCATAGAGTCAAACTCTTAACATGTTTGTTCCTACATTAAATGGCCTTAGACTGCTGTGTATTGATAATGATTTTGCTGTGCTTCTCTTTTCAATGGTAAACTTTTAGCAATTTTTTTCCTTTCTCCCTACTCCGTGGTTTTTTAAAAAAACTTTATTAGTTTCAGGTGTACAAAGCAGCGTAATAGTTAGACATTTATACCCCTCACAAAGTGATAACCCGCCTCCCCCAATCTGCTACCCCTTTGACATCTTATATAGCTGTTACAATATGATTGACTATCTTCCTCATGCTGTACTCCACTTCCCATGAGTATATATGTATGTATATATGTGCGTGTATATATATATATATGTGTGTGTATGTGTGTGTTCTTTTTTTTATTTCTTATAGTTGACATACAATACTTTTCTACCTCAGGATCAGGTGTACAGCACCATGGTCAGGCATCTACACAGTCTATGAAATGATCCTCCTGATAAGTCTAATACCCATCTGGCACCTTACGTCATCTTTACAACATCATTGATTATATTCCCCACACTATATTTCATATCCCCGTGACTATATTGTGTCTACTAATTTATTCTTTCTAATCCCTTCACCTTCTCCCCCATTCCCTCCCCTCTCCCATCTAGCAACCAACAGTTGTTGTTTTTTCTACATCTCTGAGTCTATTTCTGTTTTATTTGCTCATTTATTCTGTTCTCTACTTTGTTGGTTTTAATCTCGCTGTTCTCTTATTCAGTAAAGATCTGAAGGGTACTTGGGGAAACCAGATACCCGACATTTATAGACAACTATACTCATAAGTCTGTGTGGTTGAGGCAGTTCCTTCTGGGAGTTAATGCCCGTGAAGTTAGTTTGTGATGGCTCAGTACTGTTTGGGGGGGGAAATTCGCAGCATTCACCCATGGCTACATTTCAGGTTGTTGGAGTTGCCTGGTTATTGACTTTGAGAGCAGTGGCATTTCTATAGTAAGCTTTATAGGTTAAAATTTTAAATCAAAAATGAAATGTTAAGTAGTAATGAACACATGGTTCTCTTGGTTTGTTTGCTTCACCTGACCAAGTACAGTAAAAACCTAAGAGAAATGTTTGCCAAGAGAATAATAATGCTAAATTTTAAAGAACAGCCTGCAGTCCAATGAACCCTAAAAGTTTTAAGGGATAAAATAATGAATTAAATTTTCCATAAGGGTGAGAATACATAGGTGGTTGTGAGAACGGGGTGAGAATGTGGGCCCCAACACATTTTTGGGGATGCTTAATCCTATTTTTATATATCCAGATAAAGTAGATGAAACTTTTATTCTTTTTAGCTACAAAGAATATTAAAGATATGATGTCATTTAATTTTTAAGAGAGAGAACATTAAATAGTTGATAAAGATTATAACAGTTAAAAATGTACAGATTGAAAATAATTGCGGCATTTTCTTAGATTAAATGGTTATTTCTCCCCATCTTCCCTTCTGTCTTAAGGGTTTTCCTTAAACAACAACAACAAACAAACAAAAGGAAACCCCAAACCCTGATATCACAGTTGCCCAGGATCATGATAGAACCGTATGTAGACTTTGTTACCGAGAGTTGAGAGTCCCCATTTCCTCGGCTTCTATGAACTTTTTCCTCGTCAAAGTTGAAGCTTCAAAATGAGCTGTAGTTTGGGAGGAAAGCTCTTCAGTCACGTTGCCGCCCTGTCCGGAACGACATTGGGAGCCTAGTTCTTTGTGGTTGTTACTTGATAAGATTGTTGATGTTAATGTCAGGCGTGTGCCATGTCAGTCAGCCGAGTGCGTTTTCAGGATGAGAGCTGCGAGCCTTCTCTACCCGCCGCGCTTACCGATTTTTCCATTGTCCCCTATCAGCACTTTTGCATTGATGATCGTTTTTATGAGACTGAGCACAGCCCTTTACTGTAGTAACAGTTCTTGGCAATTTCTTTTATAGACTTGGAATGTTAAGAATTTTTTGGTCCAAAGTTCAAGAGTAAAGATCTTGAAAAAAATTTTCCCCTTTAAATATTGCGTAGGTCACAGCGTTCCATTAACAAGGCCTTCTGTCAAGCACTCATTACTGACGACTCAGAAATGCGTGTTGTGCACACAGAACTGCGACGGCGAGCAGATGTGCTGTTGGGCGTCTGTATTTGTGAAAATTCAGTTATATATATAACACAGTTTCAGTCTTAAAAAGAGTTTTATTTATGAATTAATAAAAATAGTTTACCTTTTTATTCTCCATTTTCATTTTTAACTTTTTTTTTTTTTAAAGTCCACAGATGCACTTTTGGTGGCAATCGACTCTGAAGTAGTGGGAGCTGTTGATATACTACTTAATCATCGACCAAAACGATCATCAAGACCAAGTATAGTAGTTAGTACTCTTAAATGTTTATTAATTTGGATTTCTAAACCAAAATAGATCTCTTGCCCCATTTGCCATTTTTTTCTTCCCCCAAATTTATTTTGTCTTAAAGAAATTTTTTTTTTAATCTGTAAAATTATTGCTTTAAAGGAAGTAGACACTTGTAAGAATAATGAATATTGCTTTTAGGAAACCTTTTTGAAATTAGTGGTATTTCCATAATTTTGTCAGTGTAGACCAATATTTTGAGTTTGGAACATTCTGCAGGTTAAGTTGAAAATACAAATTAGTTTCCACATTAATGTAAGAATTAAATATAAACAATGAAACTGTAAGAAAATGTAGGTGAATATTTTAACTGATTGGGAGTGGAAGGACTTTCCAGGCATAAAAGCAATCAAGAAAAATCACAGTGGCACAGCCTTTGGCTGTATAGGATTCAAATTTCTGGAATTCAGACATCTGGCAAAATTTATAAAGCAGGTAGATAACTGGCAAAAGATATTTTCAGCATATATCACAAATTCATACTCTTTATTAGACAAACCAATGAAAAACACCAAAATCAGAAAAGGATATGGAAAAAAAACCTCAGAAAAATAAAATACAAACTATTAAACCTTACTGAAAATCAAATTTACTAATTTTTGCTTATCAAATTAGCAGAGATTTAAAAAAAAAAAATCACTAATAGCAAGGGAATAACACAGTTTCCTACACCATTGGTTCAAGGGTGATTTGGAAAGCACTTTGGCAGGATATGGCGTAAATAAGTAACATGTTCATATTTTTTAACTTACGCTTCCTCGCTTCCTCGTCTAGGGACTTACCAAGGAAATGGTCAGAAATGTGGATAAAAATGTTAATTGTAACTTCATTTATAGCAATGCAGAAAACCATATAACATAATCTAAACATCCCCAAATAGAAGATTGGAAATGTAAATGACATATATATTAAAGTGGTATTTTTTAGAGTATTTAGGAACATGGAAAACTATAATAGGAAGTGAAAAAAATGAGAATAGTAAACTGTACATATAATATTATCCAAAGTTAAAAATAATGTGTAGAAAAAGAACTGTATGGAAATGTAGCAAAATGTTACCTAACAGCAGTCATCTCGTTGCCAGATTAAGGATATATTTTTTTTTTTTACTCTTTTTATTTTTCTTTCTTCCTTTTGTGAGTAGAAGGTTGTCATCAATAATCAGACAAATTGTACAATGAAGTATTTGTTGTATATAAAAATTTTTTAAATTAATAACATTATTGATGAGGATTAGTGAAACAAGCAGTTTAAATAACTCTGGGAGTATAAACTGGCAGCTATACTCAGAAGAAAAATATTATTTTAAGAAAGAATTATAAATTGATTGCAGATTATCTGCTATTATCTGAGAATGACGAACAACTCCGCTAATGCATGCTTTATCATGAATTAACTGAAATATTTTACTCAAATTTAGACTATGAAAAAGTTTGTGTAAGCGTGGCTTTCTCCAGAATATAGTACCAACTAGTAGTTTAAGTGATGGTAAGAGACCAACAGGAGCAGAGAAAAAGGGGGTAAGAATATAGCCCCTGTCCAAAGGATCAGAAATATCTACAGTCCTGTTCAATTTTTTGTCATCTATCCTGCGGTTACTATTATTTTTGGTATGCCTAGTCCACCGTCTAGCCTTTTAACCCATTTACTTCCTTGGAGGGAGGGTGGGTGGGCTAGGGTATTTGAGCAACTGTCTCATATTTCATCACCATTTGAATCATCGCTGCCAATTGAATCTTGGGTTGTAAGGCTGCAGTAGTCTTCATCTACTCAGCGAAAAAGCACTTCAACTTTAACAAAAAGCCTTCCTTTGCATACTTCCAGTGACAGCAAGATCACATATTAACAGCCCTATTACTTCTAGATCGGCAATGTCAGATATTTTCTTAACCATTTCAGTGAATTCATTTTGTATTCTTGGCTTATCATAATTATCTTTAGATAAATTTTGACTTTCTAATACAAGCTGTTTTTGATAGTACTTAGATTATAGTATAAACAATGAAATTATAAACTTTTATCTAGTTCTAATAGTGTTTTTCATCTAGTTAAGTGTGTTTCATAGGAAAAATGAGGACCATTTTTCTCTTAAGGGATTGAATACAATTTTCTCCTATTTATAACCAGTAATAAGGGAGAAAAGTTCTAAATTTTTAAATTTCTGTGTAATTTTAAAATGAATTCATTAATTTGAAATCCCCAATAAATAATATATAAACCATTCATAAAAGAGGGGGGGAAAGATAAGTATGTCAGAAAATAGTAAAATTTACCAGTACTCAAAAGAAAGTAAGTTAATATTTCATGATAGTTTTTTCACTCCTAAATTGGGAATGATCATGCCTAGTGCTGGTGAGTAAACCTGAAGAGTGAGATGGTACATTCTTGTATTATTGGTAATATAAGCTATTGAAGGACTTTGATACTATGTATCAAGAGCAAAACTGTTCATGGCCTTTTGATCTATAATTCCACTTCAGGGATTCTATGTTAATGAGATAATACTAAATTTCAAAACAGATGTTTTCATAAAGATGTTTGTGGTAGTGTTATTTAAATTAGCAAAATAAAATATCTTAAGCATACGGTCTATGAACCTCCTTAAATTGCATGCCAAATTCTGTACATGAAATTTTTTTTTTTTTTGAAGATTCTGGGCTATCACTTCATGAGATCATTAAAAGTATCCTTGATCTTCAGAATATTAGGGACTATTGTTTTTGATCATTGGTGCCAAATCATTTATGCCAAAGATGTCCTTAAATGGGGGTGTGATAGAGTAAGGGCAGGCAAGATATACTGTAAAATGGTTTTGGGGTAGTAGGAAGATGGGTATTTTTAGTCTTCTTTCTGCTTTTCTATATTTTTCAGATATTTTATAAAGTTTGTGCACTACTTTTGTAATGTTAATAAAATTACTGTGAACTAGATCAGCTTTTACTATTGGAATCAAACAACTCACAGGGAAAACTCTTTGAAACAGTGAGAAGCAGTGGAAAGAATATGCAATAGTCATAAAATAGTCCACCTTTTTATTTAACCCTGATTCTTTATTTGCTTATGGTTTTCCCAATGTCAGGCCATCACCAGGCAGTGTGGGGACCCAAGAGCAGGCCCCCGTGTAATACAGATGGGGTGCCGATGTGCACCTCGCCCTCTGCTCCATACCGCGGCACATTAACCTCTCTGAGCCTCAGTTTCTCCATGGGGATCATAATGCTCAGTTTTGCAGAGTATTGTGTGGATTAAATGAGATGATAAATGTAAAGTACCTAACAGTCCAGGATTTGTTAAGTAGGAGCTACGATTGTTAGTGTTTTTGTGCATTTGCAAGAGGAATAGTATGGGTAACTGTTGGGAGTATGCAGATAATTAATTATACAGAATCATGAGTGCTTCCTACTTACTTACCCCTTTCAAGTAGCTTCGTATCTCTCAGTGTGCCAAGGTGTGCCAGAGAGGAGGAATATTTAGAGTATTTCTCACACATTTATGCTCTGCCGATTTTTAACATTTCTGTTTCCCATCATATTCCGTTTCTAAAATCCTTGTTCTTTATCTTTGTCATGCATGTTTCCATAATCTTGTGAATATTAAACACTTGTTCCTAATGTATAATATTTCTCTGGATATGTTCACTTCTTTGTTAGGAAAACAGCACTTTAGTTGTGTGCACGTTTCCTATTGAAGATTTTGTTTGTCATGATTATATTGCATATATTAATTAAAGTTAAGTTTTGAAGTTTCAAAAAAAACCTCATCTCAGTAAAATGTTTACCATTTTCCTTAAAATAATTCTTATGGTCTTCGTGCCTGCTAATTTTTTTCATTTTATTCTTCAGAGAAATACGTTTTTTTGAAGTCACAAATAATAACTTTTGAACGTTTGTATAAATATTTTTCAGAAACTAATGGAGCGAATTCAGAATCCTGAGTATTCGACAACTATGGACATTGCACCTGTCATTTTAGCTGCTCACCGGAACAACTATGAAATTCTGACCATGCTGTTAAAACAAGATGTATCTCTGCCCAAGCCCCATGCGGTTGGCTGTGAGTGCACTCTGTGTTCTGCAAAAAACAAAAAGGACAGCCTCCGACATTCCAGGTTCGAAAATTAAGGTTTTGATAAATAGATAGATGTGGGATGCAGCAGTGTAAGGTATTTGTCAGTGAAGCTTTTTTTTTTTAATCGTTGTTCTTTCTATGTAGCTTTTTAAAAATATGGTACTGGGATGACTTATGAAAGCCAAACTTCTACCTCCTTTCCTCTTTTGCTTGATGCAATGAGTCCTGTATTTTTTAGAAATGTTTACTAAATGATGAATAATTAGAAAAATCCTTCCAATTTATCCCATACTCCTGCTGGTGGGGTGTGGGAGCACTGTTTGCTTTTTAGAAGCAGAGTTTATTAATCTAAGAGAATTTCCAATAATGAAACGACTGGAGATACCACTTACTATTTATAAGAAAATGAAAATTGTTTTCTATCTCACTAAATATTCAACCTGTTATGCCTCTTACTTCCTCTCTCACACTGTATTTAAATCTATTTTTCTTCCTATTCTCCCCAGTTGAAAATAGTAAGAAAACTGAGGCGTGAATAAACAAGAAAGTACCCCATCTTAGATAGGCTGAGCAAGACCCCATACCTTGTATAAGGTGTATGGGTGCATGGTCTGGGCAGACTTGGGTTCTGATTTTCAGCAGAAGCCTTCTCTCTCTCTCTCTCTCTCTCTCTCTCTCTCTCTCTCTCTCCATATTATATAGTCATTTTATTTATGTATATATACATATATATGAAAACACACATATATATATACACATATACACATATATATAAATCATATACACACACATATATATATATATATACATATATATAAATCAAATATGGTTGAAATAGTATCACGTATAATATTTACTATGGAAAATGTGGTCTGGAAGTCCCAGGCAGCCTGTTTCTTAAAGGTTGTTGTACAGTATATGAATTAGCTTTCAAGCTGTAAACCATCTACCCTCACTCCTTCCTCATCTTAAGAACAGATCTTTGGTGGATTGACAGTCACAAATCCATAAAGTGGAAAAATCTCCTGGGTATCAATGTAATGTTTATTTGCAGAGGTTGGACTGGAAATTTTTTCTATTTTCAAATCTATTTTACAATGAGATCTGCATTTTTCTGTGACAAGATCTGTTGATAGCTATGGCTATATAACTTACCCTTTTATTAATAGTTTTAAAATGACTAGTTCATAAATGATAAGGAGAAATGATCTTTAAGGCTTTGTCTCATTTTAAAATCCTTTACTAATATTAAATATAAATATTTTCCAAATACCCAGCTGTTTTCCAAGTAGCATGTTAAATATGTTTATAGTTGAAGTAGCCGGGGTGGGGCTTGGGGCTGGAAAGAATTCTTTACCTGGCTTGGTTTGAGGTGGGAAGACTACTTGTTTTGAAAGCTTTTGGAAGAGTTGTGGCTTGAGTTCAGTCTTTTAAGTTTGAATAAGAATTAAAAGGTGAAAGTCATTTTATGCAGAAAGTACAGTATGTGATTGTGGTCTATTTGCAGAACTGCCAGTGGTTTGGTATGTTTGCAGAAGCGATTGAGAGTTTGTTACCGATGTTTGAGAAAACAGTTATAACAAATGTCTTAGGCCTCTGACTAAAGTCATTTCCAGGAATTGCTAAGTAGACATGTAGAAGAAAGCAGGCCAACAAAATGAGTAAAAAGACGTATGGGTAAAGGTTTTGGTGTACTGTCAATAAGGAAGTGAGGCAGTTTGTATCTAGGAGATACTGTTTTTTCAATTTCAGAGATGGTGTAGTCCCAGGGGATGGTGACGTCCAGGGGCAGTAAGTTTAAATGGGCAGGGAAAGGTAGTGGGACATTTAGTTTCGGGAAACATTTTCAGTAATATAATTGGTTTTAGTCTCAAAAATTAGATGTGTTGTGAAATTTCAAGTAACTTTAAGGTTCAGAATCTTTATTATCTATTAAAGGAAGACAAAGGTTTTGAAAAGTTGAGAAGCACTGAAATTGGGAGAGATAGCAAAGTAAAGGACTGCCAGTTAAGTTTAATTTGCAGAAGTGCTTTGTTTAATGTACATAATTTTATAATTTTGAATTTGAATGCCTGTAAGCCTCATGTACACTCCCCTTTTCTCTTGTATTATTACCCACTTCACCCCTAAGAGCAATTCAATTTGTAAAACTTACTGTGTTTCCCCGAAAATAAGACCTAGCCGGACCATCAGCTCAAATGTGTCTTTTGGAGCAAAAATTAATACAAGATCCGGTCTTATTGTAATATAATATAAGACCCGGTCTTATACAATATAAGACCGGGTCTTATATTAATTTTAGCTCCAAAAGACGCATTAGAGCTGATGGTCCGGCTAGGTCTTATTTTCAGGGAAACCCGGTAGCTAGGTATCTACCAAGAGATTAGGGTGTTGGCATTTAGAATCAGTGAACTGTGAGGCTTAGAGTTATCTTAGCAATATGAAATTCTTTTATTAAAACATATTTGTTTTAGGGTGGCCGGTTAGCTCAGTTGGTTAGAGCGTGGTGCTCTTAACAACAAGGTTGCGGGTCCGATCCCCACATGGGCCATTGTGAGCTGCGCCTTCCACAACTAGATTGAAACAACTGCTTGACTTGGAGCTGGTGCGTCCTAGAAAAACACTCTTAAAAAATAAATAAAAGTTAAAAAAAAGAAGTATTTATTTTAGTTATACAAGTAATGTGTGAATAAATGCTTAAATCCTTGTAAAAAATCTAACTTTAATTTTGATTGGAAGTCCCTTAAGCAATCCTAATTCTCCTCCTCTCTATAGAGCTACCCACTCTTACCAGTTTGATGGTCTGCAGTGGTTGCAAAATGTGATTCTGAACTGCAGTGTTAGGTTGGAAACTGAGTCTCATCAATGGCTATCAGCTACATATTGAAGTTAGAAATTCCCTCTGCCAATTTCTGCCTATTCAGGTTGCATTCAAGTTTCTTCTTCTATTTCATTAATTTTGCCTCTGTTGTTAATCTTGCCTCATCTACTCCATTTCTTATGGCTGTACAAATATTTAGGTTGAACCATATGAAATCACAGTTTTAAAAGGACTTTGGACAATATGGAATTACACATTTTCGTATTATTCTGCGTGTTGATGAAACCAAAACCCCAGAGAGTTATGTAGAATATAATCACATAATGCCACAGGCCTCAAAACAGTGCTTTAAAAAAAATATTTAAGATTGATGACTTGTACTAAATGTATATAGTTATATATCATGGCCATAATCCAATGTTCTAACATTTCCATCACTGGAAAAAGTTTCCTATTTACGGTCAACGCCTGCTCCCATTCCCAGCGCCAAGCAACCACAGATCTTTTCCTGTCTAGTTTTTTTCTCTTCCAGAAATTTCATATAAATAGAATCATATAATATGTTGTCTTATGTCTCTAGCTTCTTTCTCTTTGCATAATCTTTTGAGGGTCATCCATATTGTTGCATATATCAGTAGTTTGTTCCTTTTAATTGGTGGGTCGTATCCTTGTAAGTATCCTTGTAAGGATTAACATTTTATTTCTAGACTATTCTGTTCCATTGATCTATAAGTCTACCCTTAACACCAATATCACTCTGTCCTGATTACTATAATTTCATAGTAAGTTTTAAAATCAGATAATATAAGCCTTGCATTAAAGAGCATGACTAAAATTAATGTTGTGTTTTGGAAAAGGTCGGTAAAACTCACAAGCCTTTATAGTTAGACTAGGGATCAGCAAACGTATTCTGCAAAGGCTCAGATAATAAATATGTTAGGCTTTGAGGGCCCTAATATTTATATTGCAACTACTCAACTCTGCTGTTATGCAGTAATAGCAACAACAGATAATACATAAATGAATGGGTATGGCTGTATTTCAATGAAACTTTATAAAAAATGGTGGTGGGCTGGATTTGGCCTGAGGACTATAGTTTGGCAAACTCTTTTTCTGTTACTTGCAGTATCCAATTATTTGTTCCAGCACCATTTGTTGAAAAGACTGTTGTTTCCCCCAATGAATTATCTTTATACCTTTATTTGAAAATTATTTGAGCATATATATGTGGTTTTATTTCTAGACTCTATTCTGTTCCATTGATCTATAAGTCTACCCTTAAACCCATATCACTCTGTCCTGATTACTATAATTTCATAGTAAGCTTTAAAATCAGATAGTATAAGCCCTGCATTTTATATATACATAATAAACTTTTGGCTATACTATGTCCTTTGCATTTGCAAATAAAGTTTAGAAATCAGTTATCAATTATTACAAAAATGCCTGCGTGGATTTTGAGAAGAATTGCATTGAATCAATTTGGGGAGAACTGCCATTTTAATAGTATTGAATCTCTCAAACCATGAACATGGTATATCTCTCCATTTTATTAGAGCTTTCTAATTACTTTCAGCAGTGTTTTATTGTCTTCTGTGTATAGGTTTTGTACTTCCTTTTTACAATTTATTCCTAAGTATTTTATTTGTTTTTATAATAGTGTACATGAATTGCTTTCTCAATTTCATTTGAATATTGTTTATTGCTAGTATATAGAAATGAAATAGATTTTTTTTGTATATTGGTTTTGTATCTGTGATCTTGCTAAACTCACTTATCAGTGCTAATAGGTTTTTTTTTAGATTCCTAAGGATTTTATACATATAAGATTGTGTCATCTGTAAATAAAGACAGTACATTTCAAATCTTTAAGCCTTCATTGTTCTTTCTTTACTGCATTGGCTAGAACTTCCAGGGTGATGTTGAATATCAGTAGAAAGAGTTGATATCCTTGTCTTGTTCTGGATTTAGTAGGAAAGAATTAAGTCTTTTGCCATTAAGTATGATGTTAGCTGTAAGTTTTTCATTGATATCCTTTGTAAGAATGAGGAAATTTCTATTTCTAGTTTTTGAGAGTTTTCTTTTTAATTATAAATTGATTTTGGATTTTTGTCAAATGCTTTTTTGCATCTATTAAGATGATTATATGGTATTTGCTTTTTATTAATATGTTATGTTAATTGATGTTTCAATGTCAGACTAACCTTGTATTCCCGTGATAAACCCCACTTGGTTGTGTTACATAATTCATCTTATGTGTTACTGAATTCAGTTTGCTAACATATTAAATATTTTTTGTGTCTATGTTCATGAGGGATACTATTCTATGGCTTTCTTTTCTTTGATGTTTTTGTCTCACTTTTATATCAGGATATACTGGTCTCATAAAATGAGTTTTGAAATGTTCCCACCTCCTGTTTTCTAATAGAGCATGTTTAGGATTAGCATTATTCCTTAAATGTTTGATAGAATTCATCAGTGAAGTCATCTGTGTCTAGACTTTTCTTTGCAGGATGATTTTTAATTATTATATAAAGTTAATTTTCTTACAATAGGGCTGCTTATTCTTGAATCTGTTTCGATAATTTGTGATGTTCTAGGAATTTTTCCATTTCATCTATGTTGCCTGTGTTGTATAATTTGGTGTAAAGTTGTTCACAATCCTTTATAGTCTTTTTCCTGCCTGCACTCTTGTGCATTCTTGACATTTGTGCCTTTTCTTTTTTTTCTTGGTCATTATAGCTCAGTTTGCTAAACTATGGCTCTCAGGCCAAATCCAGCCCACCAATATTTTTTATAAATAAAGTTTTATTGAAATGCAGCCATACCCATTCATTTATATATTATCTGTTGCTGCTATTACTGCATAACAGCAGAGTTGGGTAGTTGCAATATAAATATTAGGGCCCTCAAAGCCTAACATATTTATTATCTGAGCCTTTGCAGAATACGTTTGTTGATAATAGTCTAACTAAGGCTTGTCAGTTTTGCTGACTTTTTCCAAAACACAACATTAATTTTAGTCATGTTCTCTAATGTTTTACTGTTTTCTATTTTATTGCTTCTGCTTGGATCTTTATTATTTCTTTCTATTCATTTTGGGTTTGATTTGCTCTGTTTCTAACTTCTTAAGCTAGAAATTGAGCTTATTGATTTTAGATTTTGCTTCCTTTCTAATGTAAATGTGTTCAAGGTATTTTCTCATTTCTCTTGTGATTTCTTCTTTGATGGATTTTTATTATTAATAGACTGTATTTTTAGAGCAGTTTTAAGTTCAACAAAATTGACTGGAAAGTACCGAGAGTTTCCACATAATCCCTATCCCCCTCCCACAGCCACCCTGCTGATCAACATCTCACCAGTGTGGTATGTTTGTTGTAATAGATGAACAAACATTGACACATTATTATCACCCAATGATTAGGGTTCACTTTTGGTATTCTACATTCTGAAGGTTTTGACAAAAGTGTAAGAATATGTAGCCACCATTTATAGTATCACAGATAATAGTTTTACTGCCCTAAAAGTCCCCTACATTGTACCTATTTATCCCTCTCCCCCCTAAGCCCTTGGCGACCACTGATTTTTTTTTTTTACTCTCCTCATGGTTTTGCCTTTTCTTTAATGTCATATAATTGCAGTCATAGTATATAGCCTTTTCACATTGGCATCTGTCACTTACTAATATGTGTTTAAGTTTCCTTCAAGTATTTTTGTGGCTTGATAACTCACTTCTTTTTAACACTGAATAATATTTCATTGTATGAATGTACCACAGTTTATCCATTTGTCTACTGAAAGACAAAGTTGCTTCCAAGTTTTGGTAATTGTGAATAAAGCTGTTATAAACATTCTTGTACAGGTTTTTGTGTGGACATAAGTTTTCAACTCATTGGGTAAATACCAAGCAGTGTAATTACTGGATCATATGGTAAGAATATTTTTAGTTTTGTGAGAAACCAGCAAACTATTTCCCCAAGTGCCTGCACCATTTTGCTTTCCTACGAACAATGAGTGAGAGTTCCTATTGCTCTACATCCTCACCAGCATTTCGTATTGTAAGTGTTTTGGATTTTAGACATTTTAATAGGTATGTAGTGGTATCTCATTGTTTTAATTGCAGTTTCCTAGTGACATATGATGTGCATCTTTTTCATATGCTTATTTGCTATATGTATATCTTTCTTTGTAAGGTATCTGTTTAGATCTCTTGCCTGTTTTTTTTTCTTTTTTCCCCCATTTATTTATTTATTGTTTTTATTAGTTTCAGGTGCACAAAACAATGTAATAGTTAGACATTTATCATTTATATCCCTCACACTGTGACAACCCCCCTCCCCCCATCCACTACCCCTCTGACATCGCACACAGCCGTTACATTTCCACTGTCTCTATTCCTAATGCTGTACTCCGCTTCTTGTAACTGTGTGTGTGTGTGTGTGTGAGTGTGTGTGTGTGTGTGTGTGTATATATATATAAAATTACAGTTGACATTCGTTATTTTTCAGCTTCAGGTGTACAGTGAGTGCAGTGATCAGGCATCTATATCATCCCTGAGGTGGTCTCCCTAATGAGACAAGTGTCCATTGGATACCCTGCAAAATCTTTACAACATTATTGATTACATTCCCCAAATTGACTTTGATATCCCCATGGCAATCTTGTGGTTACCAACTGTTCTTTCTAATCCCCTCATATTCCCCCTTATCCCCACCCCCACCCCCATCTAGCAACCCTCAGTTTTTCCTCTGTCTCTGAGACTGTTTCTGATTAGTTCATTCATTTATTCTTTTCTTTAGATTCCACATATAAGTGAGATCATATGGTATTCGTCTTTCTCTGTCTGACGTATTTCACTTAATGTTCTCTAGGTCCATCCATATTGTTGCAAATGGTAATATTTCTTTCTTCTTTATGGCTGTGTAATACTCCATTGTATAAATGTAGCACAGTTTCTTAATCCAGTTGTCTACCATGGGCATTTCGATTGTTTCCATGTCTTGGCTATATAGTTCTTGCCTGTTTTTTAATTGGGTTGTTTGTTTTCTTATTGTTGAGTTTTAAGAGTTCTTTGTATATTTTTATGTAACAGTACTTTATCAGGTAGGTCTTTTGCAAAAATTTTCTCCTAGCCTGTGGTTTGTCTTCTCAATTTTTTTTTTATTAGTTTCAGGTGCACAAGACAAAGCAAAACTTAGACGTTTATCATTTATATCCCTCACACTGTGAACCCCCCTTCCCCCATCCACTATCCCTCTGTACGTTCCCCAAATTAATTTTCAAACCCCCATGACCATCTTGTGGTTACCGACTATTTTTCAAAACCTCTCACCTTCCCCTTATCCC
Source organism: Rhinolophus sinicus (assembly GCF_057876585.1). Classification (NCBI taxonomy): domain Eukaryota; kingdom Metazoa; phylum Chordata; class Mammalia; order Chiroptera; family Rhinolophidae; genus Rhinolophus; species Rhinolophus sinicus. The sequence goes on along the minus strand of NC_142517.1, from coordinate 107,999,245 downwards.
CACCCCCCCGCCCCTCTAGCAACCCTCTGTTTTTCCTCCATGTTTCCAAAACTATCTCTGATTAGTTCATTCACTTATTCTTTTCTTTAGATTCCGCATATAAGTGAGATCATATGATATTTGTCTTTCTCTTTCTGACTTATTTCACTTAACATAATGTTCTCTAGGTCCATCCATGTTGTTGCAAATGGTAAGATTTCTTTCTTCTTTATGGCTGCGTAATACTCCATTGTATAAATGTACCACAGTTTCTTAATCCAGTCATCTACTGATGGGAATTTTGGTTGTTTCCAGGTTTTGGCTATTGTGTATAGTGCTGCAATAAACATAAGAGTGCATAAAGATTTTTGAATTGGAGTTTTGGATTTCTCCGGATAGATACCTAGGAGTGGGATTGCTGGATCATAAGGTAGTTCCATTTTCAGATTTTTGAGATACCTCCAAACTGTTTTCCATAGTGGCTGCACCAATCTGCATTCCCACCAACAGCACCAGCGTTCCCTTTTCTCCACATCCACGCCAGCACTTGTTGTTTGTTGATTTATTGATGATAGCCATCTTGACTGGGGTGAGATGGTATCTCATTGTGGTTTTTATTTGCATTTCTCTGATGGTTAGTGAGGTTGAACATTTCTTCATATGTCTGTTTGCCATCTGTATGTCCTTTTTAGAAAAATGTCTCTTCATGTCCTCTGCCCATTTTTTAATTGGGTTGTTTGTCTTTTTGGAGTTGAGTTGAGTGAGTTTTTTATAAATTTGTGATATTAACCCCTTATCTTCATGGATAGGAAGAATTAATATAGTTAAAGTGTCCATACTGCCTAAGGCAATATACATATTCAACGCAATTCCTATCAAACTACCAACGACATTTTTCACAGAAATAGAACATATAATCCTAAAATTTATATGGGATAACAAAAGACCCCGAATATCCTCAACAATCTTGAGAAATAAGAACAAAGTGGGAGGTATAACAATACCTGACTTCAAATTATACTACAAGGCTACAGTAATCAAAACAGCATGGTACTGGCATAAAAACAGACCCATAGATCAATGGAACAGAATAGAGAGTCCAGAAATAAATCCATGCCTATATGGCCATTTAATCTATGACAATGGAAGCAAGAATGTATGGTGGGGTAAAGACAGTCTATTCAATAAATGGTGCTGGGAAACTTGGACAGACACATGCAAAAAGATGAAGCTGGATCACCTCCTTACACCACATACAAAAATAAATTCAAAATGGCTTAAAGATTTAAATGTGAGATCTGAAACCATAAAATTCCTAGAAGAAAATATAGGAAGAAACTTCACAGACATTACCCGGAGTAAGATTTTTACTGTCTTCTCAATTTTTTTGATTTGTGGTTTACTTTAAAGTGTGTTGTTGTACTTTCATACATTTGAGGATTTTCCAGACTTGTTGCTACTGGTGATTCTAATTTCATTCTGTTGTGATTGAAGAATATACTGTATTTTTTAAATAACAGCTTTATTGAGATATAATTCACATGCCATAAAATTCATCCTTTTATGATGTTCACAGAGTTATACATTGATCATCATTATTGAATTCCAGAACATTTTCATCACTGCAAGAAGAAACCGCATACCCGTTAGCAGTCACTCTCCCAGCCCCAGGAATCCACTAAATTTACTTTCTGTTCTTATGGATTTGCCTGTTCTAGATATTTAATATAAATAGTATCTTTCAGGTTCTTATTGGTCATTTATATATCTTCTTTGGAGATATGTCTATTCAAATCTCTTTTGCAGTTTTTAATTGGTTATCTGCTCTTTTGCTGAATTGTAGGTGTTATTTATATATTCTGGATACAAGTCTCTCATCAGGTATATGATATGCAAATATTTTTTTCCCATCCTATTTGTTTTTAATTTTTTTTTTAAATTGTACGTTGAAGCGCAAAAGTTTTAAATTTTGATGGAGTCCAGTTATCTCTTTTTTGGTATCATAGCTAAGAAAACATTGCTTTATTTGGAGAATGTACTTCGTATGATTTCATTCTTTTTTTAATGTATTAAGACTAGTTCTGTGGCCTCGCATGTGGTCTAATGTGGAGAACGTTCTATGTACTATTGAAGTAATATGTATTCTGTTGTTTTGGGGTGAGCATTCCAGAAATTTCAGTGTGATCATATGTGTATTGTTTCATAGTGTTTGAGTCATCCTTGTCCCTACTGGTTTTCTGTCTATGTGTTCTATCAGTTTCTGGAGATGAATATTAGATCTCAGAATATATCAGAATGTATAATCTGTCCTTGTTGGATGGAGTGTCCTATAGATATCTGTTACACCCAGTTGGTTAATGGTGTTGTTCAGTTCTTCCATTTCCTCGTTGATCTTCTGTCTAGTTGTTCTATCCATAATCGAAAGTGGGGAATAGAGGTCTGTAACTCTCCTTGTTCAGTTACCAATCTCTCCATTTCTGTCAATTTTTCTTCATGTATTTTGGTGTTCTCTTTTTAGTTACATACATGTTTATAATTGTTATATTTTCCTGATGGATAGACCCATTTGGCATTATAAAATGTCCCTTTTTATTGCTAGTAACTTTTTTTCTATTTTAAAATCTGATATTATTATAGCTACCCCAGCTTTCCTGGGGTTGCTCTTTGCATGCTAGATCTTTTTCCAGACTTTTACTTTCAATCTGTTTGTGTCTTTGAATCCAAAGTGTGTCTCTTACAGACAACATATAGTTGGATCATGTTTTGTTTAATCTAGTCTGACAACCTCTGCCTTTTGATTGGATTGTTCAAACCATTCATATTTAATGGTATTGATATAATTGTATTCACATGTCATTTTTCTTTTTTCTTTTTTTTTAAATAACTGGCTTTGCTTTTTTTTTTTTTTTTTTTAAAGATTTTATTGGGGAAGAGGAACAGGACTTTATTGGGGAACAATGGTCAAATTGTTGTCCTTTCAATCTTAGTTGTGGGGGGTTCTGTTCAGCTTCAAGTTGTTGTTCTTTCAGTCTTAGTTGTGGAGGGCGCCTCTCAGCTCCAGGTCCAGTTGCCGTTGCTAGTTGCAGGGAGCACAGCCCACCATCCCTTGCGGGAGTCGAACCGGCAACCATGTGGTTGAGAGGACAGGCTCCAACCAACTGAGCCATCCGGGAGGCAGCTCAGCTCAAGGTGCCGTGTTCAATCTTAGTTGCAGGGGGCAGAGCCCACCATCCCTTGCGGGACTCGAGGAATTGAACTGGCAACCTTGTGGTTGAGAGCCCACTGGCCCATGTGGGAATCGAACCGGCAGCCTTCGGAGTTAGGAGCACGGAGCTCTAACTGCCTGAGCCACCGGGCCGGCCTCATTTTTCTTTTTGTTTTCTATATGTCTCATGTCTCTTGTTTCTCTATTCCTTTATTAGTGCTTTCTTTTGCATTGAATATATATTTTCTAATGTAGCATTTTAATTTTATTAATGAATTTTCCAGGGTTTCTTTTTTTTCTGGTTGTCTTAGGACTTACCATATACATCTTATCAGAATCAGCTTCAGATTTATACTGGCTTAATTCTAAAATTATGTAGAATGTTACTCCTGTACAGCTAGCTGTATTCTCTTTTCCTTCCTTTAATGACATAATTGTTATAATATTACATCTATTAATGTTGCAAACCCAACAATGTATTGTTATACTTATTACTTTACTGTCTGTCATCATTTCCTGCGCCTGTTACAGCTTTAATTCCACTCACCTACTTTATACTATTATTGGCAAATATATTAAATGTACGAGTATATTACATTTTTCTGTGTTATAGGCCAAACAATACATTGTATATAGATATCTATATCATTACATAATTGCTTTTTTTAATAAGTGCTTTTTAAATCATTTAAGAGATGAATGGAAAAAATATGCATTTATAGTGTCCTTTATAATTATATACTTAATTTTACTGTGTTCTTTGTTCATGTGGACTTGAATTGCCATCACTTGCTTTCAGCCTGAAGAACTTCCTTTAGTATTTCTTATAAGACAGGTCTGCTAACAACATATTCTTTCAGTTTTTGTTTACTAGGTAAATTTCTTATTTTACCTTCATTTTTGAATAGTAGCTATCCAGTAATCCTGGATATAGGATTTGGGGTTGACAGGTGATTTTTTTTGCTTGCTCTTTTTTTTTTTCTTTTGAGTGCTCTGAATGTATTATCCCACTGCCTCCTGGTCTGTATTGTTTCTGCTGAGAATTTAGCTGTTAGTCTTATTGAGGTTCCCTTGTAAGTGACTCATCTTTTTTCTCTTGCTGCTTTTAAGGTTTTGCTCCTTGTCTTTGACTTTTAGCATATTTGCCATGTTTATGGGTCTCTACTTGGACGTTGTTGAGTTTCTTGGGTGTGCAGGTTTATTGTTTTTCAATAAATTTGGTAAGATTTTAGCCATTTTTCAAAAATATTTTTTTCTCCTTTCTCTTCTCTCTTGGTACTCCCCTTACGAGTATATTGTTATACTTAATAGTATTCCACTTCTCTGAATTTCTGTTCATTTTATTTTCATTCTTCTCTTTGTTCTTTGGCTTACATAATCTCTACTTTTGTATCTAAGTAAGACATGAAACTTATAAGGTAAATAAGGACTATTTCCATAAGCTTGTTTAAATAAAAATTTTAAACTTCCATATAGAAAAACTTCATTGTAAACAAAGTTAAAAAAACAACAAACTGGGAAAAAGTATTTAAGATACTTTTGACTAGACGGAGGGCTAATTTCTTTGATATGTAAAAAAGATTTTACAAATTGATTTTTAAAAAAGATTAAAAAATCACCAGAAAAATAGGTTAATGAAAATGAGCAGACAATTCACAGAAGAAGTATAAATAGATAGTAAACATGAAAGGATGCTTATGCTTCTAAAGAAATTCAAAGTAAAATAACTCTAAAATTCCATTTTTCATCTGTTAGCATGGCAAAGTGTTAATGAAGATGTGGGAGGAAGCGAGCTCTCCTTATTAGTGCTTTGGAAATAGGTATCAAAATTTAAAATACACATGCCATTTTATCTAGCAATTCTAATATGTAAAGGATATATGAACTAAACAATACATTATGTAATAGCTACCAAATTTAGAAATTAAGAATTCTGTATTTATAAATGTAAGCATTATAGCAAACTTTTTCTGGTTTGGTTTCTGTTTAGATATTTAATATGAACATTAATTAGTTTACAGAAGATAAAGGGAGTACTCTGGTAGCTAGAAATAATGAATAAATGCATGGTTTCATTCTTAAGATTTGAAACATCTTTAAAAAATAACCTGGTTGAATGAGTCATGTGATACGTGTTTGTGTATGTGTGTATGTGTGTGTGTGTGTGTGTATATATATATATATGTATATATATACATATATATATATATATGGCATTATAGCATATTAAAGTGATCTTATCACTGGGGAAAGAAAAATTTAATAATCATCCTCATCGTAATCAAAATGTATTAGTTATTAGCATATTTCATTTAAAATAATATTGGATTCAGAATAGAAAAATTTTTAATTGCATTCAAGAATACAAAATTTTGAATATGAAAAGAAATAAAACAATTATGAATTATGAATATGAAAAGAATAAAACAGAAGCAATAGATATAAAATGTTTCAATATTTATATCTCAAAATTATTTATTTACTTATCTGTCTATTTATTTATTTATTTTGACTTTTTATGAGTTTATTTGAGCCAAACTGATGACATATGCCAGGGAGCAAGATCTCAAATGCTTTCTCAAAATATTTTTAAAGTCTTTTTATTCAGGTTATCTTGTAATAAGTATATTATATTGGTTTTGTTTTCTTCTGATTTTATAATACTGTAATTTTAAATTTATGAAAATTGTGAATTACAATTACTAATCATATGTGTATAATAATTTTATTTCATATTGTGGAATCAAATTTTATCACAGGTTTCGTCTTGATATATATCGTTGTTTGGCCAGTCCAGCTCTAATAATGTTAACAGAGGAGGATCCCATTCTGAGAGCATTTGAACTTAGTGCTGATTTAAAAGAACTAAGCCTTGTGGAGGTGGAATTCAGGTAGGAATGAATGGAAATTATGAATTATATCTTTTTTTAAAAACAAAACAGCCTTTTCAGCTTTAGTTTTTTCACAGGCCAAATTATAATTTATACTTATTTACATTTGATCCAAGATGACCAGACCTTGTTGCCACCTACTTGGGATTTCCTTCTCCCTCAGTGGAATAGATCCTGGTTCTTCTTAGATCACTCCTTCCCTTAAATCCCTGCTGGGACAGCGTGAAGATTAGTGGGGCGGGGGTGGGGGGGGTGAGGGGGGGAGGTGGCCTTGAGCAAGAGCAGACTTATTATAACTGCTCTCTGTACAATCCCCCCGCCCCCATTCCCACATTCCATAGTCATCCTTGGAGCGTGATCCTTCATCACTTTCAGAAGTGTATGGAATACTTTATGTATGTGAGGGACCTTTCACACACACAGACTCATTCCCTTTTCGCTGTCTGGTAAGAGTTTCTATTAGGAGAAACCTAACATGTAGAAATAAATAAAATGCTACTGATCAAGAGGGATGAAGACCGCATCAGAGTTTTCTTCTGAAATTAACAGTTAAGTGTAATTCTGGCACTTTGTATACCCAAAGAATCACTGTTATCGTTTTCCCTTAGAGAAGTAAGTTGGAGGGAAAAAAAGACTTTAGAAAAAGCAGGTATTAAACTACTGATTTAAACATTAAAAATCCTTAGAAAACTACATTTGGTAAACTTGAGCAAAAGCTTTGAGACTTTCCCTTGTAAAAGTACCCCGGGGCCCTCCAAAGGAGGAGGAAGTGATCAAGATGGAAAGAAAACTGACTCTGGGTGGTGAACACACAATGTGATATATAGATGATGTATTATAGAATTGTACACTTGAAACCTCTGTAACTTTGCTAACAATTGTCACCCCAATAAACTTTAATTTAAAAAAATAGATTTCCTGCCAGTCCCAGCTGTGCGGTCTCAGGGTGGGGGGACACCTGCCCCTACCTCTTTCATGTCCAGCTGATGTGGGAGCCCCATGTCTTATGTTGCACTCCTCCAGTGCCTTGCTAAGACTGGGAAAATTCAAATTTCTCATTGGGAGGACAGAAAGAAGCCCGTGATTTTCTTTTGCCTTTATAGCAGTACATAGTGTGTTCTTGATAGCTGTGAGTTCTAGAAACTTTTTAAAACTACTTGCTTATAAGTTTTCCAGTTTGTAACCACTGTATTTTAATTTGGACAAATTAAAATTTATTTAAACTTGAAATGACAGAGTCTTGGATGAACATGGTGAAAATGTAACTTGATGCTACTTTTAACTTTATTAGCACACGAGGCTGTTAATAAATTATTCCTTTAAATATGAAGAATTTTCTATTATAATCTTATAGTTGGAGTTCTGAGTTACCATATAAAATAAAGTTTCTAGAACTCAGAGCTATCAAGAATACCATGTAAAATAGAATTCATTCAAAGCCTTCCAAAAAGGATTTGAAGCAACTGCTATGGTTATATCGTAATCATAGAATAATAAAGTTAGATTTGGAAGTTACCACAGAATCCATTTCTAGGATCCCTTGGTTTTAGGCAAGGATGTGATCGCGTAGGTTAGATGTCTTACACCAGCATCTAACTAGGAACAGAGTGGACACTGAAAGTAAGAGCAGTTGTAAGGAACACAGGACTCCTTGTGTCTAGTCGGCTACATTTCCATCGAAACTGTACAGCTATTTATTAGTCTTCCAGTAATCTATTAGCGATTAAGCAAATATAAAATGTATTAATTTTACCTTTGACTCTAGTGGTTTTACAGTGTTTATCTTCTGAAAATGAGATATCTTTGAAATAATACACACTTTTGAAGAATGTTCCCATCTGCAGTTAGTTTCTAGACTAAAAAGCAGGTAACGCTTCATTTGTTAAAGAAATACAGCTATTTATTCTTAGGTATTTTGGTTACGTAGGAAACCAAAGAATGGAAGAGAAAAATGTTAAGAGTCTATGAAAGAGCTATTAATTCTTTGAGTTATATTTTTATGCAGCCAGTTCATGGAAAACCCCATTGTATAGAAAAATTAATTAATGGGAAATCTTCCTATTTTCCCTTTAAAAAAATTGAATAAAAATATTATTTTCTGAAGTCCAATTGACTGATAATTATTTATTTCTAACTTTATTGTTATTACACTCAATCATATATTTTACGTAATTGATATTTTTAAAAAGAATTATCCACTAAAACTTTTTTGTTTCTCACAAATTGATTTAGGCCTGCCCTTAAAAAGTTTAAAGTTTTTAAACGTTAAATCTTAAGTTTCAAAGAACAGTGATTCTGAAAGAGAATTCTTTACTAGGCATGTTACAGTATCTTTTTTCTAACGTGTATTTTGTTCAAATGAACACTTTAAAAGTGAATCAAAATACTATTTTAAGATCAGAAGTAGCATAAACATATTGAAGACTATTATTAAAAACACTTTTAGCTAAAAACTATGTAATAATATTTATTGGATAGCGTTAAGATATTATCATCAATTGCTTAGATAAGTAATATAAAAGGAAGTTTTCTACCAAACTTACAGAGAATAAGGGCAAAGGAGTTAAGTGAAGAACTGGTTGATAAATACTATCAGAATTTCTAGGAATATCAGTATATATAAGGAAATACTGTGCTCATCTAAGATTATCGGTGTGAACACAGAACATAATTGTGTTACAGTTTTCTCCAAAGCTGTGGAGAATTAATGCACCAATAGGTTCTTTTGCTGTCAGCACAGAATGACTTCAGATTTTGTGTACCACTATTGGAACTAAAATATTACTGAGTGGACATTTTCTAGTGCAAATAGCTTAAATAGAAAATGGAAGTGACATTTCTAGTAATCCACTGTTGCATTTTGCAGGAGTGATTATGAGGAACTAGCCCGGCAGTGTAAAATGTTTGCTAAAGATTTGCTTGCACAAGCCCGGAATTCACGTGAACTGGAAGTCATTCTAAACCACACATCTAGTGATGAGCCCCTGGACAAACGGGGATTACTAGAAGAAAGAATGAATTTGAGTCGTCTCAAGCTTGCTATCAAATATAACCAAAAGGAGGTATGAGGTTTTCTGTGGTATTTTTAAGTTATTTCCTCCACGGTAGTCTGATGGCTTTGGGGCAGCACATCTAGCTTGAGATTCTAGTTCTGCTTCAGGAAAACTGTGTCCCAGGGAAAGTTATTGAATTTGTCTGGACTTAATTTTAAGAATTAAATCAGGATATACATATTTAAAGAGTTTAGTATAATGAGTACTAGCATTAGTATAATGAGTACTAGCATTAAGTGTTCAGTGATGGTTGCTATTATTTTTAACAATTAATATTATAATAGGGATATTAATTTAATGTTTTTACAAAATAGTGGCTATGCAGATAAGATGTCGTAAGTGACTTCATAAAGAAGTTTCCATCTTGCGTTTTGTCTGTCATAGTTTGTTTTCTATATCTAGTAATAATAGCTCCATCTATAGTAACAGTGCCTTTTTGTTTAAAAATAGAGTATCCGATATTATGTTTCCTCGTTGTTATTTGTTCACTTGTTGTGTAACGCCAAGTCAGAAAGGCTCATGACGTGATAATGGAGTCGAATCTGGCTCTCACGGTGTCATCATATTGTAGCTAAATACAGTCTGTAGAGTGAGAAGCCTTGAGGGCTGAGCCGAGCCTGCATGAAACCTGGGCTTCCTCACAGCAAGGTGGCCTCAGTGGAGCAGGACGTCTCACATGCAACTTAGGGCTCCTATAGCAAGTGTCCTCAGAGTGGGAGCTGCACGGCCTTTTACGACCGACCTTTAGCAGTTACATAGCATCACTTCTTCCAGAACCTACTGGTTAAAGCAATCATAAGCTTATTGAATGGAAACATAGGGAACACTGATAGCCCACCTCTTAAAGAGTATCAAAAAAATTGTGTCTACGTTTTAAATCCACCACAGACTTAGAACTTTTCCAATTGCACATTCAGCATTACTGTTAATGGAATCATCCTTATGTAGAGGATGGCAAGGACAGCTAACAGTCATGAGATTGCTTGGATACTTGCTTGGATACTAAGTTTGGGATGCTATTACACTGGGGAATGGGTTGGAGGAAAGGCTATTTCTCTTTCCAGTATTTCATCTTGAAGGACAAATTAAGATTCCCTCAGAACACCTGAATCTGAGCAGAAGAATCAAGAATGAAGTAAGACTTAAGTGCCAAAAAAAAGTATAGCATATTAGGAAATTTCTTGATAAGCACAAGAAACAACAACAGAAACAACAATAATAGTTTTTTACTATAGTGTTCTGCAAATTACCTTCTACAAATTATATTGATCTCAGGATAAATCATTTGGAAACAGAAGAGTGATCAAATATTATTGCGATGCCTGAATGATGCTGTGATCACTTATGCTTTACTGCGGCAGTTTCACACCTGATCACATCATTATGTCCAGTCACCAGCATCCTTAAGTTAACTTCACAGCGTGAGCATTATACGCATTGGGAAAATACTGCTTCTTGGAATTTGTAAACCAGGAAGCTTTGTAAACTTTGGTAAATTAACTTCTGTACTTGAACTAGAATGTCCTTCTTATCTGGGAATATCTTTCCTTTTCTTCTCACACAGAATTCAGTTGTAAGCAGATTTAAGAGTATCTTTAGTGCATTTTAAATTCTCAGTGTTTTCATGCATCACAAATGTGTCTGATGTTTATACTTTGATTGCTTTTCTATGATTGCTTTGCTCTCTTGGCATCTTGGTTTCTTGTAACTGAGATCGTTAGTTTTGTAGACTAAAGTCTGTTTCTGTGGACTGTGTTTGATAACTTTGAAATTTCACAAATATTATTATGAGTCTTTATAAATTGAATGTTGAAAAATGGCAAAGTAGGCTCGTGATGATCACTGATACTCAGTAGTGACTGCTCTGAACCAGGTGCTGTTCTAGGAGCTTTACATTCAATCCTATAACAAGTTGATGAAGTAGATACTATTATTATCCCCATTTTACAGAAAGGAAATTTGAGACTTAGAGAAGTTTAAAAACTTGTTCAGGGTATTTAATTAGTGGCAGAGCCTGGATTTGAGTCTAGGTAATCTGGCTCCAGAGTCTATGCTCTTAATCTTTATTCTCTTTATTACATGTAAGAAAGAAAAAAAAGCTATGTGGACTGTGTAAAATTGATTTTAAACTATTATTGTGCTCACTTTGGCAGCACATGTGCTAACACTGGTACAATACAGAGAGGATTAGCCTGGCCTCTGCGCAAAGATGCTACGCAAGTTCGTGAAGCGTTCCCTATGTTTTAGAAAAATAAAAGAAACACTATTATTAAAACTTTGAATATCAGTTAAATAATGGTATTGTCAGATCCTATTCACAGGTTTTATTTTACATTTCTCTGTATGTGTGTGCTCCTTCTCAGTTTGTTTCCCAGTCTAACTGCCAGCAGTTCCTGAACACTGTTTGGTTTGGACAGATGTCAGGTTACCGACGGAAGCCCACCTGTAAGAAGATAATAACTGTTTTAACAGTTGGCATCTTTTGGCCAGTGTTGTCACTGTGCTATTTGATAGCTCCCAAGTCTCAGTTTGGCAGAATCATTCATACACCTTTTATGAAATTTATTATCCATGGAGCATCATATTTCACATTCCTGCTGTTACTAAACCTATACTCTCTTGTCTACAATGAGGATAAGAAAAACACAATGGGGCCAGCCCTTGAAAGAATAGACTATCTTCTCATACTGTGGATTATTGGTAAGTATCATGTTCGTTTGAAAGGTTTTGCCTTTATTTGGCCTATTCATTCTCTCTTGCTTGGTGGTGTCATAAACATCTGTGTTCACTTTGTAATTTTACACTGTTTACACAGCAGGAATTTGAACACTTCCATGATCATTGAAGACTAAACTAACATTTTTGTAAAGATAATGTTCCTGAACTCGATAAGGAAGCAGAGACCTTATTCAATATTCTACCTAATTATGTGGAAGTACAGTGGTTTTATTCTCAGTCTCTGAAATTGTTCATGATTGTTAGAAAAACAAATTTTTCTCATGGATGCTTTTTTGGTATAAGAGATTGAACCTATTCTCAGGTACTTTGAAATGTAATATATTTTTTACTCAGTTGCATTTTAAGAGTTAACTATTTTGCTTTCTTATATCATTAGTTTTTCTTTTAAGAACCAGTGAACTTTTGTAGCTACATATTCCCTGGTGACTCACTCTAAATCAGTTCTTTGTAATGATAGCTAGATCTGTTGAGAAATTACAGGTTTTTTAAAAATACATAAGACATCTTACTTTCTGAAAATTGCTTTTTATAAGTATTATGCTGTATAATAAAGATTTTAAATGACCTTCTGCTGCCCTTGCCCTTTTTTGGTGGCAGGGAAGGTGAGGAGTTCAGGTATAATCCATTGTTTTTCGATGGGCTTTTAATGACAGCTCCTTTGTTTCCCTCTGGATCTTCAACTTGTTTTTAGCCTCAGCATTTCCCACTTATCTTTCTATTTGCTGTGGGGTAACAGGGTATTGAAATTTAGTCTTCAGTGGTATAAGGCACTGATTGGTTAATATGTTCTTGATTGTTTCAATTAAATAATTTGAGATGAGTTAATATAAAATGTTCACCTTTAGTTCTTCAGCTATAAAAAGAATTTGTGTATTTTGAGATTTTTAGTTTTGCTTGGGAAGTAGTTAATTTCAAGTAATTTGATTTCAGTGTGTTTTACTTTTAGCTGTTTGCAATCCATGATGCATTAATGTTTAAAATTAGGTAGATAGAGTAAAAATGATACACATCTGAACTCTAGTTTAAAGAGAATTAAATAATTTCTTCTTGTTAACATTTCTTGTGTTTCTGCCATTTTATCTAAAATTTAATATTTTAGTTTAGGAAATAATTTGTACTTTATCATAGATAGTTGCAAATTGCATTGTTGTAGGTCTTCCCAATGTGAAACTTGTTTCTATTATTATTTGAATAGGTTAAAAAATATTAGGCTGAAAGGAATCTCTAAGAAGCACTTTCCCTCTATTTATTTAACCTTCTGAAAGATTGTTGTGTATACCTTAGTCACAAAGAAAGGAAATTTTATATTGTTTATTTGTAACCTATTGTTTAAATCCTAGTGAGAAAGAAATAATATTTTCTTTGTTTTGTAAATAAAATTCAATTTACCCACGTCTGTATAGGAATCAAATTAAAGTTATATTTCTTACAGTGAGGAAGAACTCATTGAGCTCAGAGTCATAACCACTCTTTGGACAGCATAAATATGCTGCTGTCATTGAATTTCATAAAAATAGTAAAACTACGGCTATTCCTTTTCATTATGACGGCCATGTTTTCAATAACATTGAACACACACACACACACACACACACACACACACACACACACGATATGATTGATTTTCTAACCATAGTCTGCCTCAGTAGAAGGGTGCCGTGTGAGTTAAGTCAGTAAAATACCTGGAATAATTTTACTTTTCTCAGCACAGCTTTACATCATTTAGATCTAAATAATCCTTGCCAAGGATGTCTCTTCAGCCTGTTATGTGATTGGATCACTCTGGCTTCCTTCAACGTATAGATCTGAATGTGCTCTCAGTGTACATTTAGGAACCATTTGCCTGCTTGTTTAAAGGCACTCCTTCAACTTATTATTTCATGCAGTGAGCACAGTGACTTTTGACTCATGATGACTGACTTCTGTACGTTTGTTTCCTGTTCGTTTCCTTAGTCCTCCAGAAAAAAGTAGGGCTACATTATAAAAAGCAAGGTAGGAAAACTGAAACAATATGTTGATGAATTGTACAGAATATTAATGGTATCCTTTGACTTAATATTTTACTATTAGAATGTAACAACAACTATAAAAACATATTTTTAAAAATGTTGTATACCTACTTTGTTCACATACAAGCAGAAACAGATAAGGCCCAACACTCACGGAGCTTATGGTCTAATTAAGGCAAAAAAAAAGGAAAAACACAATAACTTGAGAATTACACATATAAAGTTTAAAATCTTGAATGTGTTAAGTGCTAGTAAGTAAAGGCCGTGGAGTTAGGAGAGGAAGCATGTTTATAAGGTCATTTTACATAGTCAAGGAGACTGGTAAGGCTATCTTGAGGAAGTGATAAAAGAGCTAAGATCTGATTAATAAAAAGGAATCAACTAGCAGAGTTGGAAGAGGAAAGGATTCCAAGCTGATAGAAAAGAGATCCCATGGCAAGAGGAAGCATGGTACCCGGGGGGCACTGAGTGAAGGCTGGAGCGAGGAGAGCAAGATGAAGCTTGTAGAAACAGGCGCTGCGTTAAGTGATTTTGGCTTTGTACTAAGAACAGTGGTAAACCATTGAAGTTTTTGGGTGAGTGACATGATCGGATTTGCCTTTTGAAAGCTCATTCTGGCTAGTGTGGAGAATGGGTTAGAAGGAGAGGGCTTTGGCAAGAGTAAATGGAGGGAGGCCGTAGGAGGCTGTTGCAGTAATCCAGTGAAAGTTGATGGTGACTCAGACTTAGGGTGGTTGTGACAGAAAAAGAGAAGGGAACAGATTCGAGAGATACTTACAAAGTAAAGCCCATAGGACATGGAAATACATGTTATGTAGGAGGTGAAGGAGAGGGAGATTATTAAACATAGGTAGATTGGAAGAGTAGTAGGTTTGGGGATTTGTGAGAGGATAGATCCTGAGTTGTTATGGATCTGCTGAAATTGAAAAGGCTTCGAGGTACCCGAAAGAGATGTCAGTCAGGCAATTGGATATCATAATTGGGGCTCAAGAGAAAGTCTAAGCTTGTGTTGGCAATGTATGAATAAACTGTGGGCATTGATGAGACACTTGAGAAAGTATAAAATGAGAAGAGGAGAGGACCTAGGAGCAAGCCTTGAGGAATCCCAAAATGATGGGATTCCGGCTCACTAATGATAGTTACTAATTCTAAAAAACAAAAACAAAAAGGACCCTAAGGTATAGTACATGTTTATGTAATGATTGCATTGCTTATAATAGTTTCAAATTCTTTGTTCTTCCAGTGCAATTCAGAAATATGAAATACGCCAACTGTATTAGCTTTATTTTTGGTGTGGGATGTTGCACAGAAGCTGCAACATACTTTTCGTATGTCTGCCTTTTTTGATCAGAAATCTTCTCCAACTAATGTTGTAATTTTTCCCGAGTCCCTTTAGATGTAATTTTCATTTTACAGAAATAAAACACATTTCTGTAAGCATCTTTTTTGGTTCAGTGTCACAGTGTTTACGTTAATAAAATGTAGGCAATTTTGTTTAACATTTTGGATAGTTTTTAATCTGTTTATCTTATTTTTATTATTTTTTATCCCCCTCTTTATCTGTTCATTTTAAATAGAAACTCATCCAAGTGGAATTTTTTGAAGTTTTCCCTATCAGATCTGCAAATATTTTTAAATGTTTTTCTACGTAAAATGTGGATGCTGTGTAATTAAGAAGTTATCAACAGTTTTTCAAGAATGCTCCATGTGTTTCCCAGGGGAATTATTCTGCGTCTGTTAAAGCAGAGAATGATTCTGACTGACTTAACCTGATCTTCATCCATGTTATGTTGCAATACTCTATTCTTTTGTTACTTTTATTCTTTTAAAAATATCTTAAGGAATGTATCATAAAACTATCCTGGATTATATTACTGTTCTCTGGTACTCCTAGGAATATATAACTATGGAGGAAACCTTGGCCAAAAAAGGGGGAGGGTTTTTTTTTGTTTGTTTGTTTGTTTGTTTTTTATTTGTGTATATTTATTCACTTAGCAAATTCTTTGAGCACCCATTATGTATCAGGCACTATTAATGACATTTAGGACATTGGTTAATAAAACAAAGAATCTTACCTTTGAAGAGCTTCCCCAAAGTGGTGGGAAGATAGTTAATAATAGACATAATAAGTAAACTATATCCAATGTTTGAAAGTGACAAGTACTAAGAGAAAAGAAAGAAAGAAGCAGAATTGGGGGATTGGGAGTGGGGGCATGGGGTTTGCTGTTTTAAAGGTGGTAAGAGTAGGCCGTAGGTAACAATGTGCAGGGAGGGAGTTAGCCAAATGGTACCTGGGAGGAGCTTCCAGCCAGAGGAGGAGCCAGTGTAAAGGCCTGAAGGCAGGAGTCTGGAGTGTTCCGAGAACAGCTGGGAATCCAGGCGGGCCAGTGTGACTGGAGCAGCTGAAGGAAAGGCTGATGAGAGACTAGGTCAGAGAGGAGAGCTAATGGAGGACCTTGCAGGCCATTGTAAGGCATGTGGTTTTGACTGGGTGACAGGCGGGGGTAGATGTGACAGTGCAGAGCCCGCCTCCCACAATCAGTAGCAGTGATACGGGTTCTCACTGATACCCACCCTCACAGGAAGCACCACGTACAAACCTGGCACCACAAGGATACAAACAGGAAGTACAGCCTGACAGCTTCAAATGTATCTTTATTGGCACTTCTTACAGAAGTTTGGGGCTACTTCCCAGCCCCCTTGTGGGCATATTCAGTTGTATGGGATGAGGCCGGAGGGGTGGGTGAGGGCTTCCCAGCTAGAGAAACCTCAGATGTAGCAGGAACTATGTGTTACAAAGTCCAAGAGTAATAGCTGCCACCACAGGCACACTCGGAAAGGGCATCACACAGAGAAGCTGAGGCCTGCATTTCCCAACCTGTTTCTACCTCGTCCTGCTGTGCATACCTCAGGGGCCGCCCAATCCAGATGCAGTTTCCCAATCAGTGCTTGCTTTCATACTGTTCAACACTGCTGTCCTTCCATGATTTTCTTAACAGTGTGTGTTTCCAAGGAAACCACTGTAATAGATAACATGAGGTTATGTTCCCATGGAGAAAGGGTTCTTACCTGCAGTTAATCCTTTCCCCTCTGAGAGTTACTGCAGGGTTTTGAGGAGAGAAATAACACTTGCATTTTAAAGGGATTACTCTGCTTGCTGTGTGGAGAATGGATTTTAGGGAGATCAGAGTAGAAGAATGGAGACCAGGTAGGATATTCAATAATCCAGGCAAGAAAGGATGGTGGCTTGAATCTGAAGTGGTAGTGAGAAAGGTTAGCTCCTAAATATATTTTGAAAGTAGAACCAACAGGTTTTGCTATTGCTTTGAATGTGTGGTTTCAAAGAAATGTGAATCGAGGATGATTCAAGGACGTTTGGATTGAGCAACTGGAAGGATGGCGTTGCCATTAAACGAGATGGGGAAGTCTTCCAGTGCAGCAAATTGCAGGGCAGGGATTAGGAGTCCAGCTTGGACATGTGAGGACATCCAGGTGGAGACGTGGAGTGGCCAAGTACCTACATAAGTGGAATTTAAGAGAGAGGTTTAGAGGCAGTAATTTGAAAGACTGCCACATTGATGATACTTAAAGCCATTAGACTAGACTGGATGAGGGCACCATAGGAGTGAGTGTAGATAGAGAAAGGGATCAGGAACTAAGCCTTTGGGTGTGTGTGTGTGTGTGTGTGTGTGTGTGTAGCATCAATTTATTTGTTTTCTTAGGCTCATTTGACCTCACTTATTAAAATTCCTCTCTGGGAAGTATACTGTCATATGAAACTTAAGGTTATTTTCTTTCAAATTTTGAGAATTTTTTTTACCAAGAAGTTGTTTCTTTCTTCTGAATGAGCCTATGGCTGATGCAAGGGTTTTATTTAATGCTTTGAGTCTTAAAGTATTTTTCAGTTTATTATTGAATGAAGAGAGCTCTATCTGATTTTTTTTCTTCCTTTTTTTTTAGGGATGATTTGGTCAGACATTAAAAGACTCTGGTATGAAGGGTTGGAAAACTTTCTAGAAGAATCTCGTAATCAGCTCAGTTTTGTCATGAATTCACTTTATTTGGCAACCTTTGCCCTCAAAGTGGTTGCTCACAACAAGGTGACTATTAACTATGTCAATTGGAGGCACAAATGGAGTTTATTCAGGAAACAACTGGGGTTTGGGCACCGAACTCAGAGTTGTTTTGGCTCAAATCTGTACCTGGTGTGTTTTCCGTTTCCACTGGTCCCTGTATGAGGGAACCATGCATTGTTTCCTCCCTTCCCTGCTGGTAGTGTGAAGGGTGTTAGCTGTCGTTCAGTGTCGGTTACCTACCATGTGCCAGGCCCGCTGGACACTTGCTATACTTTGTCTCATTTTATCCTCAAAGGGACTAAGAGACAGATGTCCTTCCTTATCCTCATTTTGCAAATCAGGAAAACGAAGCTCAGAAATATTAAGTAACTTGTCCAAGACCACACAGTCAGAATCCAAGACTGGATTGAAATTTTCTTTCTAGGCATTTTCTTTCTCCCAAATGCCGAATCCTTAGATCTGAGCTAGTCTTGTGTATCTCATTAACCTGTGTACACTTCCAATGGAAACACCAAGTTACTTACTTGCATTGATTCGCATGATACTTACATCTGCCACAAAAACAAGTTTATCTGAATGGAATTCATTATTGGTGTTTTACACATTCCAAATCATGATTATGATGTTACATAGCTTAAAAAGTGATGTAAATGTAATTATTTTTCTGATGCCTGTATTTTTGAATTTAGAATTGGGCACAAATCTAGCCTTATAGACATAATTTTGCGTTTATAAAGATTTAAACTCCCCCAAGCCTAGAAAATGTAATAGATTTTATGTTAACTATCTTTGTTGAAAACTTGAGTTTAGATTTCTTCTGAGGTGTCACATTCAAGGATATAAAAGATAGAATATTTTCTGTTTTTTGACAAATTCATAGACTATAGAGAAAGCAAACTGGTTATCTTACATCATTTTACTTTATTTAAGAAATCTATTCCTTTAAGTAATCGGTAGTATGGAACATGGTTGTTTGGTATGTTCAATGACCAGAGTTGCAAAATTACTAAGAAAATTAAAAAATTAAAACGAAACATTTTTTCCCCTGAAAGTTTGGGCTAAAAACGTGGGTGTGCATTATACACAGGAGCACATTATTCACGGCAAAATATAGTAATTGACACGCAAAGGTACTTAAAGTTTGTCTAATGGGATTTTAAAAAGACTAGTAAACATTTCATTCATAAAAAATTTAATGACAATTTTTTTATAACCTAAGAGTTTGTGCCAAAACCTCATATAGAGTTACTGATATTGCCTCACCTATGTAGGAATCTTTTATTTAGTTAAAAAAATGTTATTTGTATATAAAGAAGAGAACTTTATGAAACATAAATGGAGATCCCTTAGGAGACATAATTAAAGTAATTTTTTCAACAATCAGAATATTTGTTTTTATTTTCCTAAATCGAGAGCTATTTACCTTTGACTTTTTCTTCCTAACCTTAGTTTCATGACTTTGCTGATCGGAAGGACTGGGATGCATTCCATCCTACGCTGGTGGCAGAAGGGCTTTTTGCATTTGCAAATGTTCTGAGTTATCTTCGTCTTTTTTTTATGTATACAACAAGTTCTATCTTGGGTCCATTACAGGTAAATAATTAAAATTTCTTAAAGAACGTTTATTAGATATCATTGTTATTATGTCTTTCTGCTTGTGCACTGGAACATTGTTCTCTCATTATGTTAAAGTTAAACTTTGCTTTGGAAAATACTTAACAATTGAAAGGACTTAGTGTGTTCATGCTTTGCATCTGGCTGAATGGTAGTCCTTTGCTTTGAGGTGTTCACACTTCACTAAGCTGTGGTCCATTGTCCCTCTCCCCCAATCCACAGACATAGATGTGTTTTAAGTATAGTTACACTTCAGATGTAAAAATCTGCCTTTTACCAAAACGAATCTCACATTTAAAGTTTTAAATGATAAATATAAGGGGGGGATAAAGGGGAGTGTTGTGCAAACAGAACTCATACTTCTTGATTTTGAAAATATGTAAGCTATATTGTAAAAAATACTCTTTCATGTTACTTAATAAATATTAAATGTAATGAGTTGGAAAATAGCATATTTAAAGCTAAAAAATTTCAGTTTATATAGTTTAGCTTTATGCTTTATAGTACTTTATAGTTAAAGAAATTGAGCTTTTGAGATGGTATGTTATTTGTTCAAAGTATGATTATCATGCATGAGAGTCCACAACAAAATTTTAGGTCTCTTTACACTAAAGAAAGGACTCATAATTGGTTGAATTTACCCCACAGATTAAGGAGTTGGTTGTTTTTAGAAGGTGAGATTAACTCTGCTAGGTGACTGGCTCTACATGTACTCTAAGTTATCTTAGAAGTCTGAAAATCTGAGCAATATTTATTTTTCCTTGATAAGTAAAATTTTACTAACAATTTAGATTCTCTTATATTTTTAAAGGGGATGTTTTAAATAAAAGGCATAATTAACTTCTCCAGAGATGTGTAAATAAAATATGTAGGAAAAACCTGATTTGATTTGGCTTCTGCTGTCGTCCTGCGACAGTGTTTCCTGAAGTGTGACCCCTTTAACCGAGTGCTATGAGATGCTCTGACTGAAATAAGTTTAAGACACACTCACATTAAAGCCTGTGAGGAAGAAATAAAGAAACTTTTTTGACCTTGTTCAAACTATCATTATGTAAATTTAGTGTCATACCCATTTTTCATGACATACGCTCACGTCTCTGTTTTTCTCCAAAACATAGTACCTAGTGTTTCCCCAAAAGTAAGACCTAGCCGGGCAATCAGCTCTAATGCGTCTCTTGGAGCAAAAATTAATATAAGACTCAGTCTTATTTTACTAGAAGACCGGGTGTAATATAATATACTATAACATACTATAATATACTATAATATATAATACAACACAACACAATATAATATAATATAAAATACCAGGTCTTATGTTAATTTTTGCTCTAAAAGACGCATTAGAGCTGATTGTCCTGCTAGGTCTTACTTTTGGGGAAACACAGTATGTGAAACATTGGTTTAGACTATCTCTTCTTTTGATTTAATTTTGCCACTAATATCTTCTGTGAACGTTTTAATCAAGAATCAGTATTTTTACATGCATGTTGATTGTTTTTCAGCTAAAAACTGATGATATCACTAAGTTTCTAGACTGGAAATTTCTTTATAAATTTTTACAAAGAATTAAAAAGGATAAAGAATATTATTATTCATTAGTGAATTATCTATTTCTTTTTCTTAAAACTGTTGCGTCAGGCCTTCCTGACTTAGTCGCTTCCCAAAAGAACTATAGATGTGTATACAGATATTGCATTTGTCATGTCAGCTGTTGTGTGTGTATTTCTCCTCCAGCAGGATAATTTGTACTGTTCTAATAGCCATAGAACTAACAATTTGTCAGATCAACAAATATTTATTGTGTTCCTATTTTTTAAAAATGTCTGCAGCTTAATCATAATACATGTTTAAATATCATGATCTAGTGAAGCAAATGATTTTTAAAAAATTATCTTTCAGGTATAATTTGCATACAGTGAAATGCACCCATCTTAACTATATAGTCTGATGAGTTTTGCAAATGTATAAACTTGTTTAACAGCCATAATAATTAAGGTATAGAACATCTGCACCCCCAAAAGAGTTTTTTTGGTACCTTTTTGCATTTAATATTCATCCCAACCTCATCCCAGGCAACCATTGATTATCTCCGTGTGATTGTCTAGTATAGGTTTATCTCAGAATTGAAGGATTTGGAAGTACAAGTGGAATTAATATGGTGTTACAAAGCAGTCTTCTCATGAAAGGTTGTCGCCATCTTTAGAGTGTGACTGGCTCTCGTGGTTGCAAACGCTTTGCTGCAAGTCATTATATCAAGTCTGCATCCAGCAGGAAGAAGGAGAAAGGCAGAGGGCAAAAAGCAGAAAGCATGGTCCAGTTGTCTTTCTTTTTTATCAAGAGAACAATCGTTTTCCAAATACTTCCACTTGTATCTCAGTGGCCAGAATTTGGTCACATGGCTATTTGTAGCTACAAGAAAATCTGAGGAGATAAGCACTTTTAATTGAGCATATTGTCCCTCAGAAAAATCAACGTCTGGTTAGTCAAGAAGAGGGCAGAAAATAGGCATTGAATAGGAATCTGTAGAGTCATATTTTCAGGCTTTTACTTAAAGAAGTTTTCAAATAAAGACATTTGTTTTCTAGTGTAGTATTAACATGATAGATTTGTATTACATAGCAGGACCTAAGTATTATAGAATAGTTTTATGTATAAAATTTATAATACTTTTTTACATTTTGTTCATCATAAGTAAGGCACTAAATAAAAATAGACAAATACAGTTAAAAATATAAAACTAAAAGACATGTGAAAAGAAAATTGACAATAAGTTAACTACTTTAGCAAAAGTGCACCTTTTCCCTTTTATGTACATAGCCTGTTATTTCAGATAATGTTTTATATAATTACTACAGTTGTTTGTCAAATTTATCCCTGTTTACTAACATTTTTTCCTTCCAAATCTTTGCAGATTTAGAAGTTGACAGACTTTTATTTTAACTGGTTATATAACCTGTTGTAGGGGTCCAGATCTCTGCCTTGTGTAGAATGACCATGTTTTGTCATCCAAATGGAGACACTTGGGGGAATGAAAAGGATGCTATTAACTACTAAGTTGGGACAATTAGTATAAACTGGTACTGCCCTAGGCACATCATGGTGGAATATATAAAATGATCCTGTATTCAGCAGGATCCTTTATCCTAGCACTTGTCATTTTTATGATTGTATGAATGTATTACATTTGTGACTTACGTTGTAGGTAGACTTTGAAAGGTGGCCTTCTACAATATGGCCCTACTTGCTTTCTAGGCATCTCTCACTATACTCATCTCTTTGTCTCTTCCTGAAATAGTTCTCCATCTGGTTCAAGACCAATCACTAATCTCACATACGTCATATGCTTTTGCATTTATTGAGTGCCTGGTAGGTGCTGGATGCTGAGAATACTAAAATGGATAAGCTGCAGTATCTTTTTAAGGAGCTCATAGTTCACTGAGGGTGATGAGCAAGCCAGTGACATTGAGAGTGGTAAATGCTGCTATAGGGAGCTCAGAGGAAGAACACTCTCTTTAGCCTAAGGCATCAGAGAAGGCTTCCCAGGGAAGTGGGTATAAGACGTTCCAGGGAAAGGGAACATGTGCCAGTTTTAGTGCCCCCTCCACTTGAAAATCTATTCCTACACTTCTACTCCCATGGGAATGAATAACTTCATTCAATGAACTTAATACTTTGAACCTCTATGACTACTTCCTAAAGCTTATTTTAATTGTAAGACTATTTAAATTGAGTTTGCCTTAAATTGTAAGTTATGTTGTTTCTACTAAATTAAAAATTCCTTGATGATGGGGATTTTTCTCATCATCTGTGCTTTACTCACTGTCTTGCCATAGTAGTTACTTAGTGAATTTTTGTTGAACTGAGAAACTGGTGCTGAGTTCTGGTCAGGATGGTGGAGTAGGTGAATGCTGTGCTGGCCTTGTCCCATGACTACATCAAAATTACGATTAAACTACGGAACAGCCATCATGGAGAATCGCCTGAAGTCCAGCTGAATAGAAGTCCTATAACTAAGGACATATAGGAGAAACCACCTCTATTCTGGTAGGAAGGGTGGAGATGTGGAATGAGCTGTGGCAGTTAAAATCAGTAGAGATATCTTGGCTGTGAAGGTCCCCCCTGAGGAGCGAGGGGTCCCAGTTCAGGGTCCCAATCCTCCCAACCCTATGCTGGGGGGAGACGTCCCCATAACTTCTAGCTGTGAAAACCAGTGGAGATTGTGGATGAGTGAGACAGAGAACTGCTGGAGTCCCAGGCAATCCTCTTACAGGGCCTGCATACTGACTTATTCTCTGACAGACTCACTCGCTCTGGGCTCCAGCACTGGGTCAGCAGCTCAAAAGGCACTAGGAACATACAGGGAAGAACTGAATCTTCTGACTTCAGAGCAAGGACTGGAGGGGCAGCTTTCTCCTAGACAGAAGTGCTGACAGAAGCCATTGTCCCTTTGTTGACACCCCCCACCACCACCACCACCTAGCCTGCACAGGCAGGCACTATATCTGAGTCTCCATCAACCTAGCTAACATAACACTGTTCACCCCACCTTGGTGATTCTTTTGAGACCCTGCCCCACCCAACTTGTGGGCCCAGCCAAGCTACTTCCTGTGGCTTTTCCATACAAACATCCTGCTTTGGCTCATGCTGTGGACTTCCCTAAAACCTCTCAAAGGTTCACAAACCCTGAACAAGCAGCATCTGGCCTCAGTGTGCCCCATACATCTTGCTAAGCAGCCCCCAAGCCTGGCACTAACAGCACCTCCAAACTCAGCACAAGTGGCAACCATCTGCAGATTATTTTGTAGCTCCCAATTGGCACTGGGCAGGGCACAGGCAGTGGCTGACCTCAGTCTGCACCAGCACCCCTCCCAAGAGACCAACACACCCACTGGCCAGCTTCAGACCAGAGCACCACCCAACCACTTCCACAAAAGGTACACCCAAAGGGCAGACTTGGCAGGCACCAAAGCCCCACTAAAGTGAATCCTGTTCTGTAGAGTCAGCTCCTGCACAATAGTTCCCCCACTGTAGTGACAGCCAATCCTGAAACCAATCATCCAGAGAGTCAGTCCCTCTCACTGATGTGCCAACAACAATTAAGGCTCAACTATTACAGTAGGGCACACACAACGGACACACCTGGAGCACCTGGCTCAAGTGGGCCCCATAGGACATCTACTATATAAGGCCACTGTACTAAGACTGGGAGACATAGCAGCTCTACCTAATACATAGAAACAAACACACGGAGGCAGCCAAAATGGGGAGACAAAGAAACACGTCCCAAACCAAAGAACAGAACAAAGCTCCAGAAGAAGAACTAAACAAAATGGAGACAAGCAGATGCAGAGTTCAAAACACAGGTTGTATAGATACTCAGTGATGTCAGTGAGACTTCAACAAAAAGATGGGAAACATAAAAATGGAACTAGAAAACATAAAAAGAACCAGTCAGAAATGAATACAATAATTAAAATGAAGAATACATTTGAGGGAACAAACAGTAGATTACATGAAGCCGAGGATCGAATCAACAATTTGGAAGATAAGGTAGTAGGAAACACCCAATCAGAACAGCAAAGAGAGAAAAGAATCTTAAAAAATGAGGATAGTTTAAAGGACCTCTAAGATAACATCAAGCGTACCAACATTCACATCATAGGGGTACCAGAAGGAGAAAAGAGAGAGAGCAAGAATTGAAAATCTATACAAAGAAATAATGACAGAAAATGTTCCTAACCTGGTGAAGGAAATAGACATGCAAGCCCAGGAAGTGCAGAGAGTCCCAAAAAAGATGAACCCAAACAGGCCCACACCAAGACACATCATAATTAAAATGCCAAAGTTTAAAGACAAAAGGAATCTTAAAGCATCAAGAGAAAAGCAGTTAATTACCTACAAGGGAGCTCCCATAAGACTTGTCAGCTGATTTCTCAACAAAAACTTTGCAGGCAAGAAGGGATTGGCAGAAAATAATTCAAAGTGATGATAACCAAGATTACCCAGCAAAGCTATTATTTAGAATCAAAGGACAGATAAAGAGCTTCCCAGATATGAAAAAGTTAAAGTTTATCACCACCAAACCAGTATACAAGGAATCTTAGAGGGACTTCTTTAAGAAGTAGAAGAAGAACAGATCAAAACTATGAGTAGTAAAATAGCAATAACTACATATCAATCAAGTTATTTTATTTTATTTTATTTTATTTTAAGATTTTTATTGGGGAACAGTGTGTACTTCCAGGCCTTTTTCCAAGTCAAGTTGTTGACCTTTCAGTCTTAGTTGTGGAGGGTGCAGCTCAGCTCCAGGTCCAGTTGCCATTGCTAGTTGCAGGGGGCACAGCCCACCATCCCTTGCGGGAGTCAAACCAGCAACCTTGTGGTTGAGAGGATGCGCTCCAACCAACTGAGCCATCTGGGAGCTCAGTGGCTGCTCAGCTCAAGGTGCCGTGTTCAGTCATAGTTGCAGGGGGCAGAGCCCACCATCTCTTGCGGGACTCAAGGAATTGAACTGGCAACCTTGTGGTTGAGAGCCCACTGGCCCATGTGGGAATCGAACCGGCAGCCTTCAGAGTCAGGAGCACAGAGCTCTAACCACCTGAGCCACTGGGCCGGCCCAATCAATAGTTATTTTAAATGTAAGTGGATTAAATGCTCCAAAAGACGTAGGATGGCTGAATGCATAAGAAGACAAAACCCTCACATATGCTGCCTACAGGAGACTCACTTCAGATCGAAAACACACAGACTGAAAGTAAAGGGATGGAAAAAGGTATTTCATGAAAAGGGAAACAGAAAAAAAAGCTGGGATAACAATAATTATACCAGGAAAAATAGACTTTATAACAAGAAGCAAGGAAGGACCCAGTAATTCCACTTTTGTGTAATTATCCAAAGAATCCCAAAACACTAATTCAAAAAGACATGTGCATCCATGTGTTCACTGCAATATTATGTACTATAGCCAAGATATGGAAGCAACCTAAGTGTCCATCAACAGATGAATGGGTAAAGAAGTGTACATATTTACAATGGACTATTACAATCTTGCCATCTGCAACAACATAGATGGATCTAGAGGGTACTATGCTGAGTGGAGTAAGTCAGACAGAGAAAGACAAATACCATGTGATTTCATTTCTATGTGGAATTAAATATATATATACATATAAAGGAACAAACAAAACAGAAACAAACTCAGATACAGAGAACATGATGGTTGCCAGATGGGAGGAGTTTGGGGAGACTGAAAAAGGGAAGGCATTAAGAAGTACGAATTGGTAGTTATAGCCCATAATAAATATTGTAATAACTATATGTGGTGTCTGATAGGTGCTAGATTTATCGGGGTGATAACTTTGTAAGTTGTATAAATGTCTAATCACTATGTTATACACATAAAACTAGTAAAATATTATGTGAACTGTAATTGAAAAATTTTTTAAATATTAAATAACAAAAATGATGCAAAAAATTTAAAACAAACACAAAAAAGTTAAACTGGCGCTGAATGGTGTGAGAAGAACATAGCTGATGGAGAAATAGAGCTTTTGCTGTAGTTGCCTCATTCAAAATAATAACAGCAACTAACATTGGACATTTTGTGGGGACCAGGCACTGTGCTGAATGTTTTCCATTTATTTAACCCTCAGCACAACCCTTGTTATTTTTAATTCCATTTTGCAAATGTGGACTCTAAGGAGTTAGAGAAGTCAAATAGTTCACAGAACTAGTAAGGGATAGTTAAGCGTGGAACTGGAGTCTGTCTGACGCTGGAGGCCAACCTGCTCTGAGATGTTTGTACTCCTGATTTTATGAAGGAAGCTAGTATACCTCAGCACACGTAAGAGTCGTGGTTGGGCATAGATCAGTTATGAATTTAAACAGGTAAAGGCATGGGGATGAAATCTATGAATAATGATGGCAGTAATAACTGAACATTTGAGTCCTTACTGGGATGCTGTTCTGAGATCTTTGTTTACATTTATTACCTCATGCAATCCTCACAACCAATCTAAGAGGCAGACTCTTCCATTTTATAGAGGAGGAAACTGAGGTAGAGAGATTTTAAGTAACTTGAACAATGTCACACAACTGGTAAGTAGTAGAACTGGGATTCCAACTCAGGGGGTCTGGCTCCAGAGCAAATGGTCTTAACTGCTCAGCTAGCTGCCTCAGTTTTCTATGCTAGAGTAATAGGATTCCCTCGTTAATGTCTACTGTACAATACTGTGGGCAGTTTTTAATAATGTATAGATTTTAAAACTTTCCTGGTTTATTTAATGTGTTTCAAATGAATTAAACAACCTTGAAAACTGGTAGTTGGGTGATTAGACAGAAAGGAAAGATATCACCACACAGCTTGGGTTACAATCTTGCCCATGACTGACTGACTCCATCTCTGTGAGTCTAGGGTTCTGAGTCTG
Organism: Rhinolophus sinicus; assembly: GCF_057876585.1. Taxonomy (NCBI): domain Eukaryota; kingdom Metazoa; phylum Chordata; class Mammalia; order Chiroptera; family Rhinolophidae; genus Rhinolophus; species Rhinolophus sinicus. The sequence goes on along the minus strand of NC_142517.1, from coordinate 107,971,250 downwards.
TGTGAGGATTAAATTGGGCCATGTACATAAGATGCATAGCAGAGAGCCTGACACATGATGGGCTTTACATAAATGGTGAGATCCATTCCTCCGTTCCGTTTACATTTAGAGCTGACTATGGCAGACCTGAAAAATAATGCCAGAAAACTTGGAGAGGGAACCTAGTGTCTGACACACGACTGCTTACTTTATTCCTAGTGGATTACCTGCCTTTACTGGAGTTGTTAGATTTAATTTGGTGGCCTGTATAACATAAACGGCACATTGTCATTCGTGATGAGTAAAGAGTGATTTCAGGTGTTTTGCATTTGGGGATGGATATTTTCTTTTAAGCATAGAATGTTAGAGCTAGAGGACAATTTAGAGGTCATGTAGTCTAGGAGTTCCCAAACTGGTGAGGCTGCAGAATCACCTGGCAGCAAGGGAAACCTACATTCTCGAGTCCTGTCCTCGCAGATTCTGATTAAATAGATTGTGGTTAAGTCTGGCAAATCTTTAACAGCATGTAGGTAAGTGAGTTTGATGTAGCATTTGGCCATCCCTTTCATAGGTGAGAAACTAAGTGTTAGAAAAAAGACTTGGTGTAAAATGTTAACCATTGCATTTTTTGTGCATATCTATTCATGTATTAATTCAAGAAGCCCTGCTGTGTAGGGAGACTGTTATGTGAGACTAAATCCTTCTTAATTGTACCCAGCCCCAAATTTTTAATGAGAAACCTAAGATAAAAACCACAAAGTGGTTTTAGAAAAGCTGTTGCAGGAGTTAGAAAAACAAGAATTCAGTTGTACTTCTGGTTACATCTGTTACCCTAAGCAGTTCAGTAAATCTCCCTGAGCTTCAGTTTGTCACTTGGAAAAATAGAGATAATCATACTAGCCTTCCCTACCTTGCAGGGTAAATAACGTGATGCCTTGTGGAAAATAGTAGTTAGATAAAAAGGCATATCAAAAGTAGTTATGTGTGTATCATTTTAGTTAATATGCCAGGTTCTGGAGTTCACAAAGACTACTAGAAGAGACAAACAAATATTACTATAAAGTGAAAAATACTGTTTTAGAGATTATGTAGTGAGTACTTTGGAGCATGACTAAGAAGGTGGCCGGAGAGAGTTAGAAAAGCATTTGGTCTGGGCCTTGAAGGGATGAGAAGCTTACTTGGCAAAGAACAGAGGCAGAGTAGCGTGAACAGAAACATGGAGCCATAAAAGCATGGCATGCTTAGAGGAGACGGGATGTCCTTGCACTTGGACCATGGGTTGCAGTTGGGGAGAGGAGGCTGAAAGAGATAAACTGAGCTGGGCCCTGAAGGTCTCTGTGCCAAGAATTTGAATATTGTCACACACGCGAAGTTGGTTTTGAGCACGAATGACTTGGCTCAGTAGAATTTTTAGATAATTACTGGTTTTCTGGAGAAAGATTTGGAAGAGTGACCAGAAGTGGTTATTATTATTGCTTCCTTTTGTCAGTGTGGTTTTGCTGTTCTACACAGGCTCAGTGTGGAAGGCTTTTTTTCCACCTCTGTTAATTTGTTTCCTAAGGATATGTCTTCAGTAGCATTAACATGTTAAAAGATATGATTCTTGTAGGGCCTTGGTGTTTGTTTCTTTATGAAAGGGTGTGTTCATTTTCATTCACATAAGCAGTATAAAAGCACACTGTTTTCACCACATCAGTAGCATTTGGCGCTGCCTTTTTTTGGTTATACTGTCTTACTAGTTTGCTTTAATTTCCACTTTCTGATTACTAGGAAAGATTTTTTTTCTGTGTATTAGTATTAACTGCTGTGTAAATTTCAGTATTGACATTTGAATTTTCTCTTTTCATGTCTTCATATTTCTGCAGTAAAACTGCTAAGTTTTAAATAAGTAAATATTTAAGAAAGCATTATGTTTTTTTTACAAATAACTAAGACTTATAATCTTTCTCAGGCTGAAATAAATGTGTGTTTTTAATGTTTGCCTTTCATACGAATGGTTAGTATGCTCTTGGAGCTAATCTTCACCTCAGTGATACCAGTGTAACTATTTTTGGTTATTCCATCTTATACGAGAACTAATATCATGCTTTTAAAGAACAAGTCATGAAGTTTGTGGTTTTCTGACTAAATATTGCTCATCTTGATATTAAAATTGAGTTATGCTTACTCTTTAAAACTTAGTAATGTTAAATTAAGGCTTCTACTTTGGGACTACATTTTTAAAATTAAAACTAAAATATATATGGCCACTCTTGCAAAAGCCTATTTATCTATAAACTTACAGCATCTAAATTTTCTTCAAAGGCAATCTTTTCTGAAGTTATTTTGCTGCAGTTACTGTATTCTTACTGTCTTAACTTACTAAGTTTTCTACTAATATGTTACAGCTTTATTCTAAGCACTCACAGTCTGAGTAAATGATGTCTTTTCCAAGGTGAGCCATACACTTTAAGCTTTCTGATTCTAAAAGCTCCCTGTTTGTTTTGTCAGAATTTTGCCATGGGGCCAAGTGAGGTAAGCATGAGATTTTGAAAAGCACCACATGGCCTCGTCACACGTGCAGGGCAGGCATACTGGACCTCACTGCTGCCGAGCCGGGTTGCCAGCTTGTGGTGTGCCTAAGACATTTTAGGGTACCTGTCCCACTTAATCAGCTGCTCACTGGCGGGCTGCACGGGCCTGACCACTTGCCTGCTCCTGCCACTTTGTATCAGTGGTGCCCAGCATAGGTTATTTTGACAGGCTTGAGGCAACTGGGAATTTTATATTAAGCTGGATTTAATTAATTATATAAATTTGACCTGGTTAAATTTGAGGAAGCATTATGTTTAAACACTACTTTTTGTATCTTAAAAGTAATAAATGTATATAGTAAAGAAAATTCCAAATCAGAAAGTCTTCCTTCCAACCTCTAGCCCTACCTCTAGCCCAAGTTTCTTGTGTAAACTTCCAGAAGTTTCCTGTGCATATTAAATCATATCTATCTGAAAATAATGTATCTGATATGTCCTTTTAAAAAGTGGACAAGGGAGCTGTTATAATACAGTTCTACATCCTGCTTTTTGACTTAATATTTTATGGATATCTTTCTATGCCAGCATAGAAAGTACAGTACATACTTACAGATGTACTTCATTTTTTTAAACAACATTTAGGATGTTCTGATTTTTTGGCTGCCTGTAACAATACTGCAGTGAAAGTCCTTGCATATATACATGCACCTTTGTGTACTTCCTATCTATTGGCTAAAGTTGTAGGGAGAGAATTGCTAGGTCAAAAGGGTAATGTCAAGGTATTCTCCAAATTTGTATGCCAGTTTAAACACCAAGTATTTATGAAAAGTACATATTCCCCAGATTTTGAAGAAGTATGGAAAAAGAATGAAATTAGGCTTAGATAAAGCTCCCAGGTGCACTACAGATGTCTACATTGCAAAAGATAGTCATATTAATACTAGACCCCTCATTTGACTTGCACTCATAATATTTTCTTAGAATGGACCCCAAATGAAGGAAACTCAGTCACCTCAGCGGAAGATATTAGGGCAGTCCTGGAGGAGGAAATGCTGTCCTTTGGGAATTGGTTTAGAATTGGTTGCAAATAAATGAAATACTTCATGTCAGAATGATTATATATATGTAAATTTTAAGAAACTATAAACATAAGCATTTAATTTCCTTTAGATTTGAGTGAGAAATTTTCCTTTTATCCCTTACAAATTAGGCTCTTTCTTGAATCTGCATCTCTCTCTCTACCTTCATAGAACAGTGCCCTCTGCAGACTTGGTCCAGGTACAAGTAATGCACCATTCAACAGGTGGTGTTGGCGTGGTCAGAATGGCTTTTTGTCAGGCAGCTGGGGTTCTGATGTTCTAAACGTGCTGAACTACCTCAGCCAGAGGAGGAAAAGGAGTAGATGTGGCTCATGTGTTTGTCTTCCTTTTATTACTTGGTCGTTTAATATTTCATATTTTTGTTTTCCTGATAATGAATACCTATGTAATATATTCCACAGATTTCAATGGGACAGATGCTACAAGATTTTGGAAAGTTTCTTGGGATGTTCCTTCTGGTTTTGTTTTCTTTCACAATTGGGTTGACACAACTGTATGATAAAGGCTATACGCCAAAGGAGCAGAAGGACTGTGTAGGCATCTTCTGTGAACAGCAAAGCAATGATACCTTCCACTCGTGAGTGTCTCCTACAGTGGCTTCTACTCTTTCTCTCTTTCTGTTGTTACGTGTGAATTAGTACCTACAGAAATAGAACTTCAAATTTTCTTTAAGAAATTCCTTTTTAATAAGTACTTATTTTTCATGAATCATTGGATAGTTATCTTCATATAGAGAATCTTAAGTGATTAGCAGGCCCAAGTTATTTCATCGTCTCCCCTCCCACAGCACATCTCAACAGATGGACCTTGGCTTTTTGTGTCCTGCTAACATTTGGGGAAGGGCGCTCCTTTGTCAGTCCCATATATTGGAAAATGTTCAACGTCTCTGCTACTCCAGAATTAAATGTCAGTAGCAACTCTCAGTCATTGTTACAACCAAAACACTCTCACATTCTGAACACTTGCTAGGAGGTTATTCAAACAGAATTATTAGAGCTTCTTGAACAATTTTCTTCTCTAATTTTCTGTTCATCATAATACATGTGTACTGTAATTATGTTCAATAAGGAATTGAACAACCAGTTTTGAGGCAGACAAAATACCTCCCCTCATTCTTAAATAAAAGAATGGGGAAGGGTGTGGAATTACACCTTTGTTGAGTTCCTGTTGTGTACCAACTGTTCTTCAGTTACTGTCATGTCATCTTATTTAAGGAATAAGATTAAATGATCAACAAATATACATCTAACACCTTCTATATACCAGACACTGTTCTAAGACCTGAGTGAATGAAGTATCAGTGAGCAAAGCTACATCATGGAGCTTATATTCTGGTGAGGCAATATAGGTGATAAAAGGAGAAATAAAACATATATTACACAGTGATAAGGGCGAAGGAGACACAGCTTGGGTCAGGAGGGATATATGTGAGAGAGGGTACAGTTTTAGATAGGAAATGAGGGAAGGCCCCCCAGAGATGACATTCAAGTAAAGGTATAAAGCCGGTGAAGAATCGGGAAATTAAGGAGATAGTGGAGGGAGAGCATTGGCAGAGAGAGGGGATGGCAAAGCAGATGCCCAAGATGGAGGATGGCTAGCATATTTAGGGAAGATCCAGAAGGCAGGTGTGGGTAGTGAATCCCAGGGAGAAGTGTAAGACATGAGGTCAGAAAGGTGACGGGGATCCTGCGGGACCTGCTTGGCCTTTGTAAGGACTTTGGGCTATTGAGATACTGTTTGAAATTTTTGAGCAGAGGAGTGACAGTATCTAATTAGGCATTAATAGGGTTGTAGACGCCGCTGTGCTGAGAATGGACAGAAGGGCAATAAGAGATTAAATGGGGATCATTAATCTTCCTTTGAGTCTATTTCTTTGTTTAAAAAAGTAAGACACGTCTGTACTGCTGGGTTCAACTTAATTTATTTTATAAAGTACTCTTGGATTATCAATGTTTTCTTTAGGTGATGTTGGTATAAATGAATTCTTCGTTTTTGCTAATTAATTTCTTTAATTTTCTCTTAAACAGAAATGTAATTGTCTTTACAGGTTCATTGGCACTTGCTTTGCTTTGTTCTGGTATATTTTCTCCTTAGCGCACGTGGCAATCTTTGTCACGAGATTCAGCTACGGAGAAGAGCTGCAGTCCTTTGTGGGAGCCGTCATCGTTGGGACTTACAACGTGGTGGTTGTGATTGTACTCACCAAGCTGCTGGTGGCCATGCTGCACAAAAGCTTCCAGCTGATAGCAGTAAGTTCATTGCTTTAGAACTGCAGAGTCTCTGCAGATCATGCCAAGTGTAAGAAGATTGTAAGTATTAGTATCGTTTAAAAATTAGATTTTTTAATGTAAAGAATGTATGTTAACTGCAAATCTTGAACCAAATTTATACATAACAAGGTATGGAAAGATTTAGACAGTTTAAAACAATCTTTCTCCCGTTTTCTCCCTCGTGTGTGTGTGTGTGTGTGTGTGTGTGTGTGTGTGTGTTCACATCCTATACTACTTTTTCATTTGCTTCTTACAGAATCACGAAGACAAAGAATGGAAGTTTGCTCGAGCCAAGCTGTGGCTTAGCTACTTTGATGACAAGTGTACTTTACCTCCCCCTTTCAACATCGTTCCCTCACCAAAGACAGGCTGCTATATGATCAGTAGCCTCAGCAAGTGGATTTGCTCGCATACATCCAAAGGCAAGGTTAAACGGCAAAACAGTTTAAAGGTAGGAGATTAGAACTGCGACGTGGACGTTTTAACAGTTTCTAACCTCAGATGTTTCCTAAAACATAAACATGCAGGCTTCTTAAGGCCTGACACTGATTTTTTTTTTTCCACTCTCGTATCCCTGAAGCACAGCATAGATATAACATAAAGTAAGGACTCAGTAACTATTGAGAATGAGAGAGAAAGCTGCGATTGTTTCATGAAATCTTGTCTCAGTTTTAAAACATGGAAAATATTCAGAATACCTATTCTGTCAGCGTAGATAAAGATTGACTATTAGAGTCAGCTCATATTTTTCTGATTCTTCTTGAAAGTTATTCAACACATGAATCATTCAATACATGTTGCTATAAACCAGAAGTTGGAAACTTTTTCTATAAAGGGCCAGATAGTAAATAATTTAGGCTTTGCAGGCCAAGACAAAATGAAAGATTTATGTGAGTAGTAATATAACAAGAAAGAACATAAATTTCCACTAAATTTTTATTGATGAAATTTAATATAAGTGAGTAATAAATTTTTATAATACAGATCTATTAATAAAGAATGGAATTCCATTTTGTTTAATTAGGGTTCAAAATTACTGTTTTCTATTGTAAAATTAATTGTAAATGTTCATCTGTAAAAACCATTCTTAGCTCCCTAACCATAAAAAACAGGAAGTGGGCCATATTTGGCCTGTGGGTCCTTAGTTTGCTAATCTCTTCTATAAACAGGCTTCCTAAGTCTCTTTTTAAATCTAAATAAGCATACAGGTGAATGAATAAAATGAATATGTAGGCTATATTTGTTTTAAATAAGTGTTCAATGTTATTTGGTAAAACACAGTGGCAAGGATATAGGCTATTAAAGCATTAGAAGATGTGTGTTTGCATTTGTGAATTTTATTTTAAAAAATCCACCATATTTAAATATTGTTTATGCACATTGTTAGTATCATATTATTGCTTGTTTTGAAGGAATGGAGAAATTTGAAACAAAAGAGAGATGAAAACTACCAAAAAGTGATGTGCTGCTTAGTGCATCGTTACCTGACTTCTATGAGGCAGAAGATGCAAAGTACAGATCAGGCAACAGTGGAAAATCTAAATGAACTGCGCCAAGATCTGTCAAAATTCCGAAATGAAATAAGAGATTTACTTGGCTTTCGGACTTCTAAATATGCTATGTTTTATCCAAGAAACTAACCATTTTCTAAATCATGTAGAAAATAATTTTCAATAATAAATATGAAAGACTATGTTTGCATAACTTGCAATTCAATGATATATATTGAACTAAACAATTATGTAAAAGCCATTCTTTAAAATATATAGCATAAATATATGTTATGTAAAATATGTATATAGAATTAGTTTTTTTAAAACCCTCTGTTAGTGGCTTTTTGTAGGAGCAAAACAGATTAAGGACAGAGTAAACATGCTACTTGGTATTCTTATTTGAACAATGAACTAAAATATTTTCTCTTTATATTTGAAAAGGGCAGTTATAATTGTACAGGTTGCCAGAAAGTTCGATAATGAAAATCAGCAAAAGTGGGCTGATCTCTGTCCATATAGGATAACTTTAAATAATAGAAGTCATAGTTTTTTATATCTCTGTTTTAGGACTTCACATATAATTCATTATTTATTGTTTAGGAGTATAGTTTTGTCTAAAATAATAATCTATTTTTTTCTTATTCTGTTATAATCCTAAGCAACAAAGAAACAACCTTAATGGATATTTGAATCTATTCATCACGTCTCTGTAAATTTAAATTCACTTCAATTTTGTTATTGTAATATATCGGGGGTGCCAAAAAAATGTATACACATTTTAAAATATGTTATCTATGTATTATTTCTCGAAGTTGAGTTGAATTGTGGTAGCAGTGTGTAATATGATTGCTCAAAAGATGGCGTTAATCAAATGAATGCTAGCGTCACCATGAGACAGGCAGGACAGTCAAAGAAAATGGCAGAAGCTCGGTTGTTGTTCGAGGAGTGCAAGACCATTTTGAAGTGGTATTTGAAATTCGAGAATGTTGTGGAAGTACAATGACAATGGAGGCGTGAGTGTGCAACAGAACCTCCGACACGCCTGACAGTTGTACCCATTCATGACTCTGGTGGTATTCGGGAAGAAATTGAAACATGTGCAGCGATACAAGTGGTGGACATTTGGTCAACGTAGCTCAAGCAGTAGTTTGCTGTAATCAGAAGTGTCTGGATGCTGACGGTAACCACTTTGAGCACCTCTTGTGATTGCAGAAGTCAAATATGACTTGTATTCATCTTTTGTTATTGGTATGTATTGAATATTACAATTTTAATACAGTATTTTCCTTTCTTAAAATGTGTATACATTTTTTAGCACTTTCTGCATTTATTTTTACATGGTTGTAATCACTGTATTTTAAATCACTGTATTTAGAATTTTATATATACATTCCCATGTATTGATATTGTCCGTGTGTTTAAATTTTTATAGAATTATGTATATTTTTGAGAAATATAGTTAGTAGACTTTTTGTTTTGTAGCTATAGAGTATTTATGTTTATAGGTTTGCACAGGTACTTCTCTAAGGTTAGGCATTTGGTAGCTTTTAGTTTTCTTTACCATAATAGTGCTATAATTCTTTTTCAAGCTGGAATGAATGTTCATAGTTATAAAGCTAACCCAAAATAAGTATTTAGAAGATATTTCTTTATCATGTGTGGTCATAGCCTGTTTTGTTTTTGTGAACACTGAAAGACCCTTGAACACAAGGATTTGTTATACACTTGGACTAAGGTTCTTAAGCTTGCCTCCCAAAGTATTATATTTTCCACAGAATTTAACGTAGCTTCTATGAAAGTGACTCAGCTTATTTTGGGATCATTCTTGCTGCTTATGATGAAAAGTATTGATTTTTTTTAAATTGGAGAATATAAATTAAATTTTATTTTCTGTGTTCGTGCAAAAGATGTACTTAAAAATTTTTCACAAGCTATTGCTTATATATTCCTGTAACATTTCCAGTTAAGAGGTTATTAGGTACATAATTATCTTCTTAACTGAATGTCAGATGGTCTTAAGGCCTCCCACCCCCAGGGTGCAGGTAGCCCATGCGTGGTCTGTAAGCCTCACAAATGCGGGGATCATTGTCTGAGTATATTAGTATTGTGTTTCATCTTGCTTTTTACTTTTTAATTTCCAAATTGTGGGTGTTCCCTCTTTGGGGCAAATTCTTATCAAATGTTTATTGTAAAGTTATATATTTTGTCTACAATGGAATTATGCACTTCCCAGTTGGGATTTTACATCAGGACTTTTAGTCATTCTAAAAACTCTACCTAATTATTAAATCAAAATGTTTATAGAGTGCCTACTTTATGCATGAATTACTTAGGTATGTTTTAAATGATAGCATATTGTAAAAAAAAAGTGAATAAAACTTGAAATTAGATTATAAATTGACAATTTGTTGTAATTCACGTCATAAAATTCACTCTTTTAAAATATACAAGTAAGTGGTTTTTTGGGTTTTTTTAAAATCATGGTAAGAAAGACCTAAAACTTAAACCATCAACATCAGAGTCCTTTGTGTCCCTTTCCTACTTTCAGTGGCTATCACATTTTTTAAAGCTATTTCTTCTTATATTTATAAATACCATGTTTTGGAATAATATATCGACACAAAGACCTGTATATGAATGATTATTCATTATCCCAAACTGAGAACAACAAAATGTCCATCAACTAGTGAATGGGTAAACAAATTATACCTCCAGCCAATGGAAATTTGTTCAGTAACAAAAAGGGGAAAATGTGTCAGAGTTCAATCAGAGAAGCAGAACAGCTAGGATATCTTTAGGCAACGTGTATGTTTGTATAGTGATTTGTTTACAGGGAGTTGACGTTATACCAATTGGAATTGGTGAAGCCATCTCGGTGAGGCTTGTTTATGTATCTAGTGCTAGAGCTTGGAGTTCACAGGGTATGCAGTTGGGAAACAAAAACAGATATAACATGAAATAAACAAGAACAAGCTGGAACCCGTAGGATGAACTGACACCTCCATGTCATTTCTCAGTCTCCAGCCTTGATGATGTGTATATCCTGGGGAAAAGTTGCCCTTTGCCAGATTTCTAAATTCTGATGCGTTGTCCCAGGAATCAGAGAAGCTGAAGGAGGACCCAAGGAAAGGTGGCACATTGTAAGCCAGACTGCTGCCCCACACCAACAAGTTGAGCCAGCCAGTCAGTTACAACATGTCAGAGCTGCGGAAGTGTCTGCATGGAAAAAAAAATGGCGGCTACTTTACGTCTGCCCTCCAAACCTCACACTGAAATGTATCTTGTGAACCACCCTGCCTGGAAGCTTACCAGGAAGAGAATTCTGGGAAACAGTTCAGCCTAGCCAAGTTGACACAAGAACAAACCACTGATACAAGCAAAAACGTAGATGAATCTTAAAAGTATTATGCTAAGTGAGGAAGCTTAGGCTCCATACTATGATTTCATTCATATGACATTCTAGAAAAAACAAAAATATAGAAACCAAAATTAGATCATTGTTTACCAAGGAGGAAAATATTGTTTGCACAACTCATCAAAATGTACACTTACGTGTAAATTTTAATGTATGGAAATTACACTTCAATAGGTCTGACAGAAATACATAATGCTACAACATACTAAAAGGAATAAGAAAATAACAGTGGAATCTTGTCATTTATTGCTTCAAAAGAAAACTGCTTGAATATGCAAGTTGATACCCATCATTAACATAGTGGGTGGAAGTACAGTAACAAATGCCTGGGTGAAAAATTTTGCATCAGTTTTTTCAGAATTATTTTGGCTATTTTAGCTTCTTTGCTTTTTCACATAGATTTTGGAATTTGCCTATCAATTTCTACCAAAAAACCTTGGGATTTTATTGGAATTGTATTGAAATTGAAATTTTTGTTTTCTTCAGAAAACACATTTATAAAATACTGAATATGCTGGGGTTATAGGCCCTGAAAGAAAACCAACTGGGTCTAATTCAGAATTTCACTAAGAAAATATTAATGGTACCTGAGATAATGGCTGCTCTGAATTTCTCAACTGTAAGTTAATTTGTTAGCTTTCTGGCATGGATACCCCATTTGTAAACATGTGCTTTTTGAAGATATACTTAGAATTGTCAATTACACTGTTTCCCTTCATTTGATAATTTCACATTGTTTTTTCTTTCCTTGCTCCCATTTTGAAATAAATACTTAAGATATGCAACTCAAGATTAGTGAAAAATTGTATGTGCTAATTACATGATTTAAAAATAACCATCTTTAAGAAACATGATTTCTGATTAAGTTACAGTAATACAAGAAGAAAAACAGCAGGTTTATGTAGGAGGTAAATGTATGTTTAAAAAAAGAACTGTTTCAGCCAATCATATAAATGACAGATAAGCTCCATTTTTTTTCACCCTGCTATCAGCAATCTGGAGATTCCTCTTTCTCTGTGTCACTCACTCTTCATTAAAAGGCTATTTAATCTATTCTTTAATTTTAGGCAAAATTATTCTTAGTGAAAGATATTGATAAAAATGGAGGTGTGAAAGGCTCTGGAAATCTCCCCTGGAATTTACAACAAATTAAACAACTATAACTCCACAAAGGACTTCATGCACAGCAGACTGACAAGATGAAGAGGCCCACTACTGAAATCACCTACAGGTGGGAGATTCGCCCGAGGGGGGGGGGGGGAAGGAGCAGTGCGGAGACAGGGCCACTTGGGTGCAGGACGCAGACCTAGCTCAGTGCTCCGAGCTCGCTGCTTCCCGGAACCACCGCAGCTGCGGGAGAGGGAAGAACTCGGACTGCTAGGGCTCCACTTGTGGCCCACAGGGCTGAGGGGGCAGCATATAACACGGCTGAACCCAACGCTCACGGCAGAGACCTCGGAGAAAAGACTGAGGGAAGAAGGCTGAAAACGGTGGTTTAAGCCCGCACTGCCGAGCAGAGAACGGAGCCTTAGGCACTGAGACTAGTCGCCCCCTCCCTACCCTCCCAGAGCTCGCCCCGCCCCCACCTGCCTGGTGCTAGAAACGGAACAGTAGCAGTGTCAGATCAAAAGAACAGAATATTTGCAATTGTGAAGACTGCTTAGCAGACACAGAGTCTCAGCCAACTAGTTCCGGCAAAGGGGAGGGAGCCCTGGAAGCGGGGCTGGCTATGGTGGTGGTCGCCGCCATTGCTCTGGGCCACCTCTCACAATCCACCCCACCCCGGTCTCCACTTTCTGGGTGGATCCTTGCAGGAGTAAACAGAGCTGCTGAAACATGCAGGCTCTGAATTTGGTGCAGGAAGAGCTTTGGAACTTCAGAAGCTCTCCACATCCCCCGACGGAGGCGGCGCCCTATGACCCAGGCGAACTGTTAACAGAGGAGACGCCCACCTTCCAGGGACTCCCCCCATTGTGTGAGAAGCCAGAATAGTGCAGAGAAAATTAACACTACAGTATGAGAGAGCATAAAAGGCTGCAGTTGGAGCAAAAATAAAACATTCTACCAACACCTACTGGAAAACAAAAGAAAGACCTATTTCTATCAACCTGTTGCAGAACCCCCTCCTGTAAATGTCTAAGAAGAGAAAAAATAAATCATTAATTGCCATGAATAACTAAGGTAACAAGACAGCTCAGGGAGAAACTGAAAGTCTCCAGAAAATGAACTTAAAGGCATGGAAATATGTGACTTAAATGACAGAGAATTCAAGATTGCAGTTCTGAAAAAACTCAACGAGATGCAAGAAAACACAGACAGGAAGTTTAATGAAATGAAAGTTTAAGATAAAACGAACATTTTACCAAACAGATTGAAATTTTAAAAAAGAACCAAATAGAATTTCTGGACATTAAGAACTCAATGGAAGAAATTAAGAACGAAATAGCCAGCGTAAGTAGTAGAGTTGACCAGATGGAGGAAAGAATCAGTGACATTGAAGATAGAAATCTGGAAATGACACAGATGGAAGAAGAAAGAGACTTGAGACTTAAAAGAAACGAAAGAACTCTACAAGAACTTTCTGACTCCATCGGAAACACCAATATAAGAATAATGGACATAACAGAAGGAGAAGAAAGAGAGAAGAGAACAGAGAGTATATTCAAACAAATAGTCAATGAGAACTTCCCAAACTTGTGGAAAGAACTGGATCCTTGAATCCAAGAAACAAATAGAACATCTAATTATCTCAATCCCAACAGGCCTTCTCCAAGGCACATTGCATTGACGCTGTCAAAAACGACAAAGAATCCTCAAGGCAGCTGGGGAAAAGAAGACGGTAACCTACAAAGGAAAGCTCATTAGATTATCATCAGATTTTTCAGCAGAAGCTCTACAAACCAGGAGGGAGTAGAATCAAATAAACAACTATTGAAAGAAATTAAAAGCCAAAAGTAATATATCCAGCAAAGATATCCTTTAGATATGAAGAAGGAATAAAGACCTTTCCAGACATACAGAAGCTGAGGAAATTTTCTAACACGTGACATGCACTACAGGAAATACTGAAGGAGGCTATTCGACCAGCATAAATAGGGATAATTTGTGACAACCAAAACATAAAAGGGGAGAGAGTAAAGGCCTGAACCAGAATGGTGAAAGTAAGCATGCTGAAGAAAATGGAATACTCTAAATATGAAACTTTCTTTTACATAAACTTAATGGTAACCACTCAAAAACAAAAATCCAGAACTGAAATATATAAAGAAATAAAAGAAGAAACAGAGGGGAAAAGATCACAGAGTATCACCACACAGAAATAATAGACAACAACAAAAAGGCAAAGAAACAATGGAGACACTGTCTTACCAGAAAACCAAAGATTAAATGATAGGAAATCCTCACATATCAATAATCACCCTAAATGTAAATGGACTGAACTCACCAATAAAAAGGCACAGAGTACCAGATTAGATCAAAAAACTAAACTCAACCATATGCTGCCTCCATGAGACACATCTCAGCTACAAGGACAAACATAGACTCAAAGTGAAAGGGTAGAAATTGACACTCCAAGTAAATGGTACCCAGAGAAAATCAGGTGTAGCCATAATGATATCAGATGAAACAGACTTCAGGGTGAAAAAGATAACAAGAGACAAAGATGGACATTTCATAATGGTGAAGGGGACTATACAACAAGAAGACATAACAGTCATCAATATTTATGCCCCCAATCAGGGAGCACCGAAATACACCAAGCAACTACTAACAGAACTAAAGGGAGAAATTGACCAAAACACAATTATACTAGGGGACTTAAATACACCTTTGACAGCTATGGATAGATCATCCAAACAGAAAATATAACGAAATAGCAGCCCTAAATGACACATTAGATAAAATGGACATAATTGACACATATAGAGCACTTCATCCTAAAACATCAGACTATACATTCTTTTCTAGTGTACATGGAACATTCTCAAGGATAGACCATATATTGGGACATAAAATCAGCCTCAGCAAATTTAAGAAGATTGAAATCATACCAAGCATATTCTCTGATCACAAGGCTTTGAAATTGGATATCAACTGCAAAAAGAAAGCAGGAAAAACACTAATACATGTAGATTAAACAATGTACTTTTAAAGAAGGACTGGTTCAAAGAAGAAGTTAGAGGAGAGATAAAAAAAATACATAGAAACAAATGACAATGAAAATACATCCTACCAAAAATTTTGGGATGCAGCGAAAGCAGTTTTAAGAGGGAAATTTATATCATTACAGGACTATCTCAAGAAACAAGAAAAATCCCAAATAAATGACCTCATGTTACACTGTAAAGAACTAGAAAAAGAAGAACAAGTGAAACTCAAGGTCAGCAGAAGAAAGGAAATAACAAAAATCAAAGCAGAACTAAATGAAATAGAGAACAAAAAGACAATAGAAAAAATTAATGTGACAAAGAGCTGGTTCTTTGAAAAGATTAACAAAATTGACAAACCCTTGGCTAGACTCACTAAGATAAAAAGAGAAAAGACACTAATTAACAAAATCAGAAATAAAAAGGGGAAATTATCACGGCCACCACAGAAATACAAAGGATCATCCAAGAATACTATGAAGGACTATATGCCACCAAATTCAATAACCTAGAAGAAATGGACAAGTTCTTAGAAACATATAGCCTTCCAAGGCGAACCATGAAGAACTGGAAAATCTAAAAAGACCGATCACCATTAATGAAATTGAATCAGTCATACAAAACCTTCCCAAAAGCAAAAGTCCTGGACCAGGTGGTTCACTAGTAAATTCCACCAAACCTTCAAAGAGGCTCTAATACCAATCCTGTTCACACTCTTCCAAAAAATTGAAGAAGAGACAGTACTCCCTAACTCATTTTATGAGGCCAACATTACCCTGATACCAAAACCTGGTAAGGACAACACACAAAAAAGCAACAGACCAATATCTCTCATGAATACAGATGCAAAAATCCTAAACAAAATTCTAGCAAATCGAATACAACAATGCATTAAAAGATTATTCATCACGACCAAGTGGGGTTCATCCCCGAGGCACAAGGATGGTTCAACATCCGCAAATCCATCAATGTGATACATCACATAAACGACAAAAATCATATGATTATATCAATTGATGCAGAAAAAGCATTTGACAAGGTACAACATCCATTTGTGATTAAAACACTTAATAAAATAGGTATAGAAGGAAAATACCTTAACATAATAAAGGCCATATATGACAGACCTTCAGCTAATCTCATAATTAATGGTGAAAAACTGAAGCCCTTTGCTCTACGTTCAGGAACACAACAGGGCTGTCCCCTATCACCTCTGCTTTTCAACATAGTGTTGGAAGTCCTCGCCAGAGCAATCAGGCAAGAGAAAGAAATAAAAGGCATCCAAATTGGGAATGAAGGAGTTAAATTATCACCTTTTGCAGATGACATGATGCTATATATAGAAAACCCTAAAGACTCCACCAAAAAGCTATTAGAAACAATCAATGATATAGTAAAGTTGCTGGATACAAAATCAACATACAAAAGTCCATTGCATTCCTGTATAGTAACAATGAAATCTCAGAAAAAGAAATAGAAAAAACAATTCCTTTTGCAATTGCAGCAAAAATAATAAAATACCTAGGAATAAACTTAACCAAGGATGTGAAGGACCTATATGCTGAAAACTACAAGACATTTTTGATAGAAATTGAAGAAGACACAAAGAAATGGAAAGACATTCCGTGCTCATGGATTGGAAGAATCAACATAGTTAAAATGGCCATATTACCCAAACCAACATACAGATTTAATGCAATCCCCATCAAAATCCCAATGGCATTTTTTAAAGAAATAGAACAAAAAATCATCAGATTTGTTTGGAACCACAAAAGTCCCCAAATAGCCAAAGCAATCTTAAGAAAAAAGAACAGTACTGGAGGTATCACACTCCCTGACTTTAGCTTGTACTACAGAGCTACAATAATCAAAACAGCATGGTATTGGCAGAAAAACAGACACATAGACCAATGGAATAGAATTGAGAACTCAAAAGTAAAACCACATAAATATGGACAGATAATTTTGGACAAAGAAGCTAAAAACATACAATGGGGAAAAGACAGCCTCTTTAATAAATGGTGCTGGGCGATTGAAAAGCCACGTACAAAGGAATGAAACTGGACTACTATCTGTCACCATGTACCAAAATTAATTCAAAATGGATCAAAGACCTAAGCGTGAGACCTGAAACAATAAACTGCATAGAAGAAAACATAGGTACTAAACTATGGACCTTGGTTCAAAGAGCATTTTATGAATTTGACTCCAAAGGCAAGGAAAGTAAAAGCTAAAATAAATGAATGGGACTATATGAAACTTAAAAGCTTCTGCACAGCAAAAGAAACCATCGACAAAATAAAGAGGCAACCAACTGAATGGGAGAAGAGTTTTGCAAACAGTGCCTCCGATAAGGGGTAATATCCAAAATATACAAGGAACTCATACAACTCAACAACAAAGAAACAAACAACCCAATTGAAAAATTGGCAGAGGACCTGAAGAGATATTTCTCCAAAGAGGACATACAAATGGCAAATAGATATATGAAAAAATGCTCAACATCACTAATCATCAGAGAAATGCAAATAAAAACCCCGATGAGATGTCACCTCACCCCTGTTAGGATGGCTATCATCAACAAGACAAATAGTAACAAGTGTTGGAGAGTCTGTGGAGAAAAAGGAACCCTCATACACAGTTGGTAGGAATGCAGATTGTTACACCCGCAATGGAAGGCAGTGTGGAGGTTCCTCAAAAAATTAAGAATAGAATTACTACATGACCCAGCAATCCCTCTCCTGGGTATCTACCCCCAAATCTGAAAACATTTATCCATAAAGACATATGTGCTCCAATGTTCATTGCAGCTTTATTTACGGTGGCCAAGACATGGAAACAACCAAAATGTCCTTCAATAGATGAATGGATAAAGAAGTTGTGGTATATATACACAATGGAATACTATTCAGCGGTAAGAAAAGATGAAATAAGACCACTTGTGACAACATGGATGGATCCTGAGATTATAATGCTAAGTGAAATAAGTCAGACAGAAAAAGTCGAGAACCATATGATTTCACTGATATGTGGTATATAAAACTGAAAACAACAAAAGAACAAGACAAACAAATGAAGGAACAAAAACTCATAGACACAGACAATAGTTTAGTGGTTACCAGGGGGTAAGGGGTCTACTACGGGTGGTGGGAGATGAGGGTAAAGGGGATCAAATCTATGGTGATGGAAAGAGAACTGACTCTGGGTGGTGAACACACAGTGGGATTTATAGATGATGTAATACAGAATTGTACACCTGAAATCTATGTAACTTGACTAACAATTGTCACCCAATAAACTTTAATTAAAAAACAAAGAAACAAAAAAACTATTAAAAAAGAAAAGAAAGATATTAAACTTGTCAGGTACTATTTGAAAAGAATTTTGAGGAGGAGAACATACTAGCAACCTCAGTATCTCATCCAAAAATTGAATTAATTCTGTGTGATAATTATAAAATATTTCAAATTTTAATACTTTTATTTTAAATATTTTAAATTTTAAATATTTTAAAATTCATTTGTCCCATTTTCTATTTTAGTGAAAATAACAAATTCACTCACTGTATTTTCTATGATGATTGTTTTAAATTATTAAACTAGGTGGGAACTGTTCTCTTATTCCCCTCTGCATCCTAAGCTAAGGTAGTGCTGATGGTGAATGGCACAAATTTGTTGAATGAAAATTTGACTTTTATCTATCAATGTAAATATCCTAGGACTGACATTCAGTCAGATACCCCCTCGAACAATTGCGTTCTCTAGTATCAATTTCATCAAATTGGATTAGAAGAAAACTTAGATCACCTACTTCAAACTTCTAATTTTATAGGTAAGAAACTGACATTTTCAATAATTTGTCCAAGGTTGTCGGAGATCCTGTACTCAATTTATTGCTTGTATCAGATAAGATATATCCAAAAGCTTTGCTCTTTTGAATCAATTTCTCATTGTAGGTTCATCTTGCTCAGAGAACAGAACTTAAGACATCTAGTCTCTGCTTTTCTAAATGACTAGTTTATTAAATACTTTGAATTTATGACCAAGGACAGAAATGGAGACCAGCAAGATAAGTAAGAGTCAGAGGGAAAGGATGAACAGTGGGGTAGTAAACATAAATAGAGGAGAAGTCAGTCTCAAAAAATAACAAACCAGGCCATGGGAGAAACAAGGGAATAGAATGGAGAAACTGGCTAATTTTATTTCTCCACTACTATATCCTGATCAGTTTGGTTATTCAAGGACGTAGAAACAATTTAAGACCTAGACGGGATCTCAGAAAGAATCCAATGCAACTTTATCATTTTGCAGTTAAGGGAACTGAAGTCCTCCCAGTGCTACACCGAAGGAGTCCGAGTGTTTCTCTGGGAAGCTCTGAATTGCACTATGTAACTGCTAATATTAATTTCTTGTTTGTGAGATAAATTAATTAGCTGTATGCAGTCTTTAAGCTTGTAAATTTTCTTAATAAATTTCTATACTTATAAGCTCCATTTTACTGTTTCAATCTAACCTAATTTTAGTATCAAAACACCACAGGGACACCCTTCAAGCAAAAGATAATGTTTCAAATTTATATCTAATCAAATTTTAGCCCTTTTAACCTAATTGTTGACTGTTTTTAAGAGGAAGAAGCAAATGATAAAAAGTAAAAGTTAGGATTTTAAATAACAGTTTTAGAATTCCTCAGAACACATTTCTGTGTGTGTCGCAGAGCTACTCTGTCTGAGCACCAATTCTGTACATCCAGGTACTCCCACACATATACATCTATAGATCCTGTGCTAAGAGGCTGCGAGTGTGTGAATAATGACCCTCATGTATTTAATTCAAAATGCTTAATTAACTAGAAAAGACAAAATAAGATTCAATAGTTTGTCCTTGGGCTAGAGCTTATACAAGCATATACCAGGGTGCCAAAAAAATGTATCCAAGTGGACACTTTGGTCAATGTTGCTCAAGCAGTAATTCGCCATAATCAGAAGTGTCTGAACCCTGATGGGAACCACTTTGAGCACCTCTTGTAATTGCAGAAGTCAAATGTGACTTGTATTTATCGTTTATTATCGGTGTATATTGAGTATTACAATTTTAATAGTTTTCCTTTCTTAAAATGTGTATACATTTTTTTTTTTGGCACCCCTGCTATATATACATCTAAGGGACAAATTTGTAAAACTATTAATTCTAATCACTTACCTGCAGGCTACTTTGGGTTTTCTATTTGAATAATCATATAATCTTTGCATCATAATAGTCTTATTTTTTCCTGTTCAGTGTCATTTATTTCTTTTTGTTGCCTTATTACGCTGACTAGACTGCAGTACAAAGTTTAATAGAAATATTGATTTCAAGCATTATTGTCTTATTGCTGATCTTAAAGAAAATGCTTTCAATATTTCACCATTAAATATGAGATTTGCTGCAGGTGTTCTTGTCATGAATAAATGTTGAATTATATCAAATGCTCTTATGCATTATAGAGATCAAATGATTTTTCTTCTTTAATCTATTATGAACAGGGCTTAACAGAAGCTTTCCCTGTTCTCTTAAGAGTTGACCTTTGTTTAACTCACCTAGTTATCTGATAAGACAGCATGTCACCTATGTTGTTAGGTAAACGGGCTTATGGTGAAAATGAGCCCTGGTTGGTAAATTGCACTGGTTTGGAAGGGACTGTGATTGAACTGTAAGAGCTATAGGGGAGCCACAGCTTTGGGCGCTTCTGAGTGTGTAACACGTAATTAGGCCTCTCGTCTACGAAGAGTCTGGCACCTATGCCTGTGGAATGCTTGCAAGAGATACTGGTTTCTGAGGAGATGTGGACTTTAAGCTGGAGCGTCTGCACCCACCTGACATGAATCTTGTCTCCTGGCATCTGAGATGTCATTAGGGAGGCCAAAGAAGACAGCTCATGGATGACTGTGCGAACTGCTGCTGGATGCTGCAGACTCCCAGGAAGAACGTTCGGCATGGTCCTGTTGAGCAGTGGTCCCTGTGCCGTATCTTTCTGAGGATACTGGTACCGAGAGGCCTGTGGTCCCCTCACGAGACTGAATGTTGAGCTGCACCTAAGACCCCCTGCTTGGCACTGCAAAGCTATTAGCGCAGTGAAGTATGATCATTGACTTTCCAATGTTAAATCAATCGTGTTTCCGGGATAAACCCAACTTGATCACGATCTACTTTGTTTGTTGGATTTCGTTTGACAATGTATTGCTTACGGTTTTTGCACCTATGTTCCTAAGCGAAATCAGACTGGTGGTTTTTCTAGATCCTAT
This sequence comes from Rhinolophus sinicus, assembly GCF_057876585.1. Classification (NCBI taxonomy): domain Eukaryota; kingdom Metazoa; phylum Chordata; class Mammalia; order Chiroptera; family Rhinolophidae; genus Rhinolophus; species Rhinolophus sinicus. Next base: position 107,950,052 of record NC_142517.1, on the reverse strand, counting down.
TGTCTGCTAAAGTTTTGCTATTAAGATTATATGAATCTCATAGACAGTATTGCTGAGTGTTACTTCTTCATTTATACTCTGGAAGAGTGTATGTCATGTGGGCAGTATTTGTCCCTTGGATGTTTGGTAGATGTCCTAAGTAAAACTCTCTGGGCCTAAAGTTTTATCTGAAGAAAGATTTGTAATTACTGACTGAATTTCTTTAATGGTTATAAGACTATTTAGGTATTCTATTTCTACTTGAGGCTGAGTTCGTAAGTTCCCCCAGGTAGGAGTTTGTCCACTTCATCTTTTTACCCCTTTTCCTTTCAACTGTTCTGTGTCTTTAAGTTTTAGATATTTCTTTCAAAGAGCACATAGTTGGAATTTTACACCAAAGAATATTTCCCCTATCTCTAAAACTTTGCTTCTGCTATGGGAGACCTTGGGACCCAAGCCTTTGTTCATCCCTAATGTTCTTTCTGCCTTCTCCAGAGGGATGGTTGTGCCCTCCCCTGCAGCTCCTGGCCGCCACCTCCCAAGGGCTGGTGGCCACACCCGTGGCAGGAACATCGCGTTTTCAGTAGCTGTGTGTGAATGACGGGAGTCCTTTCACAGTTCTTCCATTACAAGGGAAAATAAATGTTTCAAAGGCAAAGGCAGAGGGCAGAGGGCAGAGCGTATGCTCGCTGACAGCCTGATCCTGTTACCTGGGGCGACAGTATACCAGTTCACTTATAATTTTAAGTGCTGTAAGATGACCAATCATGATTTAGGCTATGAAAACAAGGACTGGACTGTCCAAGTCAGGAAAAGGGCTTTCCTGGGGGGCAGCCAGGCTCTCTTGTCGTGTTGGTGACGGCGCTGGGTTGGGAATTAGGACTTGCAAGCTTGATCACCTGTGGTCTTATGGGGGACGTGTGCATGGACAACTTGCTACATATACCTGAGCTTCAGTTTCTGTTATAAAATGAAGGAGCTGAACTAGATTCCTGAAGGACACCATTCGAGCGCCACCATTTCCTGGTTCTGCAGCGGAGAATTACAGTCTGTATGTTCCTGGATCCATCTAGCCCCAAAGTTCTTGGAATGATAATTCTTTCTGCAAAGTGTAAACTGTTACAAGGACAACCTTACATGTACATAGCAGGGAATATTCATGTCAGTGTCCCATTTTCTATAAAAACAAATTTGATGGTTCTTATATAAGCATTTAAAATATTTTATTAAGCATCGATTTAAAAATGCAAGAGAATATACCACCTTGGAGCAAATGCTTGAAGGTAAAACAAATACCACTATAAATATTGCACTTATAAAATCTTTTTTACATCTTCACCAGACTCATTTCTAAAATACCCTTTTCCAGAGATGTATAAATAAACTGCTTCCAAACTGTCACGCTCTGATACACTTAGTTTCCTCTCATGGCACTAAATCTGCAGGTTTCCTGTCGTGTCTGCTCTCGCAGGGCAGGCACAGAACTTCCACCGGCGACGTTGGAGGTCTCAGACCCACATCATGTGAAGAGTAAATCTTTCAGAATGCTCAATAGTTAATCTTATAAGACTGTTTTTCTACTGAGAAAAATAGATCTTTCAGAGGCAATGACAGAACGAAGCTTAACTCGATACAGCTCACTGTTAACATTGCTTGTTTTCCAAGGCACTCAGGAACTTCTGGTTCTTGGTCTTGAACATCATGATAAAGCTATTTGGCATGATTTTGCCTCGCCCATCTTCACCCACTTGGCCCATAATAATGTAATTTTGACCTAAAGCAAGAGAATATAAACTTAAGTTTTTCTCTGTGTGCGTGTGTTACAAACAACTTAGGCCATAACTTACCTCTAGGTAAATGGTCTGTAATGTTACCATTTTATACATTTATTCTCTCTAGCATAAGATCTGGTTTCAGGCTCTCATCAGAAAACATCTAGAAACTGAGTAAGTGTCCAGCTCTGCTAACACTGGGAACTGGCTGGAAAGATTAGGTCCCGCTGTGCTCCGCTCTGCAGTGCTGTGGGTCTGTTTACTGAGTGTCTGGCTGCCAGGAACCATGCACTCTGTTCCCGTGAGAGGCTCTCCTTCCCTGAGGCACCTGACAAACCATCCTCAGATGGCCTCTCAAAGTCCCGCAGTGCTTCTGGCTTTCCCAGGCATTTGGCCGCTAATAATCCACTGTCTTCTGTCGTCTTAAACTTTCCCCAATATCTCAAGTATCTATACAATGGAAGTTTCTGGAGGGCACGGCTGGATCATGTGCTTCTTTGCATTCTTACAGTCACTGGCAAAAAACCATGTACTAAAAAGTACTCATATCTGTTATACTATTTTTGTATAGATCAGTGTGTCTGACTAAGTTAGGCCTAGACTGTGGCGGAAGCTGCGGTATGCTGGGTTCAACTCTGAAGATTCACGGTGCCTCAGGAAAATCCGTAAGTGAAGCACATATTACCTCCTTTGTTCTCCCTCTTCCCCGGTGTGTCATGAGAGACATACGTGTTTCCTTTTTCTCCTGCGTAATCCTTCAGCTGTGGGCTAACATGGTCATCGTGGTGATCTCAAGCCTGTGAAAGGTTGGTGCCCTGGGCAGGAGGATGCCAACGCAAGGCGCGACTGCTAGCACAGTATGCGACCTTGAAATACGTATCTAGATGTGCATTATTGGCAGTTCCTGGCAGTCCTGGAAAGAAGTGTTATCTCTTACAGAGCTTTGGCTATTCCCTCTGAAAAGCCAACGTGAGGCTGCTGGCTTCCTGACTTTTGTGAACAATATGAATTCAAAGCTTTCTTATAGTGAATATTCTACAGTCTGTGTGTGTGTGTGTGTGTGTGTGTGTGTGTGTGTGTGTGTGTATGTGTGTGTGTGTGTGTGTGTGTGTGCTCGCGCGCCACTTGGTTTGTTTTGGTTGTGGGAGAGCTTTGTAACAAGACTGAGGAAAGGAATGAGCTGAGATTGGATAGGGAAACCATGGCACATCACACGGTGGAGTACCAGCATTACCACCATTCCAAAGAGAGAGACCTACCCATAGGTACTGTTTGTGCAAAGCATCTATATACATATCATGTGTGGGAAAACTGCCATAGAGTATGTATAGCATGATCCATTTGTCCAAGAGTGTGTGTGCATGCTTCATATGGAGAGAAACTTTCTGGAAGGAGCTTTTCATAGTGCCCCTGGGTTTGAAAGGGAAAAGGCTTCACATTTTGTTTTATATCCTTCTCTATTTATTCAAACTTTTTTAAAATCATAGAACATACATTACTTTTTTTTGAACACACACTGCTTTATAAGTTAGAGAACTTGTAACAATAATCATGTGTCTCTGGCTCTGAAGTAACTTTTCTTTTTCCATAATTTCTCATGATAAACTCATTCCCAGCTGTGGATTTAATGGTCCTAAATCTGAAAACGATCCCCAGATATTTCATTCAAGCCCTCTATTCCTCTCTCTTCTGAACTTCAGCTCTGAATGAATTTCCTTTTCCTTGCTGAATATTTTCCTCAGACACCTTCAAGGCGTCTGAGG